>NW_027507785.1:233584853-233587351 GCF_037356315.1 Lithobates pipiens | reverse complement strand
AATGTGTCATGCTTCAAAATTGCAATGGCGACCAACTTTGACACTTAATCTCCTCCATAGGCAATATTTAAACATTTCTACAGGTTACCAGTTTTGCGTTGCAGAGGATCTTTTGCTAGAATTACTGCTTTAACGATTGCGGCTAAAGCTCATGTATGGTTTGAACACCTTTAACACATGCAGGTGCGACATACGCATGCGTTCACTTCTGCGCGTGAGCATGACGGGGAGCTTTAAATTAAATTTTTACACTGTCCCTTTTAAATAAAAAAATAAAATAAAATAAAATTCTGGATCACTTTTATTGCTATTACAAAGAATGTAAACACCCTTTGTCGAGGGCAAAAGGAATCACTGAGGTGGCAAAAAAAAAAAGTAAACATCCCTTGTAATAGAAAAAAAGCATGACAGGACCTCTTTATTGTGAGATCTGGGGTCAAAAAGAGCTCACTTTTACACTTAAATGCAATTTTAAAAAAGTCCCCCTTTTTTTTTTTTTTTTAAGGCAGTTGGGTGGAAGTGACGTTTGACGTCGCTTCCGTCATCCAACGTCATTGAGTCGAGTGGGGGCTATCATTCCCTCGCTCAATTGATGCGTCTGAGGGGAAGGATCAGATCATCTCTGCTGCTATTGACGGCTCTGGCAAGCCGATAAGTGATCTTGCAGCGAATCCACCACGGAGACCACTTTTATCTTAACCACTTCACGCCGGTAGGACGTCCAGGGATGGCCTCGGCTTTCTGTGGTTATATCTGAATGATGCCTGAGGCCACAGACCTCATTCAGATATCGGCGTTTTCAGCCGGCGATTCCCTGCACCAGAAGAACGATCATAGTGGCTGTTCCGCCGCTTGATCGTTCTTGTGGGAGGGGAAGTTGACTCCCCCCCCCTCCCGCCGCCCTCCGGTGCTTCTACTGACTCACAGGATAATACCATAGAGATTTCCAGCGGACCAGATCGTCCCCGGAGTCTCTATGATCGTTCGGAGGCCTGCATTCAAAATAACGGCACCGATTTGGCTAGGAAGCCAGGATCCCTTTTTTTTTTTTTTTTTGGCTTCCCAGCCTGGAGGTGAGATGAGGGGTCTTATTGACCCTATATCTCACTGTAAATAGGTCCGATCATGCCATATTTCTATTACAAGGGATGTTTACATCCCTTGTAATGGGAATAAAAGTAATACATTTTTTTTAAGTGTCAAACTACATTTTTTTAAAATTAACAATAAAAAAAAAAGCTCCCCGTGAGCTCGTACGCAGAAGCGAACGCATATGTAAGTCCTGCCCACTTATGAAAACGGTGTGCAAACCACACATGTGAGGTATCTCCCCGAATGTTAGAGCGAGAGCAATAATTCTAGCACTAGACCTCCTCTGTAACGCAAAACATGTAACCAGTAAAAAAATTTAAAGCGTCGCCTATGGGGATTTTTAAATACCAAAGTTTGGCGCCATTCCACGAGCGCGTGCAATTTTGAAGTGTTACATGTTGGGTATCTATTTACTCGGCGTATCCTTCTCTTTCACATTGCAAAAAAATTGGGCTAACTTTACTGTTTTTTTTTTTTTTGTTTTTTTTTGTTTTTTTCTTAAGCATGAAACTTTTTTTTTATTTTTTTTTCTGAAAAATTCGAAAAATTGCTGTGCAAATACCGTGTGAGATAAAAAGTTGCAACAACCGCCATTGTATTCTCTAGGGTCTTTGCTAGAAAAAACATATATAATGTTTGGGGGTTCTATGTAATTTTCTAGCAAAAAAATGATGACTTTTACATGTAGGAGAGAAATGTCAGAATTGGCCTGGATGGGAAGTGGTTAAATTGAACCGCCCCCTGTTTCAGAAAATAACGGGGGTTAGCTGCCATAAGAATAGTATTCAACGTCAAAGTACCGATGTAGAATGACAGCAGGCGGCCTGGAAGTGGTTAAAGTCATGTGACCTTTAAAAAAAAAAAAAAAAAAAAAAGCTTCCCAATCATTTAATCAGGTAAGGGCGCTTTTTAACCACTTGCTTACTGGGCACTTAAACACCCTTCCTGCCCAGAACAATTTTCAGCTTTCGTTGCTCTCACACTTTGAATGACAATTACTCAGTCATGCAACACTGTACCCAAATACATTTTTTGTCCTTTTTTCCCACAAATAGAGCTTTCTTTTGGTGGTATTTGATCACCTCGGGGTTTTTATTTTTTGCGCTATAAATGGAAAAAAGACTGAAAATTTGGAAAAAAAACGCATATTTCTTTGTTTCTGTGACAAAATTATGCAAATTATGAAATTTTCGTCATAAATTTTGGCCACAATTTATACTGCTACATATCTTTGGTAAAAATAACCCAAATTAGTGGATATTATTTGGTCTTTGAGAAAGTTAGCGAGTCTAAAAACTGTGGTGCGAATCATACAAAATTGATCACATCTGATGTACTGGTGGCCTATCTCACTTCTTGCGACCCGAACAAGTCAGCAAAGTACAAATACCCCCCAAAATGACCCC
>NW_027507785.1:233157353-233577353 GCF_037356315.1 Lithobates pipiens | reverse complement strand
CAAACCAAGTTTGGACGGACAGTTTTACGGAAATTCCGTAAGACTTTGTTCGTCAGACAGTCCGCTGAAGCCCACACACGAGCGGACTGTCCGCTCAAATGTGTTTCGGCGGACTAAGTTGGGCAGACAGTCCGCCCGTGTGTACGCGGCCTTACTCGGCGCTATAATATACATCAGGCTTCAGACAAATTAAATCTATAGTGGTTATAACACTAAATGTTAGAACCTAACACCATCAATGAAGCTGATAAGACTCACACAGGCAAACACTAGATAATCAGCACAAGTAAATACTATGAAATAAAACAAGTCGGCTATGAACAGGGATGCAGGGTTGCCATAGAAACATTGGATTGAGAAGGAGGCTTGGTTAACAGTACAGGAAGTGCTCAATGTAAGGGCGGAAATGCACTCAACTATGGACTCAGAAAACAATACCTAAGATGGCGTGGCCTTACCCCTGGAAACAAGTTTTTTTTAAAGTTTCTTGTAATATGCAATTTGGGCTGGATTAGGGTGGCTATAGTTTGATGCTTCTTTTCATTTAGTCAATTATAATTTATAGTAATTATCAGAGTGGCAGAGTTTACTTCCTCTTTAATGTGAGACGCACAATAAACAAAAATAAAAAAGTTGCACTGAATAAATGATGTGCTCAAACTATAGTGACATATGAATATTAACGGTTCATCAGACATAATAAAGATTATGAATTCTCCGTGTAGCCCAATGTTGCATCAATAGTGAAACACAACACTATTGAGACAGGTGTGAAACAAAACAATAAAGGCTGAAAGAACTCTCTAAGTGTCCAATTAACTCCAATGGATTGCTGAGAAACTTCCACAAAATATATAGTTAAAAAAAGACAGTTCAAACAATGATTCCTCAACCCTCTATTCTGTAGTGACATGAAACCACAACACCCAAGAAGATGTGACGGGGTATAACAGGAAAGATCCTCCACCATTAATACTGCTGCTTTCCAGCTTGCTAGATCTCTCGTTTAGGAGATCACATATGTCTGTGGCTTTTTTCCCCAGCCCCGGGGTCTCTATGCTTGGATAGATGCATAGATGTTCCCAGACACTCCACTCAGGATATCCTCAGTGTGAATGGTGTTCGCTCATTCCCCATGTAAGGATAGGCTTCTATAGTGTAATTCTTTAAAAACCATTTATTAATTAAATACAATATTGCACTTAGTTTTGCTGTGGGTCTAAAAGCGTCTCAAAATAGTACTCGAACCGGCCGGCTCTCAATCACTGCATGTTGCTTCTGCGACAAGCATGGTTTATGGTGACGTCAGCATGGCTCTCCTCCCTTCACTGTTTTGTCATAGATGAAGTCTTCCAGGGGCACGGGTGGCGCACTGACTCACCGCCATATGTACACCACAAACAAGAAAGGAAACACCCAGCTCTGAGCTCCTGGTGTCCCTCTATATAATCTGCCATTTTGGGATGGGGCATATGCCCTTACACTATGTAGCGCTGGAAGTATTCTGATTTAACAACTGTAAAGTTCGGGGGTTCAGCTAGATCGCAGGACAAAGGCTTTTCACTCAAAAGGAGGTTTATTGAACTTAAATAGCTTTTACAGCAGCAAAAACAAAAGAAAACGATTTCAGTCTCACTGATTTGCAAAGTCCAGAATTGCCATCTCAATCAAACAGTCCTTGGTTTCTGTTGCAGGTAGCTTCCTCTGCCAGGAGGCTTCAAGGCAGGACACCGCTGTCCACTTTTGTTGCTGCAGACCAAACACAAAACACCATCCACCATCTCCTCTATACTCCTCCCCACCCATCTACAACTTCCTGTCGTGTTTTAAACCCACTTCCTCTGACAGGTGAGTTAATCACTTTTGTTCCCTTAAATGGACCACAGTCCAAACAGAGGGGAAACATAGCGTCCTTCCAGGACCCAGCCACGGAGTCTTGTACATATCCCCCCCCCCCCCCCACCCTGTGCCCCAACACCAAGGAGGTGGAGGCAACAGTGGAGCTCAAGCAATTGACTGGGGAGAGGGCATCTGCATTTTGATGCAGTCTCCCGGGCCTATGCTCCACTACAAATTTTAATTCCTGGAGTGCCAGGAACCACCGAGTAACCCTGGCATTAGTCCCTTTTCCTTGTCTCAGCCATGTTAAAGGGGCATGATCAGAAATCAGCCTAAACTTCCTCCCCAAAATGGTAATATCTGAGGGATTCCCGAGCCCACTTAATGGCCAGACACTCTCGTTCCATTATAGCGTAGTTTTTCTCCGCTGGTGTCAACTTCCTGCTGAGGAAGACTACCGGGTGTTCCTCGCCATGAATAACCAGTGACAATAGCGCTCCCAATCCTATATTGGAAGCATCAGTCTGGACAACGTTCCTTTCCACCATCCTGCATTCCACTCCACCATGATTGATTTCCGACCCTTAGTCAAATCGGTCACTGGAGCCGCCAATGTGTTGGGTACAAACCTCCTGTAGTATCCCACCATGCCCAGGAATGCACTACCTGCTTTTTTGTGAGGGGGCGGGGGCCAATTCTGTATAGCCTCTATCTTGTTGATCTGAGGTTTCACTACCCCCTCTACCCATGATATAGCCCAGGTATTTCACCTCCTCCATTCCCAAAGCACATTTTTCGGGGTTTATTGTAAACCCCTCCTTCCAAAGAGAGTCCAGCACTGCCTGAACTTTGGGCAAATGTGATTCCCAGTCTTTGCTACAAAATGACTATTTTGTCCAAGTACACTGAGGCATACTCCCGGTGAGGTTGTAAAATCCTATCCATTGCTCTCTGGAATGTGGCTGGAGTAGATGCAATCCAAAAGGCGTTCTTTTGTACTGAAAACTCCCCTCTGGGGTAGAAAAAGCAGTTTTCTCTCTAGCAGCCTTAGTCAATGGGATTTGCCAATACCCCTTGGTGAGGTCTAATGCAGTGATGTACCTGGCTGGACCTAGTCTCTCAATAAGCTCATCTACCCGGGGCATGGGGTAGGCATCAAACCGTGAAACTTCATTACGTTTCTGGAAATCATTGCAGAATCAGAGTTCCCGTTGGGCTTCGGTACCTACACAATCGGGCTTGACCACTCACTATGCGATTCTTCAATAATCCCCAGGTCTAACATCTTCACTTCCTCTGAAACTGACTTCCTTTTGAGCCTCTGGGATGCGGTAGGGCCGGACTAAAACTTTGACTCCTGGTTCCGTGATAATATCAGCCCTATGACGCTAGTAAGCCCTAGCAAGTCTAAAAATGTTTTATTCTGCAAGGACTTTTTTGCCTGCTGACTTTGGATTTTAGACAGGGTATTTGCTACTTGGCATCTCTATTATAGACCCGCTGTTGAGCCTCCTGGGCTTTTTGTAAATGTTCCTTAACTAGTGGCATCACAGTTCAGATCCTCTCCTGCATTTGGAAGACATATTCAAGAACACGCTTATGCTGAATTGGTTCACTTTCCCATTCTTCTTTAACAAAGTCCAGTAGTCTGCGAGGTCTCCGCCCATATACCAATTCAAAGTGCTAAAACTCAGTGGAGGCCTGGGGCACTTCCCGGATAGCAAACTGGAGAGCTGGTAACAGGCAGTCCCAGTCTTTCCCATCCCTTTGTACCACTCTCTTGAGCATAGACTTAAAGGTCTTATTAAAATGTTCTACCAATCCATCTGTTTGGGGATGGTAGACCGATGTGGGCAGCTGTTTAATCCGGAACAGTTTGCATACATCAGCCATAACTTTTGACATAAACTGGGTAACTTGGTCCGTGAGTATTTCCTTGGGAAAACCAGTCCGTGTAAACAACTGGAATAGTTCCCGGGCAATAGCCTTTGAGGAGGTATTCCACAAGGGTAGCAACTCAGGATATCGAGTGGCATAGTTGAGGATCACCAGTATGTAAGTGACCTTGAGCCGACTTTACCAAGGGACCCACTATATCCATGGCTATCCTCTCGAATGGGACCTCAATTATGGGCAGAGGGACCAACGGGCTTCCTAAAGTGGGTCGCCGGAGTGGTCAATTGACAGGTGGGACAAGAGGTACAGTATCTATTTACCTCTGCTTTCAGGCCTGGCCAGTAAAACCGGTTGGCGATCTGTGCCTCCATCTTTTCAACTCCCAGGTGTCCCCCTAACACATCATCATGGGCCAGGCCCAGGACCTTGCATCTATACTCTTGGGGTACCAAAAATTGTTCTACCACATTTTCTCTCACTTTGGTAACCCGATAAAGCAATTCATTTACATATTGCAAAGTGTGGCCACTAGAGCTGCATGATTAATAACTAAAAAAACTCTCGATTCACCTCCCGCTGAGAGTAGGCGATTCTTTCATATAAACAAGTAGAGATTATCTGCTCACTCAGCTGTCAAAAGAAAGCATCCTGGGCAATCTGCCAAGTGTAGAACTTGAAACATTTTAACTAAAGCTTACTTAGATCAAAGGGAAAGAACTTCTTGTGTAAACAGATAATCTGGGCAGACTGCCAAACTTTCAACCACATGTAAATGCAGGAAGTTTAACCACTTAAAGTTTTAAATCTTTTTCTGACACTTCTTTAAGTTAAAATCAATATTTTTAGCTAGAAAATTACTTGGACCCCCCAAACATTATATATCTATCAGAGACCCTAGGGCAGGGGTAGGGAACCTCGGCTCTCCAGCTGTTTTGAAACTACAAATCCCATCATGCCTCTGACTCTAGGAATCATGCCTGTGATTGTTAGGGTCTTGCAAATTCTCATGGGACTTGTAGTTTCAAAACAGCTGGAGAGCCGAGGTTCCCTACCCCCAATTGCTGCAATATTTTATGTTGCACTGTATTTGCCCAGCAGTCTTTTAAATGCAATTCTTTGGGGAAAAAATACACTTCAATAAATAAAATAAAAAAACGAAACGGTAAAGTTAGCAAATTTTTTTTTTTTTGTTTTAATGTGAAAGATGATACGCTGCGAGAATCGTG
Organism: Lithobates pipiens; assembly: GCF_037356315.1. Classification (NCBI taxonomy): domain Eukaryota; kingdom Metazoa; phylum Chordata; class Amphibia; order Anura; family Ranidae; genus Lithobates; species Lithobates pipiens. Next base: position 233,572,392 of record NW_027507785.1, on the reverse strand, counting down.
ATCTATCTTCTAAGCAAAAAAATTGTGATTCTCATTGTAGCCAGAATCGTGCAGCTCTAGTGGCCACCGCTCTTTTTCACCTGGCTCTTGGTGATCCCCATTTATTACTACAACTTGTTCCTGTGCCCCGCCCAAAGTGGGGTCCTGCATCTGGGCAGTACCAAATGCCCCCTGGGGAACACCCAAATCTGGCAAGGCAGGGGTGGAGGCCGCTTCCTCATCCTCTTCCCCCAGAATTACCTGAAGTGGGGAAGGTTCCCCCCCCCAGTGTTCAGGTAGGTCTGTGAACCCCCCATTTGACATCCTTAATAGTATCAGCGCTATTTTTATCACCATTAACCAAATCATTGGCATTTTTATCAACCGGATCCATATTAGGAACATATGACATCTCAGGGTTGTTGCCCTCAACAGCAGGAACAGAGGGGCTAGTTTCTGCCCAGTCTCTGGACCATTCAGATAGTGCTCCTTGTCCCCACAGTTTTGCAAATAACGGACAGTCTCATCCTATGATAATGTCATGTACTAAGTTCTTTACCACCTCCACCTCTTGAGTACCAGTGCCACATGCTGTGGAGATGGACACCGAGATGAGTGGGTACTCTCTAGTGTCCCCATGAATGCACACAACCCATAGTTTTGCTTACCGGACCGATCTTCCCAATTACTCTAGGATGAACCAGGGTTACCATGCTTCCGGAGTCCAGCAAAGCCCAGCAGAGTGGTGGCTCACTTGGACTTCACACTCAAATTTCCCACTCTCCAAGGTCAAGATGTGTTGTACACGCTTTATGGGCATAAAAAGACCCCCTCCGAGGAACCCCGCATTCCATGGGCTCTTGCAATGGGCAGTGGGCCCGGTTATGGCCCCAGGCATGACATCGCCAACATTGTACATCCCCTCCTCCGAACAGATCACTGAGGGGGTAACAGGAGTGACTCTTGGCCTTGCGGGGTGTCTGTTCCAGGGCTCCTGGGGGACGTCCTTTTGAAGAGCGGCAGTCTATCGGAAAGGCCATGGCAGACACTTGGTAGGGCCAAGCAGATCCTCCACCGCTGTATCATTCCACCATCCCGACGAGGAGGTTCAGTTTTGGGGTCTCCATGGCTAACCCACTATTGAAGGTCATCTGGCAGTGACCTTAAGTATCGGTCCAGCACGACCCGCTCCACAATTTGGGGGGCCAAACAACCCTTCTGGCTGCAGCCATTTTTTTTACTAGTTGCACCAGGTCATGCTTTTGAGACCGTGGTGGCTGATCTCGACAATACTTCAATTGGTGCACTCGTTGGGCCCGAACAGCTGTAGTCACCCCCAACCGAGCCAGTATTTCTGCCTTTAGTTTTTGATCATCTTTAGTATCTTCTGGTGGTAGGTCGAAATAGGTTTTTTGAGGATCTCCGGTGAGGAAAGGAGCAATTAAGCCGGCCCACTGGTCCTGGGGCCACCCTTCTCTTTCTCTGCCGTCCTCTCAAATGTAGCCAGAAACGCCTCTACATCATCACTCAGGGACAACTTCTGCAGAAAATGGCTTGCCCTTACACTCACCTGGTTGCCAGGGGGCAACGGCCGCTTGTTCATGGCCCTGAGAAAGCTGCTGCACTGCTTCTTTTAAGGCAGTCACCTGAGCCTGCATAACCCCTTGGGTTGCTTGCTGGGCTGCCAACTGGGCCACCAACAGGCAAGTATTTTCTTGCTGCAGAGCCGGCTCCTCGTTGTGGTGCATTTGTTGTACCTCTGAGGTGGGTTGCTAAGCACTGATTAGCTTCCTCATGGGGAGTCTGCCCTTGCATGTTAGCCAAGGACAGCTGTTTAATTGGCTCCTCCATTGTTTCAGCTTTCAGCAGTTGTGCGGCTTTAAGCCAGGACATAAATTCACTGTACTGTCCCTTTTTTATTATATGTCAGTTTAAGTCCAATGCAAAAAAAATAAATAGCAAGAAAAACACCTATTACTTTGTCCTGCCCGCATTCTCCACCACTTGTAAAGTTCGGGGGACCAGCTAGATCGCAGGACACAGGCTTTTCACTCAAAGGGAGGTTTATTGAACTTAAATAGCTTTACAGCAGCAAAAACAAAGATTTTCATCCACCGCGTTCTGTACACCATTTATATTCTCTATCAACACACACAACTATTTACTCTTGATATGAGATTTATTCTCAGTACTTTTGTTAATTTACAAATACATGATTACAGCCATTTCTTCTCATAAGATATGCCTCTGAAGAAGGGAATGTTTTCCTTAAACATGTCAGGCTTTTTGGAGTTCACGTTATAAAATCAGAGAAACCTCTCTGTATCCACGAATATAACAAAAATATGGAAGGGGTGGACCTCGAAGACCAGTGGTTGGTGCAGTACCTAGTTGCCCGTAAGACCAGAGGCTGGTACAAAAAAGTGTCTTTATACTTATTTCAATTTGGCTTTGAACGCTCATGTGCTATACAGAGCTTCAGGACAAACTGGGTCCTTCCTTAAATTCCAGGAAGAGATTGTCAGAGCACCTTCTGTTTCCAGACGGTGCTCCACCTCACCTTCCGAATCCAAATGCAGTAAGCCGGCCACATGAGAGGCATTTTCCATATGTCCCCCCCTAGTACCCCTACCCAACGAGCCCTCCAAAGATAACGTGTCTGTAGCAAGCGCGGATATAAGCGTGACACCTGCTATTATCCTCCCTCCTGTCCTGACAATCTTGGTCTTTGCATTGGTGAATGTTTTGAATGCTACCATACACTAGTGGAGTTTTAGCATAGGGTACAGCACTGCACAGACTAGGACACCCTTTCACAGGGTCACCCAAGATGCCATCGCATTTTGAGAGAGACTAACCTGGAACCGAAACAGGTACAAATAAAAGTGTAAAAATATACCGTGTGTATGCAACACCAGTTTAGGACAAAATCCATCGGAAAAAATCAGACGGATTTTGTTGTCGGAATGTCCGACTGTGTGTACAAGGCATAAGATGTTTAGTAACCTAATGTGGTTAAAAAAGCTAAAATTATCCCTTTTTATAGTAGGAAAAAAAAGCAGATAATCACTACTGGAAGGGGTTAATTTTTTTTTTTACTGTAGAACAGTGAAAGTAATATTTACAGTAGTGATTATGTGCTCTTTTTGTACTAACACACACACACACACACACACACACACACACACACACACACACACACACACACACACACACACACACACACACACACACACACACACACACATATATATATATACCCCCCCCCCCCTTTTTTTCTTTTCTTTTTTTTTTTCCCTCTGTATTATATTCTACAATGTTTAATTGTTTTATCAAGATTGCTTTTCGGGTATGTCATATTTTTTTTTCTTTTTTTTTTAGTGTGGATTTATTTATCTTGACAGCAACGCCGTTTGCTCCCAACCACCACAGTTAAAAAAAAAAAAAAAAAAAAAATGGTGCATGTATGCCCATCATTAGAAGTGGATAGATGAAGGGAGGAATTCTAATGGTGGGCACACCAATCAATCCTATTTTTTTAGTTCAGCCAACAGGCTGCATGAAAAAAGATTAAATTATATGCCGTACTGGTATGTTGCTGGACTTTGAGTGGTTATACCAGAATGATGCCTGCGGGTCTAGGTATCATCTTGGTATCATTCTTTTCAGCCAGCGGTCAGCTTTCATGTAAAAGCAATCCTAGCAGCTAATTAAACTCTAGACTTCTTTTACAAGCAGTGGCTTGCCCCCCCCAGAACGGCTCCAATCATCTCTATGGCCTAAGAAACCGGCAGTTACAAGCATTTCATGACTTAGACTTTGCCGGATGTAAACGGCACCATTGGGTAAGCATTTTATCATACCAATTTTGGTGTGGGGTCAGATGCTTTGAGGGCAGAGGAGAGATCTAGGGTCTAATACCCCAATTTAAAAAAAAAAAAAAGTACCTGTGACTAGGGGATATCTACATTCCCTGCAATAATTGATAAAAAAAAATTAAAAAAATGAAAGGAATAGTTCTAAAATAATAAACAAATTAAAAGCACCCCTGTTCTTGCGCAAAGGCGAACGCAAGCTTCAGTCTGGCATCATATGTAAACAGCAATTGCACCATGCATGTGAGGTATCGCCGCGAATGTCAGAGCGGGGGCAGTAATTTTAGCAGTAGACCTCCTCTGTAAATCTAAAGTGGTAACCTGTAACTTTTAAAAACCTATGTAGTTTGTCGCCGCTGCACGCTTGTCCGCAATTTTAAATGTCGTGTTTGGTATCTATGTACTCGGCCTAAGATCATCTTTTATTTCATCAAACATTTGGGCAATATAGTGTGTTTTAGTGCATTCAAATTTAAAGTGTTTTTTACAAACAAAAAAAAGGAGTTTGAAAAAATCGCTGTGCAAATACTGTGTGAAAAAAATAGCAACACCCGCTATTTTAATCTGTAGGGCCTTTGCTTTGAAAAAAAGAAAAAAAAAAAAGTTTTGGGGGTTCAAAGTAATTTTTCTTGCAAAATGTATTTTTTTCATGTAAACAAAAAGGGTCAGAAATGGCTTCGTCTTCAAGTGGTTAGAGTGGGTGGTGTGTGACATAAGTTCAAATCCCCCAATGACCCCATTTTGGAAAGTAGACACCCCAAGCTATTTGCTGAGAGGTATAGTGAGTATTTTGCAGATCTCGCTTTTTGTCAGTTTTGAAAATGAAAAAAGAAAACAAATGGGGGAAAAAAACAAATGAGAGCTGCAAAATGCTCACCATGGCTCTCGGCAAATAGGGTCATTGGGGGTGGGGGGGGGGTGCCATCTTAGTATTTTATGGCCTTCAAGACTGTGATGGGTAGTGAGGAGTAAAATACAAAATTGAAACCCTTAGAAATCCTGAAGGCGGTGATTGGTTTTCGGGGCCCGTAAGCAGCTAGGCTCAACTTTTTTTTATTTTTTTTTATTTTTTTCATTCAATCACTTGGGACAAAAAAAAATATTCAATGGGCTCAACATGTCTCTCAGCAATTTCCTTGGGGTTTCTACTTTCCAAAATGGGGTCATTTGGGGGGGGGGGGGGGGTGGTGTGTACTGCCCTACCATTTCAGCACCTCAAGAAATGAGATAGGGAGTCATAAACTCAACTCAATGGATCAAAAACGGAACTCCTCTTCCTTCACGCAAACCGAAACAAAAACCCTGCCACAATGTCCACACCACTCAGCATCCTTGGACAACCCATCTCCCCCAGCACTAAAGCCAAAAGCCTCGGAGTCATCTTTGACTCAAACGTGACGATGGATGCAAAAATAGGATCAGTAGTCAGTGGATCCCACTACCACCTTCGCCTACTGCGTAGACTCATCCTCTTCATCCCAGAAGGAGATACAGCAGCAGTAGTTGGAACAATCATCAATTCCCGACTCGACTACGCAAATTCCCGCTACCTAGGACTTCCAAAATATCAAATTTCACGTCTACAAACCATCCAGAACACAGCAGCCAGGCTGGTAACTGGAAAAAAAAAACATGGGAATCAATCGCCCCGTCCATGAGGACCCTCCATTGGCTAGCCGTGAAGGTAAGTTACATTCAAGAAAAAATGGACGGTAACACCCCAATGCAGGGTCAGAGGGCGCTGATCACCCCTGGTATGTTGAAAACAAAAAACGAAAGTATCCCCAAAGTGGGGTTTTTTAACAGCGTAAATTACCTGTGGAGACTAGTTTATGCATATATGGAAATAAATACTGACATGTGGCAAGAAACTAATAATACAAATGTTTATTAGTAAAAAAGAGGATTGAACAGGTGACACAGTGGTCAGGGACTGAGCTCCACTATGTGAATAAAAATATATGATATTACATGGATAAACAGAATACAATTATAATGCCTAGACCATAATACCACTGTAGATACAATAAAAAATAGATAATGTGGACCCTTTACGCGTTTCGACCCTCTCGGGGGTCTTCTTCAGAAGGTTTTTATCTATTGTAAAAGAAGGAAGACAAACATAAATACATAAATTACATTCAAGAACCTCACCCACAAATGTACACAAGGAAAAGCCCCGCAATACCTCTGCAACAAAATAAACCTAGGTCGCACTCCTGTCAACTAACCAGAACCTCCTCCACATCCCCAGGACCCGTTACAAATTAAAGGCGAGCGAAGGTTTGCAGTACAATGACCACAGCTATGGAATGCTCTACCCACGGACATCCGCTCGGAGGAAAACTATCTGGCCTTCAGGAAGAAGCTCAAGCCACATCTCTTCTGAAAACCCAGACGGACAGTGGCAGCAAAAGCTCCAGTTTGCCTATGTAGCACTATACAAGTTATAGTTCATTCATTCATAAACTGAAAGCTGTGTAAATTCCAGAAAATGTACCCTAGTTTGTAGACGCTATAACTTTTGCACAAACCAATAAATATACACTTGTTGACAATTTTCTTACCAAAGACGTGGCTGAATACATATTTGCCTAAATGTATGACTACAATTTGAGTTTATTGGATTTTTCTTATAACAAAAAGTAGAAAATATCTTATTTTTTTAAATTTATTTTTTATTTATATTTTTTTCAAAATTTTAGCTTTTTCCGTTTTTTATATTGCAAAAAATAAAAATCGCAGAGGCAATCAAATACCATCAAAAGAGCTCTATTTGTGGGGGAAAAAGGACGCAAATTTTGTTGGGTTACAACATTGCATGACCGCGCAATTACCAGTTAAAACAGCGCAGTGCCAAATTGTTAGAAGTCCTTTTGGTCTTTTAGGCTGCCAAATGGTGCGGGGCTTAAGTGGTTAAGGGACCAGGATCTCGGTGGTTTATTTTTAACAGACTTTAAGGGTGGCATTCTGATGTGATGGCTGTATTGGGTTTCTTTTTTTCTTTTTTTTCTTTTTGTTGGCTTGTTTTGTTTTTTAAGAAGCACATGTTCTTAAGTAGAATGTATCAGTTTACATGCGACAAACCACTTAATTCACAATGTAACCTATTGCCCCTGCCCTCTCTGCATGAAGCAAGGTGATTGCTAAGCTGCCATGTTTGTTTGCATGTAAACACCTGATTAGCATAATTGGGGAAACGGTCAGTGTGAGACCAATGCTGCCAAGTGATGCCAGTCTTGAAACTAGGAACATGTGAAGCTGCTTGGCTCTGGCTTGAGCATTTTATACATGCCACACCTTACTATTGGCTTTCCACCTAGTTCCGCCTGCCTTCTTCCACATGCTCCTAGAAAGCTGTTATTTGAGTGACCTATTGCTGCTTTTGCATAATATAACCTATCATTGCATATCTCATAAGATGTTTGGGACCTCAATGTCTGCAATAAATATGCAGATCGGAAAACTCAAATTAAGTATTTATTTTTTCCACTGGGCTTACTAAAGAATGTGGAAATGTATTCCTCCTCTAGCTGCTGAAACAAAATATCTGTGTTTTGGGGTACTTTAGTATGTGCAAGTTGAGAAATTCATATATAAATTCTCCTTTTATCACACTTCTATTTAGCATGTGGTATTTATGTCTAAATGTGTTTATGTAACTGCTTCTTTCTTGCCAGCAGAAATTGAGAAGCTGTATGCAGCTGTTCCACAGATTCGCAATATCTTCTATGTAATGGGGAAAATTGGAGAGGGTAAGTTTCAGCGCATTTGCTGTGGTACTTTAAAGAGAAAACAAAATAACAGATGGCCTATTAGATTAAAAGCCAGCACACATTTTTCTTTGCTATTGTACTTCACAGGATAGAGACAGTCTTCATATCCATTGATAGGATTATGCTTCAAGTGGTTTTAGACCTAGTTACGCCACTTGTACCTACAGGTAAGCCTATAATAACGCTTACCTCTAGGTACTGTAAATATCTCCTAACCCGTGCAGGTTTAGGAGATATTTACCATATATACACTTGCATCAACCTCATTGGCGCATAGGTTGTGAAGAAACGTATGCTCTGTGCCTTTTCTTCACTAACAAAGGCTCTGACTGATGGCTCCCGTGCTTATGCGTGGGAGTGATATCACAGGACTCTGGCCAGTCAGAACTGGAGTCCGTGGCCCGGATGGATGCAGGGGCATCGTGGGCTTCGTTTGCAGGTAAGTGCCACATAATGCCATTTTGCTTTTACTTTGCAGGGGAAAAAGAGGAAGTATTGGGGTTTACTTCCTCTTTCAGGTGATTTAAAAAAATGGGAAGCGCCTTGCAGGCATAACCTTTCCCTCCATTAGGAGAATATATATAATTATTATTTATTTAAAAAAATTATAGTACTATACGTAGGTTATGACAATGTGTGTACTTCATGAAAATGTTTCAACAGTTCCACCTGGAGTTGAGACAATTCAAAATTAGTGGGAAATCTCCTAGGGTAATCGGTGCACTGGTGCCTATTAGCCCAGTGTCTTCTTGGCTGACTGGGATCTGTTTCCAGCAAGGGTCCTATATACATTTCGGCAGACAAGGTCTCAATGCCAGAGAGGAGGGGGTGAAGGGTCTCAAATACCCTTCATCTTTATATCTATTCTCATATGAAATTCCTTCATATAACAGGATTCATACCTGCCATTGTTAACCACTTAAGCCCCAGACCATTTTGCTGGCCAAAGACCAGAGCACCAGCGTTTCTGCACTGCATCGCCTTAACTGACAATTGTGCAACGTGGCTCCCAAACAAAATTATCATCCATTTATTTTTTTTTTATTTTTTTTTCCCACAAATAGAGCTTTCTTTTGGTGGTATTTGATCACCCCTGCAGTTTTTATTTTTTGCGATATAAAAAAAGCAACAATTTTTTGAAAAAAATTACGATAAAATGTTTGATTGGTTTGTGCAAAAGTTATAGCATTTACAAAATAGGGGATAGTTTTATGGCATTATAAAAATGCACAGATTCCTGTGTAAATGAAGAGTTTGACCACTAGGGGGCAGTGTAAGGGTTAAATGTGCCCTGGAGAGTGTTTCTAACTGGGGGGTTCATGGCTACATGTGACATGTCACTGATCTCTGCTCCCGGTCACAGGGAGCAGAGATCAATGACACTGACGCTAGGCAGAACGGGGAGATGCTTGTTTACATTGGCATCTCCCCATGAGGTGATAGCGGCGTGCACACGATGGCTTAGCGGCAAATTTAGGTATGCCATTCTGCCGACTTGCATCGGCGTGCACTGGTCGGGAACCGGTTAAGGACCAAGCCTCTTTTTGACGTTTGTTTACAAGTTAAAAACAGTTTTCCCTTTCGTTCATTGACCGACACAGCTCCAGTAATCTTGACCGTAGGGTTATTGCGCCACCTTGAGGAGAGGACTAGCAGAACATGTAATACATGTGAAAAAACACAGCTTTACAGTTCCGCCCAGGGGGTGGTCCCTCTGGAAATAACCCCTCATCCTGCTTCCTGCACCTCCCAGTTTTTATTTTTTTTCTTCTGCCTAGTGGAGAAGGACCTAGGCTCCCTGTGGGACCATCGGTCCTGGGGATCTCTGGATTTTTGCCTTTTGCGCAAGATTTTAAGATCCTGTGATCTGCTATTAACAGCCGGCTGGGTGACAGGCTGGATAATCTAGATCCTTGTAGTCTCCCTAGCCTGACCAGCAAGTGTGCAGACCCTAGCTACGTGCTGGGTCGGCCACGACATGCCCTTCAGGCTCCAGGGGTGGCCGGTGAGCGCAACGCTCCGGGCCACACACATGACCGGACTACCGGATAAAACGTATGTCAAGGGCGTTCAGAATGTCAGGACCAAGCAAATCGTGTCTTTATTGGATGGATGAAGTGGTCTTCAAACACTTAGGGCTGCACTCAAAGAGGTAAGCAATCTCTAATAGAAAACAGATGAAAGAAAAAGGCGCCTTTAAGTGCATAATTAAAACTTTTAATATCCCCAAACAAGATTAAAAACACTTACAGAATCAAGGATAAGAGGCATAACATGGATGTATGAAGCAGGTGACCCGGCATCAGGAAGTCCCAGTGTATCGCAGCTTTCCAGGGGTAACAATATGCAGCAGCAGAAGGTCCCAGGATAACCAGCAGGTGAACACCCCAGGCTCTGGGAACACTGGTGAAGCAATCGTGCCGTCTGAGTCAGCGTGGAGCATGAATCCCGGAAATGGCGTCAGCGGGAGGGGACGACAACCAGCATGGACCGCAAACAGGGAATATTTCATCAAAATAGGCCGCGTTTCGGAAATACTGATTGGTTCCTTCTTCAAGCCAATGACAACAGGTTTGTAGAAGCTAAGCTTCTTATAGTCTATGGACGAAGCTGTAGGTGGGGCTATGGGCGGTGATGAGGGAAGAAAAACAATGCTGCAGCAGCCCAGGAAGTAGTATGATCCATGGGCATAGAACTGCACAATAAACATAAAGACAGCGTGGGATACAGCCCACACGCGAAAAACGGCAAGACAAATACAGCAGGACATTACAAAAGTACATATAAGAACAGGAACTTAAAATCAATGGAAAAATAGAACAAAATGGTCAAACCGTACATTGCTCCTCAATAGCAGGTGCCACTAAGGGGGAGTTGATGGAATATTTCAGTCATATTACATATAAAATGCTAAGATATTCAATGCTAAAAATGTATGTGTGTGTATATACTGTATATATTTTTTTTAGCAGACACCCTAGGGCAGGGGTTGACAAATTTGTTTGGAATCTGGGAGCCAGCTAAAAAAGTTAGGAGCCAGGTCCGTGACGGCGATCTGGACCTGTCCCTGGCCTGACATGGAGACAAGTGAGGGGAAGATAGCCTCCAGCCCCCCCCCATATGAGATCACCTCTCATTGGACACACCGCTTGAGTGCTAAATGGCCGCTGTGATTGGCCATTTAGCATGATCTGTGATTTGCTGTATCCAAGGGACACGGCCAACACAGAACTTCCCCGATGTGCGCCCATGGCGGCGTTCAGAGGGGAAGTAAACAGGAGGATGTCCAGGGACGCCCTCCCGGCAATTGGTGTCCGTGCTGTAGACATCTTTTGTCTATAGCGCGGGCACGAAGTGGTTAACAAAAGAATGTGACTTTTATTTCCGCCATGTTCCCGCTTCTTAACGTCATATCCCCGCTAAGGGTTAGATCAGGTCCGCCTGAAAAACTGACAGGTGAACCTGATCAGACAGCCCTTGTGAAAGGGGTCAAGCAGGGAGGATTACAAATAATATTTTTTTTTTCCCTTAATTAAAATAATTTTTTTTACTTTTTACAAAAAAAAAAAAAATTATATATATATATATATATATATATATATATATATATATATATATATAATATTTAATTATTATTATTTTTTTTTTTTTTTGTAAAAAGTAAAAAAAATTATTTTAATTAGGGGAAGGAAATGGGCGGGCAGTGAAAAACAGTCAGGGAGCTTCACTCCATTAGGAATTATCATTATTGGAATAGGGTGTAATTTCTACATCCACCACAAGATGGCGCCAGACTACCGAAAGATTTTAGTAGGCCGCAAAGCCACGGCCTCAATTACTGGCCGGCGCGGCACGATGGAATTGCGCGGCGGAGTTCGGGGTCCAAATGGAGACAGGATACCCCAGCAGCGTTGCCCCAGTCGCCAGGACACGAAATCTAGGCGCAAATGCGACCTGGCGACCGGGGTTTGTCGAGCCCTGCCCTAGGGAATGAAATGGCGGTCATTGCAACTTTTTATCTCACACAGTATTTAGGCAATAATTTTTCAAACCCTTTTTTTTTTTTTTCTAAAAAAAAAAAAAAACACACACAACAGTAAAGTTAGCCCAATTTTTTTATATAATGTGAAAGATGTTACGCCGAGTAAATAGATACCCAACATGTCACGCTTTAAAATTGTGCACAATCATGTAAAAACTGTTACCACGTCTGCTCCGCAGAGTGGAGGCTGAGGGGATTCAGAAACCGCCGTTTGAGAACATCAGGGAAATTCCCTTGTTGACTTACTCAAAAAGTGGTCTTCCTAGTGGCCATTACATCGGCCAGGAGGGTTTCCGGACTGGCGGCCTTGTCTTGCAAGTCGCCCTATCTTGTTATCCACGAGGATAAGGTAGTGTTGCATCCGCAACCTTTTCTACCGAAGGTAGTTTCGGCTTTTCACATCAATGAAGACATTGTGTTACCATCTGTGTCCTAAACCGACACATCCTAAGGAGGTGGCCCTCCATTCCCTGGATGTGGTCCGGACTCTGAGGGTTATTTGCCTGCCACTGCTCTCTTCCGGAAGTCACTCGTTTCGGTAGCTGGTCTGAAAAAAAAAGGCGGTCTCGTCAGCCACCATTTCCAGGTGGATCAGACAGATTGTGGTCCAGGCTTGCGCCTTGAAGGGGCAGGTGCCCCCCTTTCCTGTCATGGCCAATTCCACCAGGGCAATTGGGACCTCCCTTGAGCTTTCCAACATCAAGAGTCGGTGGCTCAAGTGTGTAAGGCGGCGACTTGGTTGTCCGTTCACACCTTTACAAAGTTCTACAAAGTGAATGTAAGCGCATCATTTGATGCCTGCTTTGGCCGCAAAGTTTTGCAGGCGACTGTGTAATGTTGCAATTTTACACTCTTTCTTCTGTTAAGAAAAAGTTACTTTTTGAATATTAATGCACTTGCTGCATTTGTTGACCGAGTTCTGATACGGTTGGTTCAGATGGTGACTCCCCTGTTAGGTAGCACCGTGGTTGTGGGTGAAGTTATGTTGCTGTTCCCACCCCTCATTATGACACTGCTTGGGGATGTCCCTACAGTCAAGATTACTGGAGCTGTGTCAGTCAATGCACGAAAGAGAAAATAGTATTTTTTTTTTTTTTTTTACTCGCCGTAAAATCCTTTTCTCTGACGTTCATTGACTGACACAGCACCCTACACTCCTATTGGTTTGTTATACTACTTGTGGACGTACTGAGCTGCAGGAAGCAGGCTGAGGGGTTATTACCATAGGGACCGCTCCCTGGGTGAAAACTGTAAAGTTGTTTTTCACATGTATTACATGTTCTGCCTAGTCCTTTCCTGAAGGTGGCGTAATAACCCTACGGTCAAGATTACTGGAGCTGTGCCAGTCGATTAACGTCAGAGAAAAGGATTTCACGGTGAATATAAAAATACTATTTTTTTTTATTTTTTTTGCCTGAAAATGACCCCTAAACATTATACATTTCCCCCTTCTTCTTTTTTTTTTTTTTTTTTTTTTTTTTTTTTTTTTTTTTTTCGATCTTATGCTTTCCAGCCTGGAGGAGAGATGTGTGGTCTTATTGACCCCATATCTCTCCATAAAGAGGACCTTTCACATAGATTCCTATTACAAGGGATATTTACATTCCTTGTAATGGGAATAAAAGTGATCAAAAAGAAAATGTAAAAAAAAGTAAAACACCCCTGTCCCCGGTAGCTCACGCTCAGAAGCGAACGCCGACGTAAGTCCCGCCCACATATGTAAACGCTGCTCAAACCACTCATGTGAGGTATCGCCATGTGCGTTAGAGCGCGTGCAACAATTCTAGCACTAGGCCTTTTCTGTAACTCTAAACTGGTAACCTGTAAAAAAAAATGTTAAAGCGTCGCCTATGGAGATTTTTATGTACCGAAGTTTGGCGCCATTACATGTGCACAATTTTAAAGCGTGACATGTTTGGTATCTATTTACTCGGCGTAGCATCTTTCACATTAAATAAAAAAATTGGGCTAACTTTACTGTTGTGTGTGTGTGTGTGTTTGTTTTTTCAAAAAAATAAATAAAAAATTATTGCCTAAATACTGTGTGAGATAAAAAGTTGCAATGACTGCCATTTCATTCCCTAGGGCAGTGATGGCAAACCTTGGCACTCCAGATGTTTTGGAACTAAATTTCCCATGATACTCATGCACTCTGCAGTGTAGTTGAGCATCATGGGAAATGTAGTTCCAAAACATCTGGGGTGCCAAGGTTCACCATCACTGCCCTAGGGTGTCTGCTAAAAAAAATATACACAGTGCCTTGCGAAAGTATTCGACCCCCTTGAACTTTTCAACCTTTTGCCATATTTCAGGCTTCAAACATAGATATAAAATTTTTATTTTTTGTGAAGAATCACCGACAAGTGGGACACAATTGTAAAGTGGAACGAAATCTATTGGATATTAACTTTTTTTAGCAAATAAACTGAAAAGTGGTGCGTGCAAAATTATTCGGCCCCTTTACTTTCAGTGCAGCAAACTCACTCCAGAAGTTCAGCGAGGATCTCTGAATGATCCAATGTTCCAATGTTGTCCTAAATGACTTATGGTGATAAATAGAATCCACCTGTGTGTAATCAAGTCTCTGTATAAATGCACCTGCTCTGTGATAGTCTCAGGGTTCTGTTGAAAGCACAGAGAGCATCATGAAGACCAAGGAACACACCAAGCAGGTCCCTAATACTGTTGTGGAGAAGTTTAAAGCCGGATTTGGATACAAAAAGATTTCACAAGCTTTAAACATCCCAAGGAGCACTGTGCAAGCGATCATTTTGAAATGGAAGGAGTATCAGACCACTGCAAATCTACCAAGACCTGGCCGTCCCTCTAAACTTTCAGCTCAGACAAGGAGAAGACTGATCAGAGATGCAGCCAAGAGGCCAATGATCACTCTGGATGAACTGCAGAGAACTACAGCTGAGGTGGGAGAGTCTGTCCATAGGACAACAATCAGTCGTGCACTGCACAAATCTGTACTTAATGGAAGAGTGGCAAGAAGAAAGCCATTTCTCAAAGAAATCCATAAAAAGTCTCGTCTAAAGTTTGCCACAAGCCACCTGGGAGACACACCAAACATGTGGAAGAAGGTGCTCTGGTCAGATGAAACCAAAATCGAACTTTTTGCCCACAATGCAAAACGATATGTTTGGCGTAAAAGCAACACAGCTCATCACCCTCAACACACCATCCCCACTGTCAAACATGGTGGTGGCAGCATCATGGTTTGGGCCTGCTTTTCTTCAGCAGGGACAGGGAAGATGGTTAAAATTGAGGGGAAGAGGATGCAGCCAAATACAGGACCATTCTGGATGAAAACCTGTTGGAGTCTGCAAAAGACCTGAAACTGGGACGGAGATTTATCTTCCAACAAGACAATGATCCCAAACTTACAGCAAAATCTACAAAGGAATGGTTCACAAATAAACGTATCCAGGTGTTAGAATGGCCAAGTCAAAGTCCAGACCTGAAGCCAATCGAGAATCTGTGAACAGAAGTTTTCAGCTCTTTCCACAAACGCTCTCCATCCAACCTCACTGAGCTTGAGCTGTTTTGCAAGGAAGAATGGGCAAGAATTTCAGTCTCTCGATGTGCAAAACTGATAGAGACATACCCCAAGTGACTTGCAGCTGTAATCGCAGCAAAAGGTGGCTCTACAAAGTATTAACGCAAGGGGGCCGAATAATTTTGCACGCCCCACTTTTCATTTTTTTTATTAAAAAGGTTTCAAAAATCCAATAGATTTCGTTCCACTTCACAATTGTGTCCCACTTGTTGGTGATTCTTCACAAAAAATAAAAATTTTATATCTTTATGTTTGAAGCCTGAAATGCGGCAAAAGGTTGAAAAGTTCAAGGGGGCCAAATACTTTCGCAAGGCACTGTATAATGTTTGGGGGTTCTGAGTAATTTTCTAGCAAAAAAGATGATGATTTTTACATGGAGAGAAGTGCCAGAATAGGCCCGGTATTGAAGTGGTTAAAATTACTGATCGCCGCCATTGCGAATAAAAATGCCATAAATATTTATAGAAGTGTTAACTTTTTGCACAAACCAATTAATTTTACGCTTGGGATTGGGATTTTTTTTCCCAAAAACATGTAGCTAAATGCATATTGGCCTAAATTGATGAAGAAATTGGATTTTTTTTTTTTTTTTTCCCCCAACCATTGTCTGGGTTTTTTGTTTATAGCACAAAAACCAAGGTGATCAAATACCACCAAAAGAAAGCTCTATTTGTGGGGGAAAAGACATCAATTTTCTTGAGGCAGTGTCGCACAACCATGCAATTGTCAGTTTTTAAAGTACCGTATTTTCCGGTGTATAAGACTACCTTTTACACCTAAATTACACAGCCAAAAAGCGGTGGTCGTGTTTTTTTTGTTTTTTTTTTTTTTTTTTTTATGCCGGGTATGAAGTGGCCGCAAGGTGGATTTCATCCCGCCAGGTGTTCTGTTGATGAATGCAGAACCTGCTAAGCCTGCTCGGATTGGAGTAACAACCTCTGCCAATCCGAGCAGGATACATTACAGTGAGTCAGAGTGGCGCGGGCTGATGTGACAGCCCCTGCTAATCCGAGCAGGCTTTGTATCCATCAACAGATTAGTAAAATATATTGCCTGCCATGATTGGCTCAGTGGAGCACACTGTATGCACACTGTATTTTGCAGTGTACCTGGCACAACTGTACTAACACAGCATCGTATACTGTGTGTACCTAGCGCTCTACATATTAACAAATCATCATATACTGTGTGTACCCAGTGCTACTGTACATAAAGCATAATATACTGTGTTGCCAACATCCTGTACTGCACATCCAGTTCCAGATCACCCCATCATATATAATACTGGTATGATTTATGGTGCTTTGAAGGAGAGGTTTCATTGTTGCTGCCTACCAATTGTGATATCTCTGGGACTTGTAGTTCACCAGTTTCCTTTTTGATTTCATAAGTGATAATACAGTGGTAATACCTGACAGATTTCAGATTAGTGTAAAATGGCTGATAGACAAGGCTCCTGCAAGGAGAAGGAAACATGAAGCCAATTTCAAGCTCAAAGTTGTAAACTTTGCCAAGACATTGCAAGACAATATGAAGTAACAGAAATGATGGTCGAAGACTGGAAAGCAAAGGAAGATGCATTAAAGAGTATGCAAGGGGAAAGTGAGTTCTGGTCAATGTGGGGTGACTCTTAATGCACAAAGCATGTAGCGGACATGGTTGCCTCCCAGACAATAGGTAAATCTGTGGAGCCTATATTCTGTTGAAAAAAGGAGGCCAGGAGAGACTGTATCGGGTCTGGGTGTGGTAAGAGGGACAGCCAGAATGGATTCAGCTTCCAGGAGGCCCCCCCCCCCCTCCTAACCGCTCCCAAGCCAATGTCCACAGATAGCGGAGAATGGTCAGAGATGCGTCTGGCATGATATTCTGAGGAGACAATCAAAGGTAACATACTTTCATTCTCCAATCCCATATCAATGCGAGATAGACACAGAGGCTGATTGACAGGAAAACACCCTAGCCTCAGGGTTATGCATCCTCCACACGTCCGTGAGGCCCATCTCCTGGAGAAGGCGTGCAAACGGCGTAGCCCGTTGCTTGATCTGGGGCCCAACCCCTCCTCCGACACCCAATTTGTCCAGTTCTACGTCAAGGTAATTGTTAAAATCCCCTACAACCAAAAAGGGTACACCCAGGAAGTGGGACATATAGTCCGCCAGTAAGTTGAGGCGGGTGGCCGAGAACGGAGGAGGAATGTACAACCCCACAATAATACATTTAGTCCCAAAAAGAGAGCATAATAAAAAAAATATAGCAGCCCACTGGGTCGATTTTGGTATTCAGCGGGGAGAATTGTGTGCCACTTTTAACCAGGATACTCGCCCCCCTCGACTACACCGAGCAGGTAGCATGGTATTGATGACTAAACTGTCTCCTCGCCAACACTGGAGTGATGGTCGGGGGGAGGTGAGTCTCCTGTAGGCACACCACATCAGCATTCAAGCGCCTGACCGTCCGCAGCACCGCCAAGCGCTTGATCGGGTTATTCAGACCCCTGACATTCCAGGACAACTCTTGTTGCTATAGACATTGGGGTAAGAGCACATAATCGGCAAAGAGTATCGGTACAAGCAAAGCATATACATATGACCCCCATAGTGTGCAGGCCACCCCCTAGGATGGGGTATGGCCAGTTCAGCAAATTGCCCCTAGGAGGGTGCAATAAGTCCAGTAGCAGCAACTCCAAAAATAGACGTGGGGCAATAACATAGTGAGAGGGGAGTGTCCCCAATGTCAGGGCAATTGTTGAGGAAGTCAAGGCAAACTGCGCGGTAGGAGAAAGATGAGGAAATCAAAGATAATAAAAATTAAAAAATGAACCAAAAACAGTAGGCCAACAGGGCCATAATAACTTTCCGGATGGGGATCTTGTCCAGTCCATCCTGGGGGCAACAGAGGAAGTGCACTGAAGTGTCCCAAACTTCTCAACAGCAAGAACTGTAGCTATACGCATTTCCAGACACGAAAACACAGACAGATAGCAAGTTACCTCCACCTTGGCATGATGTAAGTAGGGAGAAAAAGTGCAATGAGACCCATATGACGGCTTGCAAGATAAGTTCCTCATGGGGGTGCGCCGCGCCTGGCGTGGGCAGCACGAATAGACTGTTCCTCGCGGTCCAACCATTGCACTGCTAAAGATGGAGTATCAAAGAACTGCACAGAGCCCAGAGAGGGGTATAACATAGCATACTTAAGATTGAGCTCTCTAAGCCGACGCTTGACATCTGGAAATTTAGTACGTTTCTTTTGTAGATCAGCGGAGAAATCAGGGAATGGAGAGATCTTGGCATTTTTCCATCTTCAGGGCGGTGGGCTTTATCCTGGCATTGAGGAGAATCACATCTCTGTCTTTATAATTAAGGAGTTTGAAAAGGAATGGTCTAGGCGGAGCTCCCTGTGGTGGTGGTCTGGCTGGGACTCTGTGTGCACGTTCAACCGAAAACATGGGGGAGAACACCTCCCTGCCAAAGGCATTGATCAGCCATCTTTCAATAAATTCCACCGGGTTTTTCCCCTCCATGCGTTCCGGGATGCCTATGGCCCTTATATTATTTCTTCTCATTCTATTCTCCCTGTCATCTAAACGGGCGGCATGTTGCATGAGCAGATGGTTGTTGTAGGTAAGGTCATTCTGCATGGGCACCATGTCATCCTCCAGGGAGCTCACTCTCCCCTCTAGTGCAGATGTCCTCTCCCTGAGCTTCTGCGCATCATGGTGCAGAAAAGTAATCTCAGCTTTAACCCCTTGATCTCAGTGGTGAGGGCTGTTATGGAAACATTACAGGAGTTTACTGCCGTGAAAATGTCCCTTAACGTAGGTTCCCCCTCGTTGTCAGGGCTTCTCTGGGATAAGGGCCCAATCGAGGCATTTTTTGGAGTACTCACTGTGTCCCAAGGTAGTGTGGCGCTATGCGAGTCCTCCAGCAGCATGGTATCATCCGCATCCAGTGTCCCTCCATTGAGCTCCTCCTTCCTGCTGGGGAAGGCTGCCAGGTCCGAGGAGAGCGGTTTGGAGAACAGCTTTGCAGCCGCCTCCCTATGAATGTCCTTCGCGGAGCGCTGCGAGGCGGCGCCATTTTGGCCCCATGAGGTCCGTCGCGCGGGATGGATTTAGCCGCTTCATGGCGGCTGTCTGACTCCCAGATGGCATTGGGCGGCTCGGTCAGGATTAGCGAAGCAGATGGGTACCGTTTGGCGGGTTTCCGGGCTGAATGGAGCGGGCTCCCAGGATAATATCACAGAGATTTGGTGGAGCTGTCTGAGTGTGCGTCCGGCTACAACTGCAGCCTGGCCACGCCCCATGTAGCAGACATGGTGCATGAGCATCCTCACAATGGTTTTGTAGTGACACAAAACATGGATTTTTGCAGTTCAGTGGGCCAAATCTAACCCGGATCACAGCAAAGGATTTACTTCCACTATATCCTGGTGTTCTAGGTTCTTGGAAAGGCATGATCTGGTACTGAGGTAAAAGACCATATTACCTGCAGATCTTGAAGGAAAAGTAAGTAATTTCCATCCATATGTAATACAACAGCGCAAGAAACACCTCTATGCGTTAAGTCAGACTGGAAATAAGGATGAAACGCCCATGAATGGTTGGAAATAAAATGGTCAACTCAAAAGGTGCAAAAATCGTGTTAATTAAAACGGGACGTGAGACGTCCTGTTTTACAGTGGTACTAGCATGTACAGTTGATGGTGCCAAACTAAGACCCATGATTATCTTCAAAAGAAAAACGATGCCGAAAATCAAGTTTCCTGTTGGAGTTTTTGTACATGTGAATGAAAAAGTCTGGATGTATGAAGAAGGGGTAAAGCGATGGCTTAAAAATGTATGGAGTAGACGACCAGGTGGACTTCGTCGAGAATGTAGCCTACTGGTGTGGGATATGTTCTGGGCTCATTTAACTACCAGCACAAAGGAAAGGCTGACAAGAATAAACACAGATGCAGCGGTTATTCCTGCAGGATTGACATCATTGGTACAGCCACTAAACAAGCCATTTAAAGATTGCATTTGAGAACAGTGGAATGAGTGGATGATTAGCGGTGAAAAGTCATTCACAAAAGGAGGAAACATGCGTGCTCCACAGTTGGATGATTTGTGCAACTTTGTCATAAAAGCCTGGAATGATATTGATGCAGAAAAAGTAAGTCTTTTCAAGAAGTGTGGCATAGCTAATTAATTGGATGGTATGGAGGGCGAGTACTTTGCAAGATGAAGGGGAAGCTGAAGCCACACCATCTGATGTGGAATTAGATCCATATGATGACTGTCTTACAAATGTAACACAAGATGTCATTGATGAACATGAAGAGGATTTTGAAGGATTTTAAGCACCGTACCAGAAAGTGAACCAATGTTCATTTAAAATTACTGTTTTTTTTTTTTTTTTTTTTTTTTATCAAAGGTTTTTTTATTGAACATTTTATATATCACAGCAGTTTCCATTGTACGCAATCTATCAGATTACACTCCACAAATATATATCAAAGGAATGCCTAAGTGTAGCACTACAACATTGCATTTCTACGTTCATATAAAGGTCACTTTTATGGACATTGTAAAATTCTGGACATAACTAGCTCCCTGGGGCTCAGACCGGGAGTATCCAACCATTTGGACCATATTCTTTCAAACCTGCCCGGGCTTTATATATATATATATATATATATATATATATATATATATATATATATATATATATATATATATATATATATATATATATATATATATATATATATCTCTTCCATAATGAGGGTATTCCCCATGTGGGCTATACAGGAGGTGGTGTTGGGTGGTAAAGTTGACTTCCATCCCATCACTATCGTCTTCCTGGCCTGAAATAGTGCTCTTGAGACTGCGATTCTGGTCAGTTCCTCGGAAATCACACCCTCCAGGACCCCCAACAAACAGCATAGAGGGTCTATGGGGATTGTTTGAAATACTTACTTAGTTAAGTGTACCTACAACCTCGCTCCAATACCTCTGGAGCTTTGGAAACCTCCACATGAGACGTGCCGCCGTCATCGGCAGCATAATGGGTCCTGCAGCCTGCCCATCTCATTGAGTTTCGTTGGGGTGTAGTGAGCTCTCAATGAAATATATACTTGGGATACTTTCTGCGCTACGTTCAGAGAGCATAGGGTTACAGATTGCATGGCTTCTTCCCACTGATCTCCTGTGAGTTGGCCTAGATCCCTTTCCCAAATGGCCTCCGCCTTACATGGAAATGCTTGCAGGTGTTTCGCCAGCAGCATTTGGTAGAATTGGGAAATTAACCCTTTAATTTCAGTGCTGGTATGCAGCACATGAAACACGGTGTCGGGTCGACTGTGCCCACTCCACCGCGCTTCCCTATGCCATGACTGCATGTTGGAGTTGAGGGTAGTAATATTGCATATTAGCAGGCAAACTTGGCTCGCAATTCATGGAAGGTTAGCAGCCTGCCATTTGCAAATATGTGAGATGGCAGAGTCACACCATGGGCATGCCGTCTGGGCCCATGCTGCAGCTTGGCCAGCTCCACATACGACTTGTTGTTGTCCCAGATCGGGCTATATTCTGTGAATCCCTGCACCCCTTGGAGTTGTCTGCTCTTATTCCAGATCTTTTGTATAAGCAAAAGTGTTGATTTGTTTGGACTTCAAAAAAATATTTGCACCTCCAGTCCTGTCGGGGTGGACTCGGCCCTGGTGGCTAGCAACATCAGCCATGCCACCGAGCTCCCCAGATCCTGGGACATAGAGCCAATCAAATGTAACTGGGCAGCTATATAGTACAGCCAAGGGTTGGGTACCGCCAACCCTACACTGTCTTTGGGTTGTTGCAACTGCTCCATTCTAATTCGAGGGGACCTAGTATGCCACAAAAGCCTTCTGAATAGGGTGTTCACCACTCTAAATATTTTCAGGTGTATTACAACTGGCGAGTTGTGGAGAAAATTAAAGCATTAATATCATTTTTAGATCGGCCTTGCCTGCAAGTGACATTTTAAGAGCATTTCAAGTGTTGATTTTTATCCCTAAATCGGGAGAGCAATGGGTGCACATTAACCTCCCTAGCGGTAATCCCAAGTCTGGCTCTGGTTGGGCATTTACTAGCAGGAGCGGTAACCCCGAGCCAGACTCGGGAACGCTTCGCTCGATGCAGGGGAGGACGCAGTGAGACTTACTTACCTTGTCCCCTGGATCCAGCGATGTCCGCCGCGATGTGTGATCGAGCTGTCCTCCGCTTGATTCACAGTGCCGAATGCCGCCGAGTTCCGTTTCCTGCAGCGTTACGGCAGCGGAGGACGGCGGGAAATTCAAAAAAGTAAAAACACAAAACAAACAGCACTGTAATCTTACAGATTACAGTGCTGTATTAAAAAATACACACCCCCTTTGTCCCTAGTGGTCTGTGCAATGCCCTGCATGCACTTTTATATTTTATAAATACTGTTTTTTTTTTTTTTCTGCCTGGAATTTGGAGATTGTCCATAGCAACCAAAACGTGTCCCTTTTTTTAGTTTTTTAGGATTTGATTACATTATTGAATAATTTTTATTCTTTATTATATTATAAACTTTATCATACCCGGGATGTCTGCTAGACTCTAGTTTGAAGAGATTTAAGAGCGTTATTCAAAAGAATTACAGGACTACAAAATAAAACGCTAGATTTCCATGCAAAATAATTGTACCGCTTTCAGCACCTAATTCCAGACTGAATCATACCGCCAGGGAAGGTTAAGGGAGCAGTAATCCCCAAGCCTGGGCGATGTCTGCATCCCCAAATATTTAAAACTGGACACCACCGGGGTGGGACAAGAGTCGGGGAGGGTCACCACCCGATCCTCATCTAGCATCATCAGGGCTGACTTTGACCAGTTAATGGTCAAACCAGAGCAGTGTCCAAACTGTGTCATAATAGACCTAACCCCTTCCAGGGAGTGTGTTGGGTCCCCCAGAAAAAGTAGCATGTCGTCTGCATACAACATGATCTTTTCCTGTAATGTGTCATATTGGAACCCCTGGACTTGAGTGCTACCCCGCACCAGGGGCGCCAGTGGCTTTATTGCATTCGCAAAGAGCAAAGGGGACAGTGGGCAGCCCTGCCTTGTCCCCCCTGCTGAGAGTGAAGGCCGGTGACATCCTGTCAGTTATCCTAATGGTCGCCTGGGGAGAGGCATACAACAACTTGACCCAGGCGATGAATCTTTCCCCAAAACCAAATGTTTCCAATATTTCCCAGAGAAATCTCCAACTGACACTGTCAAATGCCTTGTTGGCATGGAGAGACAAGAGAGCCCTGCGGCCCCCATTATCTTCCTGTAATTGCATATTTAAAAATAAGCGTCTTAGGTTGGTGGCCGTGGACTTCTGCGGCATGAAGCCAGCCTGATACTGATGGATGATGCTGGATATTATCCCATTGACACTACGCGCCAGGACCTTGGCAAGGATTTTCATATCACTCTGAAGTAGTGAGAGAGGTCTGTAGGAGCCAGGGTCAATTGGGTCCTTCCCCGTTTCAGCAATAGCATTATGTTTGCCCTGGCCATGGATTCTGGTAGCTGACCAACATCCAGGGAGAAAACCTTCAGTAATTCGGGCAGTAATTGTTCCATGTTTAGTGTACACCACCATAGGCAGGCTGTCCTCCCCGGGTGCCTTACAGGTGGGGAAAGAGCAGGCCGCCACCTGGAGCTCCTCTAAAGTAAGAGGGGAATTGAGTTGTTCTCTAGCTACTTCTGAAAATGAGGGTAGATCAATGCTAGACACATGTTCCCGGGTCCTCATCCGTGTAGGCATCCCTCGATCCATAGAAGTTTTTATAGAAGGATGCAGGCTCTTGTATAATGGCCTCGGGAGAGTTAACCACCCTACCGTTAGAGGCGCGTATAGCACCAATGGCTGGGGAGTGTTGTTGGGATCTTGCTATTTTGGCCAGTAGGCGGCCCATCTGCTCCCCTTCCTCCTAAACCGCTAGTTTCATAAAGAACCGATTTCGCTCAGCCATGAGGATCAAAATTACCGTATTTAAATCAAATTGTGTGTGTTTTTTTGTTTGTTGTTTTTGTTTTTTAATGGTGTTGCCTCGGAAGCGGAGTAGTCTTTTTTTTTTTTTTTTTTTTTTTTTTTTTTTTTTTTTATACAGCGAGTATAGCCCAAAACCCAAAGTTTTCACTGGAAAAATAGGGGGTCGTCTTTTACGCCCACTAGTCTACGGCAGCAAATACGGTAACGCAGTGCAGTATCGTAAAAAAAAAATGGCCTGGTCAGGAAGGGGGTGAAACCACATGGGTAGTGGTTAAAGAACTACCCCTATAAGCAATGTTTTATATCTTGGGGTCTTAGCCATACTCTTGCACAGGTTTATTTGGCCAAAGTGTTGTATTGTCTTGAAAGAAGCATGTACAATATTTACCTTTTCTAGGGGATCATTTTGTTTTGTCCTGCTTTAGATGATTACATCTGGAAGCACAAACAAGTGGATGCACAGTATAATAGCTCATGGCTACATGCTTCAGTTTTCAGTGCTTTTCCCCTCCTTGCTTTATGCTTTAAAGTTTCTTTGAATCTACAAGAGTTTGCTCCTTTCTGCAAGTTCATCGATCATCCTTTCTCAAGAAGTGATCATTCCAGTTCCAGAAGGTGAAATGCTTCATGGTTTCTACTAAAACCTGTTCATGGCAATGTTTATCGCATCTTAAATTTCAAGGATCTCCAAGTTTCTATATGAGCTCAGAAGTTCTGGATGGAATTGGTGCGTTCAGTGATGACCTCTCTGACGGAGTTTTCTTGGCATCAGTGGATATCAAAGATGCTTACCTGCAAATTCTGTTCTTTTGGTTTGTGGCCCTGCTGTTTAGCCCGCAACGGCTCCCAGAGTGTTCACCAAGGCTTTGGCCTAGTTCTGGGTCTCCTTGTACTTGGAGTATCCCTGTTATAGGATAAATTAATGACTTCTAAGATATCCATTTACACCTCTACTGGAAATCAGTGTGCCTCACGTGGTGTACACTCAGAGGTTTGAATTTTTCATCCTGCTCCTGGAAACTTGGATGAGGGCTCTTGCTCTGAGGGCTCAGGTAGACCTTCTTAAGACTATAATTCCAACACTGGTGGATTTTCTCAGATGCTGGAGGTGGGGAAAACCATTACTCTATCCCGGAGGTTCCTGAAGATGAACACCAGCGTGATGGGCTGTGGTGGCATTCTGGATTACTTATTCTCATCCAGGGAGCTTTGTCACCACAGGAGAGGTTGCTGCCCATCAGCATCTGGGATTGACGGGGATTTCCCTTGCATTGATTGCTGAAGGGCCTTCCTGTAAGGTGCAGCTGAAGGGCCTTCCTGTAAGGTCCAGTTGACCCAACACCATGGTAGCGGTGTACGTAATTCCTCAAGGAGACACCAAGAGTTAAAGCGGAGTTCCACCCAAAAGTGGAACTTCTGATCATTTGTCTTCTCTCCCCCTCTGGTGCCACAATTGTCACTTTTCGGGGGGAGGGGGGACAGGGTACCTGTCTTTGACAGGTATCCTGTTTCCACTTCTGGGAGTCTGGGCTGTGGCCCGTGACATCACCGCGGGGCTCCTGCCTCCTCTCCATGTCGCCGGGCCGGTAGGAGAGAGGAGCGGGGCCCTCGCACATGCGCCGTTTGTTTCCCAGCGTGATGCCATAAGGCTACGCTGCCAGGTTCGCTTACCCGGAATGGTGGTGGCAGCACCCGACAGCTGATGGAAACATCAGCTGCGGTGCTCACATCGTGGGACTCCAGGACAGGTAAAATGTCCTATTGTTAAAAGCCAGCAGATGCAGTATGTGTAGCTGCTGGCTTTTAAAAATGTTTTTTTTTTTGGCGGAGAGCCAAATAAATCAACAGCAAATCTAAGCTGTTGGTATGGCCCTATTAAAGTGAACTTGCTTGCCATGCATGTGAGAAACTCGTTCACTTTAACCACTTCCCGACCAGTGCGCGGCGATGTACATCAGCAGAATGGCACGTGCAAGCATATTGGCATACAGGTTACATCCAATCTTAAATGCCGCCCTGCCATCGCAAGCGAGTGCTGGTCGGGACCACCGTGAGTCCAGTCGCGGGTCTTGTGGACTCGATCACCGCAGCCATACCCGCGATCGTCTCACGGGGCGGCCGTTGTAAACCGCATCTCCCCGTTCTGCCTAGCAACAAGTGACGCTGATTTCTGCTCCATGTGATTGGAGCAGAGATCAGAGTTCACTAAAAGAAAGCCCAGCCCCCAACAGTAACACACCCCTAGGAACACTTAACCCCTACACTGCCACCCACTGGTTAACCCCTTCACTGCCAGTGTCATTTACACAGGAATCGCTGCATTTATATAGCTGGTCCCAAAAATGTCCAATGTGTCCGCCATGATGTTGCAGTCACAATAAAAATCGCTGATCGCCGCCATTACTAGTAAAAAAAAAAATGAATAAACATGCCATAAAACTATCCCCTATTTTGTTAACGCTATAACTTTTGCACAAACCGATCAATCGCTTATTGCAAATTATTATTTTTTTTTTTAACGTATCGGCCTAAACTGAGGGAAAAAAATGTTTGTTTTATAATATTTTTGGGGGATATTATTTATTATAACAAAAAAATAATAATGCGCTTTTTTTATTTTTATTTTTGTTTATAGCGCAAAAAATAAAATCCGCAGGGGTGATCAATTACCACCAAAAGAAAGCTCTATTTGTGGGGGAAAAAAAGGACGTCAATTTCGTTTGGGAGCCACGTCGCACGACCGCGCAATTGTCAATTAAAGCGACGCAGTGCCAAATCGCAAAAAGCGGTCTGGTCTTTGGCCAGCAAAATGGTTCGGGCTGAAGTGGTTAAATTAAACCTGTCAAGGAAAATCATTGGAACTGTATTTGCTGATTTTTGTCTGCAGGTTTCAGAGCCATCATTCTTCTCTGAACATCCCCATATGGTAAGCTGCTGACATAGATCAAGTGTGTGTGTGTGTGTGTGTGTGTGCGCACGCGCGCAAATTGTCCAAAACCTGCTTGTTTGAAGTCCGTTGCTTGGTAGCAAAGCAAGGGAAAGCGCCTCTGTATGGTCTTTACCTTCAAGAAACAATACAGAACTGACTGCTCTCAAATTCCTCTGTGGGATGTTTGGAAATTTGCTAGTATGCATGCAAACGTTTATTGCATGTTTTTATAGCTCTTTGTTTCTTGGGTAATGTTTAACATGCACATATCCTTTAAAAAAAAAAAAAAAAGTTGGGTACATTGCTTACCTGACTGCTGACAGACCATTGTATTTGTTTTTTTTTGTTTTGTTTTTTTGTTGTTTCCAAGAAATAACTGAATATTTATCTTTTTTAGGTACTTTTAGTTCTGTGTATTTGGCTATTGCAAGATTAAGGTCAGGAGAGGATATGAAATTTGCTCTGAAACATTTAATCCCTACAAGTCACCCCACTCGAATAGCAGCAGAACTGCAGTGTCTTACAGTAGCTGGGTAAGTACATTTTAAAGGAAACTACATAATTATGTGATACTTGTTCTGACTTTTCCTGTTAAGAATGCTGGATATTACGGCGGTCCTTCTGATCAACTGGCTTCAGTAATCAAGTATGCACATCAACTGTTCTGATTTACTTGTTTCAGGTTGGTGTCTCTGAAAGTAGTGATATCAGGGCTGCAACTAACTATTATTTTCATAATCGATTAGTTGGCCGATTTTATTGTTTCAATTAATCGGTTAATAACCTTTAAAAAAAATAAAAAAAAAAGTGGGTCAAATTGACGTTCATTTTCAACCACAGTGATGGTACAATTTGGAAATAATAAAAAACTTCTTGGTCACAGGAATTTTCAGCAAATGTATCTGATTTTCATTCAGAAATTACATTCATTTTAAAAACAAGTGAATATTTCAAACAAAATTCTTTCAGCGAATGTACAAAGATTTTTCATCTGAATATTCTCATCTGAAAATGGATCCGTGTGACCAGCATAAGGCTCGGTACACACCTAGGCAGTTTGCTTTTGATCTGTTTCTGCAGTGCTTTTTGCTGTACGTTTTTTGATTTTTGCGCACGTGATTTTACTGCAATTTGCTTTTTTTTTTTTTTTTTTTTGTGGGCAGATTAAAAAACACAAATTGCTGCAAAACGCATTACATGCTTTTCTGCAGCTTCTCCATTGAAGTATATTGAACCAATAAAGCACCATTTTGCGTTAAAAGTCCCTGACCCTTTCAGATGAGAAAGTGTCCCATAGGAAACCATGCAAATGAACTGTAGTGCATTTCTGCAAAAATCACATAGATGTGAACCAGGTCTAAGCCTGGGTTTACACCAGTGTGGTGCAAATTCCAGCTACATTTTTTCTGTGAAGAGAAAAGGCAGCTGTTCAGTGGTGCCGCGCCGTTCTCTCTGCGCATCAGCTGAGGAGGGGGAGGTGTAGTGAGAAGAAGGAAAGATTTCTTGTTCAGAACACAATGCATCTGCGAATCAGATGTGTTCCCATAGAGGATGTTCTTGTAATTGGCAACGCAATGCCCAGAAAACGCACACATTTTTTGTGCAATGCGCAGTGCAAATGCAACGCACATATGTGAATAAGATGCATTCATTTGAATGTATTTTAAAATGTCCTGCAAATTGGATGCGGTGTAAGCCGCATTTTATTCGCTTAGGTGTGAACGGGGCTTAGACTAAGTTTTTAGTAACATAATGGGGTTAAACTAAAATTAGCCCTTTTTTTTTTTTGTACTGTAGACCAGTGAAACTAATATTTACAGTAGCGATTATTTGCTCTTTTTGTACTATAAGGCGTTCATTTTAGTTTTTTTAACCCCATTATGTTACTGACCGATTAATCGATTATGAAAATAGTAATCGATTAATTTCATAATCGATTAGTTGTTAATCAATTAGTTGTTTCAGCCCTAATATCAGACCTTTGGGCAGTTGTTTTCAGAAGGTTCAAACTGTAGCCTATATCTTTCTTTCAAGGAGTGTGGAGAATGGGGTGCTCTGGATAACAAGGAGACTTTAACCACTTACTGGGCACTTAAACCACCCTCCTGTCCAGAACAATTTTCAGCTTTCAGCGCTGATGCACTTTGACAATTGCGTGGTCATACAACACTGTACCCAAGTGAAATTTTTATTTTTTTTTCCCCCCACAAATATAGATTCTTTTGGTGGCATTTGATCACCTCTTTGGTTTTTATTTTTTGTTACAATTAAGGCCCCTTTCACACGGACGATCCGTCCAGGTCCGCCTGTCAGTTTTTCAGGCGGACCTGAACGGATGCTCCATAGAGGTCTATGGAGCGTCGGATGTGAGTGGTGACAAGTCCGCTGACATCTGACCCGCTCCGATCCGAAAAAGTGTGACAGAGGAAAAAGCTATTTTCCCATCTGTCATCGGATCGGGTGATGATGGACACTGCAGACCGTCGTCGCCCGATCTCCCATAGGGGAGAGCGGCGCTGTGACAGGTCCGTCCCTGCGCAGTGTGCAGAGACAGACCTGTTATCTTCCTGCTCAGCGGAGATCGCTGATCCGCCCCGTGTGAAAGGACCCTTAAAAAAAAAAATATATATATATATATATATATATATATATATATATATATATATATATATATATATATATATATATATATATATATATATATATATATTATATTTTCTTATCAGAGTGCATAGTAACTCCAGATGCCTTTGGAGCCATCAACTATTCACTATAAAATGTTAATTTGTAGTGTATTTCCCTTGTGACGATTTCCTGGTAACAATACAATAAACTGCTCAGCTGCTTGTGTATTTTGTCTATCTCCAGTATCTGACAAGTATTTTTAAATTTGTATGATTTTTTTTTTTCTAGCGGAGATGACAACGTCATGGGTGTAAAATATTGTTTTAGAAAAAATGATCATGTGGTTATAGTTATGCCGTATTTGGAGCATGAATGTTTTGTGGTAAGTGTTTATTTTTTGCATCTTTAATTGCTTGCATTGAGTACTTTTCTGTATAGAACATAGAAACTCAATGTTAAAGGTAGGTTTCTCTGAAAAATAGTATTGTAAAAGTACACAGTTGCCCAGTTGACTTTTGACTTATGGGTTTGTCCACACCAGATGCACCCGCTGTTCTCCAGTGCAGGTGTAATGGGAAAATCTGCTTGTTTTATTCACACCAATGTATTGTGTATTATGTGGGAGAAGACCTATTGCATTCTTAGAACATTTGCCAATTGTATACCAGTGTTTCAAAAATCCAGTGCTTGTGAAACAAAATAAGTTATGGTGCGCTTGTTTTTGTTTACTAGAAAGAAATATACTTCTATAATCCATTTTTACTTCTACGCTTTGAACTGGCACTGGAAAATTCCCAGGAGGGTGTATTTAACTCCCTTAATGGCAGTTAAAGTGGTTGTAAACCCTCCCCCACAACTTTGTCCCATGTAAATCAGCATAAAAAACCCTAATGAACACTGCTTGTAGATATCTCCTTACTTGCTTAATATTGTTGTAATCCTTGTTGTTCTGTAGAATGAAGTCACTGAGCATGCCCAGATCTCCCCTGATTTAAGGCACACTCTCTGTCTTATCTATCTGTTATCAGGACTTCCTACATCACAACACTGAACTCTGCTAATCACTCAGAGCTTCCTCCTACACACCATGTGATTATGTGACATGAAATACAGTCTAAACTTAGCCAATACTGCAGTCTTATCAGCTGAAGCTGATAATTCTGACAAAGGCAAACATTAGACATCTGCACAAGTAAGCTATGAACAGGGAAGCAGGGTTGCCATAGAAACGGATTAAGGAGGAGGCTTGGTTAACAGTACAGGAAGTGCTCAATGTAAGGGCGGAAATACACTCCACTGTGGACTCAGAAAACAATACTTAAGATGGTGCTGCCTAACCCCTGCAAACAAGTTTTTTAAAGTTCCTTTAAACAGGAAGTAATATGCGATTTGGGCTGGATTACAGTGGCTATAGTCTGATACTTCTTTTCATTTAGTCCATAATAATAAGTAATTATCAGAGTGGGAGAGTTTACTTCCTCTTTAACTTGTTTTGTGGATTTTTTTTTGTTTGGGTATATAGTATCTCACAAAAGTGAGTACACCCCTCACATTTTATTATATCTTTTTCATGTGACAACACTGATGAAATTACACTTTGCTACAATATAAAGTAGTGGTGTGTACAGCTTGTGTAACAGTGTAAATTTGCTGTCCCTTCAAAATTAACACAACACACAGGCATTAAAAGGGTTGTAAACCCTTGTGTGTGTGTGTGTGTGTGTGTGTGTGTGTGTGTTTTGTTCCTGAAGATTGGGTGAAGATTGGGTCTGTTGGTTTACCACAGAAAACCTTGTGGCAGGAAAGGTAAGTGGAGTTTTTCTAAGAAATTTAACATTTTCTTATGAATTGTCTCCTTTAAAGTAAATGCTATGCCTATGTGTCACCACTGGGGGCTGTATGGAGCATGTACCTTCTCATGCTTTGCTCAGAGATCACGCTGTGTCACAGAAGCAGCAGACTTTCTCCAGCCAGCAGGCAGACCTCTGGTAAGTTTGGAGGGTTTTTGCTTCCTCCAGACACCCCCACCTGGGCTGAACTCTTCCCCTCTTCATGAGGCTGAGTATAAGGGAGAACTGAAAACAATCGTCAATGCCATTTTTTTTTTTCTTTCACCGTCCCTTCACAGGCGGCTTCCGGGTCTCCTCCACGCCATCCCTCCCTCACTCGCAAGCTGATCCCTTCAGATCGGAGGCTGGTGCATGTGCGGGAAAGCGTTTTGAAAGGAGGGGGTCGCAATGCAAGGTGGGGGTGAGGCTTAATGTGGCGTTGGCGTGCTCCAACGCGGGAGTGTGTTTTTAAATAATAATAAAAAAATAATAATCCATTTATATTGGCAGAAAAATTTGTCAGACGTGAGAGCAAAGGGAGCATGAAAGAGGTTTTAGGGACACAGGCATTTCATGCTTAACACATTTACTATTTGCATGAGGTTGAGCATTAATAGCAGTGGCTGGACTATTGCTCAAGCAGTGGATGTGATTTCTTCTGTTGGTACCTCTGCTTTGTGCATCGGGCTAAGGTCAGAAAGGGGGTTAAAACACCCCCAAAATAGAGCTAAAAAGGTTCCCCTCAAGATATTTTTTTTCCCTCAGCCATGATGGGTTTAAAAAAAAAAAAAAAGTTTAGCAAATTTAATCACACAGGTTCTCTTCCCTTGCCCAGGACCTTCAAACTGAGGAACCACTTCCTGCCCGGAAGAAGGCTAATCCCCTCAGGGGACCATGGTGAGGCTGATGATTCCTCTTCTGAGGTGCCAAATGTGGGAGAATCAGCTGGTTTCAATCTTAAGATTGGTTCAATTTCTTGTATGGTCCACTCCACATTTATGCTCCCTTAACTTAGTGTTTGGGGTTGCTTTTTTTTTTTGTATCTGAGAGGATCTCCCAGATAAACGTTTTTATATATTCTTTTTCCCCTCCTAAAAGTTTTTTACACTTCATCCTATGGAGGAGGAAATTCACTAAGTAGATTATACCAGCAATTAACGCTGCTATATCCAGGGCCAGGATCTGGCAGCTTTATATTTTCAATAATTGCTTTGTGAGTTTCTGTTTGTAAAACCTTGACAAGGTCCTCATGCAGGTGCTTGCTTATAAACTAGCTAAATGCACAACTTCTGAGATGCCTAGTGCCACATCACCCTGAAAGCGCCCGATCTCATCTGATCTCAGAGGCTAAGCAGGGTCAGGCCTGGTTATTACCTGTATTGGAGACCGCCTGGGAATACCAGGTGCTATACGCAGTTCTGTACACATTGTTGCTAACACAAACCGCTAAATGCATGTGTGGGAACGCACGTCAGCAGAGGATAAACTTTCACCCATCAGAAGCTCCTGGCTAGTCTTCATTTTGCAGCGAAACGGCTATTTGGGAATGTTTTGGATAAAGTACCCCCTTTTGCCATTAAAGTAAAGGGGTAAATATATTTTCATTTTTAAAGCTCCTTCTTTTGTGCCAGGAGTATTAGTCTCCAGGCAGTCATGGCTTTCGCCGTCAGGTTTAAAAGGTAATCCGATTTAACCCAGGGACAAGAGGTCTTGGAGGAGGAAACCTACAAGATGCTGAGCCCCGCTCACTCAATAGGGGAGATTCTTCTGCAGTCCTCAAGGATCTGCCAGGAAGACGAATAGAATAGATGTAAAAGGTCATGAGGATATCGCCTTTGGGAGCAGTATACTGCAGGCTGCAGTATAAGTCCTAATCTCTTGGTGCCCTACTTTTTGTTGCGTCACCCTCCCTTCAGTTGGCATTGCTATGGGACATCCCACCCTCCAGTTTTAGCAAATCAACCCCAAGGTTTTGTTATTTTTGTCCTACATATTTGGTTTCCTTGTCATTTTAAGCTTGGGAGGTGTTTAATGTTGGTTTTATTTAGTGGTTTTGGCATTTCCCAATTTTATTTAATTGGTTAAACATTTAAAGTTTAGTTAACTAGCATTCCTGGGTCAATGCAAAGTATGAGAATTAAGGAAAGAAAATAACAGGTAGATGTTGTGCAAGGAATCCAAATGAAGACCACATAGTTGTTGATGAGAAGAAGTTACAGAAAAGGGTAAGAGCCAATGAGGGGGAATGAAACGGAGAACGAGCATCAGATTTGTTGTATGGTTTTTCCCATTTATGTAATAGGATTTCTACATGTATGTGTGCATATATTGAAGCATAAGGGCAACATAAGTGGATCCTTCACCTTTGACCATATTAAAGTGGTTGTAAACCCTTGTGTTTTTTGCACCGTAACGCATTTTAGGTGAAACACCTGGTGGTGACCGCCCCAATCCCAGTCATTGTCATGTGTCCCTCCCACCCCCCCTCGACTGGGCCCTGGAATTTCAAATGGCGAGGATGCGCTGTGCCTCTGCCCGGGGTTCTCAGCACTTGATTGGATAGATTGACAGCAGTGGGTGCCAATGGCTGCGCTGCTATCAAATCCAATGACCAGCTATGAATGCTGGACTCCGGATCATGCCCGCAAGATAACCCTTTTTTAATACAAAAAAAGAAACTTTAATATCACTTCATAGAGAACAGTTTGAAAGATCCCCTGTGAAGACCCATAAAGAAAATGTGTATGTTATAATTGCTAACATCTAGCACTACGTGGCTATCATTGTTCCAGTGGCTCCAAGTGATACTAAAGTCTCGTGTGTGATTTATTTATTTTTTTTCTTTAAAGGATCAATCTCTCTCTCTCGGGAGAGTCCCAGGTGGCTAAAGTAGGAATAAAGTGATGTCTCGATGGCCACACGCCAATAAAGTCACTTTTTTTTTCTTTTTTTTTTTTTTTGGATTCAAATAAAGCTCATTTTTAGGGGGCTTATCAGAATCAGGTCCATTGAATTCTATTACATGCAAAACGCTTCATCTTGCGGGAAAAAAAAGTCCCCAACCCTTTCCAAAAACACAGGGGCACTAAAATGCATTGATGTGAACATGTTCCATAGGAACCCATGTTAAAATTTCCCTGCATTTCTGAAAAATGCATCAAAAAATGTATTTAGTGTAAATCAAGCCTAAATGAGTGAAATAAGCATTTGATCCCCTATCAATCAGCAAGATTTCTGCCTCCCAGGTGTCTTCTATAGAAGTAACAAGCTGAGATTATGGGCACTCTCTTAAAGGGAGTGCTCTGAATCTCAGCTTGTTACCTGTATAAAAGACACCTGTCCACAGAAGCAATCAGATTCCAATCTCTCTAATAAGATCAAAGAGCTGTCTAAGGATGTCAGGGACAAGATTGTAGACCTACACAAGGCTGGAATGGACTACGAGACCATCACCAAGCAGCTTGGTTGGAGGCTGAAATAGTTGGTGTGATTCTTACATTTACAAATAAATTAACACAAACGAACTTTCAATATCCCTCTGTCTGGGGCTCCATGCAAGATCTCCCCTTGTGGAGTTTCAATGATCATGAGAACGGTGAGGAGTCAGCCCAGAACTACAGGGGAGAGTCAGTGATCTCAAGGCAGCTGGGAACATGGTCACAAAGTAAAACAATTGTTACTACGTCATGAAGGACTGAAATCCGGAAGAACCCGCAAGGTTGTAAAGGCCTATCTGGAGTTTTGCTAATAAACTTCTAAATGATTCAGAGGAGAACTGTGTGAAGTGGTGTGGTCAGATGAAATCAAAATCTGGCTCTTTGGCATCAACAACTGTGTTTAGAGGAGGAGGAATGCTGCCTATGGCCCCAAGAACACAATCCCCACTGGGAAACTTTAAAATTATAGGCTGATCATTTCTCTGTCAGTGGGCAAATGTACAAAATCAGCAGGGGTTAAAATACTTTTTTTCCCTCACTGTAAATGTACTGTCTGCCCTACCATTATAAAGCTCTGTGCAAAACTGGTGCTATATTTTTTTAGAATTACTTTCAGAAGTTTGAAGCTCTAATCTGGAACAAGTATACAAGTCAGGAATTCTGACTTCACAAGATGCTTTCTTGTCCTGGGAAGTAACCTTGCACATTTAAAGCCATGCCACTAGTATTCATAGGCACAGGTCTGCAGTGGAAGTCCCAATTTCTCACTGCAGGTTTTCTTTTAATGTTTCAAGATTTGCCTTGCATTAGCTATGGAAGTTTCCTTCTTTCCGATGTCCCTCTTCCAAAGACTTTCGCTGAATAGTAATACTGTAAGTTGGGCTATTTATTTTTATTTTTTTAACTATTTTATTAGTAGGTATACAGGGTTACAATACAGCTTGACTCAGCATTATATAACACCTGGCTATACTAAGTCAGCCTAGATTTTTTTTTTTTTTTTTTTTTTTCTGTAATTACTCTATCCTGTCCGATATCAGCAATTGGCTTTTTTAAAAGATTTGCAAGAGTTTTTAAAGTTTTTATTGGAAAACGTTCTTAACTGCAGAAGTCTTAATAATTGGAACGCCCTCAAGTATAAGGTTATGATTAGAGGTTGACCGATATGGGTTTTTCTCTGGCCGATATTTAGAAATCGGAGCAGCCGATGGCCGATATTTTATTTTTGCCTTCATTTCATTAAATCTAACAGTTAAACAATAAAGAAGGGATGCAGAAAATAGCTTAAATTAACAAAATGTTAAGATAGGCGGGGTACAGAGAGGTGGCTGGCGAGAAAGGGTGGGTAGAGAGAGGAGGGTGGGTAGAGAGAAGTGGCTGTGGAGGAGAGGGTGGGTAGAGAGAAGTGGCTGTGGAGGAGAGGGTGGGTAGAGAGAAGTGGCTGTGGAGGAGAGGGTGGGTAGAGAGAGGTGGCTGTGGGGGAGGGGGTGGGTAGAGAGAGGTGGCTGTGGAGGAGGGGGTGGGGAGAGGGGTGGGTAGAGAGGTGGCTGTGGAGGAGGGGGTGGGGAGAGGGGTGGGTAGAGAGAGGTGGCTGTGGAGGAGGGGTGGGTAGAGAGGTGGCTGTGGAGGAGGGGGTGGGTAGAGAGAGGTGGCTGTGGAGGAGGGGGTGGGTAGAGAGAGGTGGCTGTGGAGGAGGGGGTGGGTAGAGAGAGGTGGCTGTGGAGGAGGGGGTGGGTAGAGAGAGGTGGCTGTGGAGGAGGGGGTGGGTAGAGAGAGGTGGCTGTGGAGGAGGGGGTGGGTAGAGAGAGGTGGCTGTGGCGGAGGGGGGGGGGGGGGTAGAGAGAGGTGACTGTGGAGGAGGGTCATCCATTTTCTCAATGTCAGCCTCAGCCAGGTATCCCTTTTTAAAAGGAGATTAAATAAAGTCTGCAGGGGAGCACAGTAACACGCACTCCATTTTTGTGACTAACCCGCCATACATGCTGGTATCTATCTGCTTGCACCTAATAGGGCTAGGCGCTACTGGTTTCACTGGCACCGTACCACCTGCCCCTGATAGGGCTAGGCGGTACGGTGCCAGTGAAACCAGTGAAATCCTTCCTTTCTATAGTGGCCGGCAGCACGGGTGAAGGATCGTGGGTTGATTTTTACATGCTGCTGCAGCTGGGACACAGGTCTGTACTGCAGGCGGCCGGGTACAGTGTTACCCGCGAATCGGCATGGTTTGCACAATAATCGGCCGTTGCCGATTTCATAAAAACAGCCAAATATCAGCCGATGGATCGGTCGACCTCTAGTTACGATACAAATTCAGGAATGCTAGGGAGGGGGAGTAAAAGATTTTTGGTGAATGTTAATTTAGTGTTGAACTATTAAACGCCCCAAAAACTGAATATATTGCAGCCTACCAGACCTTTTTTAAAGTGTAATTTCAGCCTAACTTCTCTCCACATAACACCCGATACAGGTCACATAAACCTGTATCGGTGAGTGGAGCTCTACCTTCCCTGCTCACTGACATGGGAGGTGGAGCTGCAGGATCACATGGCTAAATGGGTCACGCTCAAAGTTGTCTTTTTAGTGGCCATAGTCGCAACTAGACGCATTAGCAAGCAGCAAGCAATTTCCATAAGAGACTTTTTTTTTTTACGTTTTTGAAGACGGGCTGGTGCTATGCACAAACCCAGTTTTTTTTTTTTTGCCTAAAGTCGTGACAAAATTCCATAGAACTCAGGAAATTGTTTTACCTTAATTCTGTGGGTCCCCCACCAATCCGACGCAAATAGAGTTCCAACTGGATGCGAGAGCCTGTGTCTTGCGTTATCTGGAATTGTCGAAAAGCATTAGAAATTCCAATTCCGGAGGGTGGGAGGGAAGGGGGGGAAAAAAAAAACTAAAATAAAAGGAGGGAAAGTGGAATACGTAAAAACAGTAGAGATAAATAAGAAATGGGCTCTCAGTTATGTAAACCAGGGAAATTGTATTTTTGGTAGAGATTAAAAGGGACTGAGCACCGACGAATGTTTGTATGTATTTATGAAAATGTATGTAACTGGACTATGTAACCTCCTTGAAGTTTAAATAAAGAATATATAAAAAGAAATTCCAATT
Source organism: Lithobates pipiens (assembly GCF_037356315.1). NCBI lineage: Eukaryota > Metazoa > Chordata > Amphibia > Anura > Ranidae > Lithobates > Lithobates pipiens. Next base: position 233,534,195 of record NW_027507785.1, on the reverse strand, counting down.
CTCTATTCGCTGTCGGGGAAATAAATTGGGGGCCCAAGCTTCAAAAAAACAGTTGCAAGATGGATTAAACAAGCTGTTGTGGAAGCTTCTAACATTTAGAAAAAAAAGTCCCTTTTCCCCCATGGCTCACTACACATTCACTCCGCTTCTTGGGCAGAGCAAGCTGGAGCGACACCAGAACAAATCTGTCGAGCAGCAACATGGTGAAACTACTCGACTTTCATGAAACATTGTAGATTGGACCTTATCTCAGCGCAAGACCAAGTGTTTGGGAGAAAAGTCCTCCAAATGGTAGTACAACACCCCATCCCCCCCCCCCCCCCCCAAAAAAATCTGGCAAGTTCTCATTGATCCTCTCTAGTGCTGTCCTGGACAGACTAGAGAAAACTAGAGTTAGACCCCTTTCACACTGGGGCGTTTTTCATGCGCTTTAGCGTTAAAAAATACGCCTGAAAGAAGCCGCAACTGCAATCCCAATGTAAAAGCCCGAGTGCTTTCACACCAAGGCGCTGCGCTGGCAGGGCGTCAAAAAAAAAGTCCTGCAAGCAGCTTCTTTGCAGCGCTTTTGGAGCGGTGAATACCACCATGGGACGCGCCTGTAAAACGCCTGAAAAACGCTATTGGCAGCAGCGTTTTGTGGGCGCTTTTAACCCTTTATTTGGCCACTAGCAGGGGTTAAAAGTGCCCCAATAACGCTCGAAAAACGCTGGTAAAGTGCTGCTAGTTTAAGCGGCGCTTTACGAGCGTTTTTGTTTCTGAAGCCGTTCTGGGAAGTTCTCGGTTAGACTGAGGAAGAGGGATTGGAAGCCTCCATTTAAAGATCTGGTTATGTGTTTCCTTCCTCCAGAGGTGGAACCCATCTCTCTAGTGCTGTCCTGGACGACTCCTAGAAACAGTACACCTTCTCATTCAAAGAGTTTTCTTTATTTTCATGACTATGAAAATTGTAGATTCACACTGAAGGCATCAAAACTATGAATTAACACATGTCCAATTATATACTGAACAAAAAAAGTGTGAAACAACTGAAAATTTGTCTTATATTCAAGAGGTAGTCACCTGAAATGGTTTTCACTTCACAGGTATGTCCTGTCAGGTTTAATAAGTGGGATTTCAAGCCTTATAAATGGGGTTGGGACCATCAGTTGTGTTGTGCAGGAGGTGGATACAGTACACAGCTGATAGTCCTACTGAATAGACTGTTAGACTTTGTATTATGGCAAGAAAAAAGCAGCCAAGTAAAGAAAAACGAGTGGCCATCATTACTTTAAGAAATTAAGGTCAGTCGGTCCGAACAATTGGGAAAACTTTGAAAGTGTCCCCAAGTGCAGTGGCAAAAACCATCAAGCACTACAAAGAAACTGACTGACATGAGGACCGCCCCAGGAAAGGAAGACCAAGAGTCACCTCTGCTGCGGACGATAAGTTCATCCGAGTCACCAGCCTCAGAAATCGCAGGTTAACAGCAGCTCAGATTAGAGAACAGGTCAATGCCACACAGAGTTCTAGCAGCAGACACATCTCTAGAACAACTGTTAAGAGGAGACTGTGTGAATCAGGCCTTCATAGTAAAATAGCTGCTAGGAAACCACTGCTGAGGACAGGCAACAAGCAGAAGTGACTTGTTTGGGCTAAAGAACACAAGGAATGGACATTAGACCAGTGGAAATCTGTGCTTTGGTCTGATGAGTACAAGTTTGAAATCTTTGGTTCCAACCACCGTGTCTTTGTGCGACGCAGAAGAGGTGAACGGATGGACTCTACATGCCTGGTTCCCACCGTGAAGCATGGAGGAGGTGTGATGTGTTGGGGTGCTTTGCTGGTGACACTGTTGGGGATTTATTCAAAATTGAAAGCATACTGAACCAGCATGGCTACCACAGCATCTTGCAGCGGCATGCTATTCCATCCGGTTTGCGTTTAGTTGGACCATCATTTATTTTTCAAATAGGACAATGAGCCCAAACACACCTCCAGGCTGTGTAAGGGCTATTTGACCAAGAAGGAGAGTGATGGGGTGCTGCGCCAGAGGACCTGGCCTCCACAGTCAACGGACCTGAACCCAATCGAGATGGTTTGGGGTGTGCTGGACAGCAGAGTGAAGGCAAAAGGGCCAACGAGTGCTAAGCATCTCTGGGAACTCCTTCAAGACTGTTGGAAAGCCATTTCAGGTGACTACCTCTTGAAGCTCATCAACAGAATGCCAAGAGTGTGTGGAGCAGTAATCAAAGCAAAAGGTGACTACTTTGAAGAACCTAGAATATAAGACATATTTTCAGTTGTTTCACACTTTTTTGTTCAGTATATAATTGGACGTGTGTTAATTCATAGTTTTGATGCCTTCAGTGTGAATCTACAATTTTCATAGTCATGAAAATAAAGAAAACTCTTTGAATGAGAAGGTGTGTCCAAACTTTTGGTCTGTACTGTATATGTGTGTGTGTGTGTGTGTGTGTGTGTATATGTATATATATTATATATTATTTATTTTTAATACACGGGTAAGTCATAATACGTACCTTTAGCATTAGGCTGGAACTTCACTTAAATAGGGTGGCTGCACTTGTTGTGTGTGTGGTGTTCCCCCCCCCCCCCCCCCCTTCTTTCCCAAGCCCTCTTCCAAGACAGCTTCACGAGGGTGGCCTCTCCCACCTAGACAGGGAATACGTGCTCCATATTAATACAAAGACCCTACACCCTGCAGTCCTTCAGTTGGTTTTCTTCCAGCCTTACAGGACCGCAACTTTTTTTTTTTTCCTGCAGGCCACTCTACTAGGTGGCAAGGGTCTCCCAAACATGGTCTTCCCTTAACAGGAGCATGCATCCCTGGGAGGTGCTATTGCCTGAATCTTTGGATCAGCATTCTGCTGGTGGCAAATAGAAGATTTAGGGACCCCCTCCCTTTTTAAATTGTCCAGGTGATACCTCCAGGGTTGGAGGATTCACCTGTCCATGTGGGCTGCAGAGGTTGGTGGATCTGTTCCCAAACAATGTTGAACTCCAGAATGTGCTGCTGTAAAGTACCTGTGTAGATGGTGTGGCCAATGACACTGGAGGCTTCAGTAGAACATGACTTCTGGTGCTTGGAGTGTGACGTAATGTCTGTGTGTGGTGGAAGTTGCAGGCAGCCATCCTGGCTATGGGTGGTGGATGCCGCAATGCACAGCGAAGCCCAGAACTGGTGGCCTTTTACTAGAGGGTGCCTGATCCACAGTGCCATGCTGTGGGCAGAGCCTACAACGGTATAAAATTCTGGGGAGAGTGCCTGAAGTCTGGTATCAAAGGAAGTGGCCATGCCAGATTTGACTGAGCAAGTGGAGACCAGAGCTAAGGTAGGAAAGTGGGGTTGGTAAGGGGCTACTTCAGGTTTCTTCCCATCACTTGCTGCTGGAACAAGTATGTTTAGTTTATATGCAGAGACATAAGCTGGCATATTCTCACCCCTCGAAGGGTGGGTACCTCTGGTGGGGGTAGTTCCCTGGCTTGCAGCACTGACTTGTTTCTATACTCTGCTGGGACTCTGCGTGCACATGGTTAGCATCTTTTGAGAAGGCCTTGTGGTGGGTGCAACGGGCATCAGCCGTGAAACCTCCAAAAGGAAATGTGTAAAATCAAAATGTCATGCTCTGGGGGGGGGGGGGGGGGGGGATGGGCGCACAGCCACACAGGGAGGACGTGAAGACTGAATTATTAAACCTCCTAAACTGGTTCATGGCTTGTATATGAAGAAATGGTGCACACTTTTGGTCGCAGGGGAATTAGCCATGACCCTACAAACTGCAGCCATAACATGTGAGCCCATCCATATATTGCAGACACTACACAAGAAAGCTACGCTAATACCTAGTTAAAACAACAAACTTGAAAGTGTACAATCCCTTTTACAGCATTAATCATACTAGCAGAGGAAGGGGCATCATTAACGACTCAGGCGCTGCTGTTTTGTGCAGTTCTGTCCATCCAACACAGAGTACCCACACGGTCTTTAAAAATTCTGTGAATTTTGTTTACTCGTTATGCTACATATCATATTTTTTGTCCTACTTGTTACTTCAAATTCCTAACTTATCGCTCATTTGCAAACGGCTTTCTTTGTTCTGCTGACATGTCTGTATTTTATTATTTTTTTAATAGGATATTTTACATTCTCTAAGCTTTCAAGAAGCAAAGGAATACATGTTTAACCTATTTAAAGCACTTAAACGTATCCACTACTTTGGGATCGTTCACCGGGATGTTAAACCAAGCAACTTCTTGTATAACAGGAAAGTGAAGCGGTACGTTTGGGCACTTTATTATATAGGTCATGTTATATGTACATAATGTATGTGATTGGCTAGCATAAAGTGTTTATCTATAAAAAAAAAGGCTCATGTACTGCTTTTCCTGTTAGGAGTAATTTATATGTATTATATCCAGAGGATTGCAGAACTGGCTCCAAACACTTGATTCCTAGCTCCAGCACACACTCTGCCCAAAGCTTCAGTCTTTATGAAGAACCTCTGTGTCTTTTACAATACAGGGTCAGTTACCTTGTATTGTACACATAGGAGACTATAGTGTAACTGGAGCCAGAGCAGCTGCAGGGGACCAGTCTCTGGTCTGGGCGGAGTTTGCAGCCATGAGGAGTAAGTTAAGTATCCTTAACCACTTGACCACTGGGCCTTAATAACCAGACAAATTTTCAGCTTTCGGTGCTCTCACATTTTGAATGACAATTACTCAGTCATGCAACACTGGACCTACATGAAATTTTTGTCCTTTTTTTCACACAAATGGAGCTTTCTTTTGGTGGTATTTAATCACCGCTGGGTTTTTTATTTTTTGTGCTATAAAAGAAAAAATACAGAAAATTCTGTAAAAAATGAATTTTTCTTTGTTTCTGTTATAAAATTTAGCAGATTAGTCATTTTTTCTTGATAAATTTTGGCCAAAATTTATACTACTACATATCTTTGGTAAAAATAAGTACAAATTGGTGGATATTATTTGGTCTTTGTGAAAGTTAGAGTCCACAAGCTATGGTGCCAATATCTGAAAATTGATCACACCTGAAGTACTGACTGGCCTATTTGAATTCTTGAGACCCTAACATGCCAGAAAAGTACAATTACCCCCCCAAATTACCCCTTTTTGGAAAGAAGACATTCCAAGGTATTTAGTAAGAGGCATGATGAGTTTTTTGAAGTTGTCATTTTTCCCACAATTCTTTGCAAAATCAAGATTTTTTTTTTCACTTTTTTTTTTTTTAACAAAATTGTCATATCAGTTTATTTCTCACACAGCATATGCATACCACAAATTACACCCCAAAACACATTCTACTATTACTCCCGAGTACGGCGATACCACATGTGTGAGACTTTTACACAGTGTGCCCATATACAGAGGCCCAACATGCAGGGAGCGCCATCAGGCGTTCTGGAGCACCCAGGACAATTCTGACATTTCTCTCCTACATGTAAAAATCATCATTTATTTGCTAGAAAATTACATAGAATCCCAAAACATTATATATATGTTTTTTTAGCAAACACCCTGGAGAATACAATGGTGGTCGTTGCAACTTTTTATCTCGCACGGTATTTGCGCAGCAATTTTTCGAATGCTTTTTTTTGGGAAAAAAACAGTTTTGTGCTTAAAAAAAAAAACACAGTAAAGTTAGCCCAATTTTTGCATAATGTGAAAGATGAAGTTACACCGAGTAAATCGATACCCAACATGTCACTCTTCAAAATTGCAATGGCGCCAAACGTCGCTACTTAAAAATCCCTGTAGGCGACCATTTAATTTTTTTTTACTGGTTATATGTTTTGAGTTAGAGTAGGTCTAGGGCTAGAATTATTGCTCTCGCTCTAACGTTCGCGGTGATACCTCACGTGTGGTTTGAACACCGTTTTCATATGTGGGCGGGACTTACGTATGCGTTCGCTTCTGCATGCGAGCACATGGGGACAGGGGCGCTTTAAAAAAAAAAAATGTATTGTTCATTTTACTTTATTTTAGTTTGACATTTTTTTTTCCCCAAAAATAAATTTTTTGATCACTTTTATTCCTATTACAAGGAATGTAAACATCCCTTGTAATAGGAATATGGCATGACAGGTCCTCTTTACAGTGAGATATGGGGTCAATAAGACCCCGCATCTCACCTCTAAGCTGGGAAGCCTGAAAAAAAAAAAAAAAGATTCTGGATTTGATCGTATTGGCGAGTCGGTAGAAGCACCGGAAGCTGGAGGGGGGGGGGGGGTGTCTATGGCTGGGTATTGCAGGGTATCACCGACTATGGCTGGGTATCTCAGAGTATGGCGTTGCAGAGCGTTGCAGGATATTAGAGGGTGTTGCAGAGCATTGCAGGGCGTTGCAGAGTGTTGCAGGGTTAATTTTCGGTGAGCAGCGATGTGGGCACTGCAGATGCAGCCCACATCGCTGCTGACACCGATCTCTTCCCCCTCCGCTGTTCCGATCGGTACAGAGAGGGGGAGGGAGGAACCGGCATCATAACATGATGCCGGTTTGTTTACAAGTGATCACTCCGTCATTTGACGGAGCGATCACGTGGTAAACGGCCGCTATGAGCGGCTGTTTACCGTGATCCGTGATGCGCGTGGTCCTGTGGACCCAGCAGTCACGGATGCTCTCGAGTGTGCGCCCCAGGGGGTGCGCGAGAGCGGAAATCTGGGAGGACGTCATATGACGGCCTCCCAGAGTTAAGAAACCGCCCTGTAGCCGTCATTCGGCTATAGGGCGGTTGTTAAGTGGTTAATCCTCTGTCCCTAGGCTAAAAAAGCAGTTTTTGTTTTAAGCAACCGAGAAAAAAATAACTTTATCCGCTGGCAGACCAGATGCCGCAGTTATGTGGCAAGCTGGCTCGGCTACGCAAATTGACAGTCCTGTCTGGGCACACGTGCAGATTGGTTAGTGGGTCCAGTGGACTCTGTGGCCACCAACGATCGTTCCCCGCGAACAGAATGGAGGATCTGCCAGAGTAAACAAGCGGGATTTCCTTTCTGACGGATGACGGATCTGTGTGTTATCCCGGGCAGCCCTTGTCCCATACAGTTAGTAAACACACCCAAGGAGAACAGTTGCCCTAGAGCCCTAGTTTTAACCCCTTCCTTGCCAGTGTCATTAGTACAATGTCTGTGCATAGTTTTAGCACTGATCACTGTAATGTCACTGGTTCCCAAAAATGTCAGAAGTCCGATCTGTCTGCTGCAATGTCTGTCCTGCTAAAAATCACTGATCACCGCCATTACTAGCAAAAAATAAAAATGCCATAAATATATCCCCTATTTTGTAGATGCTATAACTTTTGCGCAAATCAATCAATATACACTTATTGGTTTTTGTTTTTTTACCAAAAATATGTAGCGGAATACACATTGGCCTAAATTGAGAGAGAAATTTGATTTCTCTTATATTCACCGACCGACACAGTTCCTCTCTTAGCCATTGGGTTGTTATGCCCTATTACTATGAGATACTAGGCATTAGTTGTAATACAACACTTGGAACTCTTAGTTCCACCCAGGGGGTGTTCCCTTGGGCAACAACCCTCCAGCCTGCCATGCAGCCATCAGTACATCAACGAGCAGTATAACGTAAAGAGAAAAAGGAGAGGCGGGTGCTGTCAGTCAGTGAATTGCAGAGAAAAGGATTTTATGGTGAGTACAATAAGTCCTATTTTCTCTTATATTCACCGACCGACACAGCTCCTCTTAGCCATTGGGACATCCCCAAGCAGTGCCAAAAGAGGGGTGGGAAAACGGCATAGAAACTTCATCCACCATGGCAAGTGGGAACTAGTGAAATTTTACCCACAAAAAACAGTGCGTGGAGAAATCCACCACAAAACCAGGGTACCCTCAACGGGAGTGACCACCCACAACAGCACAAAAAAACTGAGGAATGTAATGCAACAGCGCATTAACGTAACGGTACTGTGTTTTTATCTAAAAACCAGGAAAAAATATATTGCATAATCAATTGCAACTATACGGCCGCCTGCAAAACGTTGCGGCCAAAACAGGCATCAGCCGATGCACTGACTTCTACCTTGTAGAACTTGGTAAACGTGTGGACAGACTACCAGGTTGCCGCTTTACACACCTGTGCGACATGCACTTGGTGTCGGAAGGCTCAACACGTTCCGATTGCCCTTGTGGAGTGGCCGGAAAAGGGGGGCACCTGCCCCTTCAAGGTGTAGGCTTGCACTACAATCTGTCTAATCCACCTGGAAATGGTTGCCGACGAGACCGCCATGCCTTTCTTTGGTCCAGCCCCCGAAACAAACAATGAGTCTGACTTCCGAAAGGGAGCAGTGGCAGACAAATACACCTTAAGAGCCGGGGCCACCTCCTTAGGATGTTTCAGCTTAGGACACAGAGATAACACAATGTCCTCATTGATATGAAAAGCCGAGACCAATATGTAGCGGAATACATACTGGCCTAAATTGAGAAAGAAATTTGATTTTCTCTTATTCACCGCCCGACACAGCTCCTCTTAGCTATTGGGATGTTATGCCCTATTACTAGGAGATACTAGGCTTTAGTTGTAATACAACACTCAGAACTTTTAGTTCCGCCCAGGGGGCAGTCCCTTGGGCAACAACCCTCCAGCCTGCCATGCAGCCATCAGTTTTATTTTGCCTAGTGAAGAAGGACCTAGGAACCCTGCGGGCCCGTCGGTCCCTGTTGTGTGTGTGTGTGTGTGTGTGTGTGTGTGTTTTTTTTTGCAGAACCGTGGCTTTTTGCACAAGGTGATTAATCCTGTGATCTACTATCAACAGCCAGCTGGGTGACAGGCTGGATACGCTTATCCTTGTAGTCTCCCCAGTCCGGCCATCGAGCGTGCACAGGCCGCAGCTACGCACTAGGCAGGCCACAAGGAAACCTCAGCACTAGAGGTAGTCGGTGAGCTTTTATGCTCCGGGGTATACCTATGACCGGACTACTGATATCTGTGTCACAGTATGCCGGGCCAGCAGCCACCCTGTACTGATCAGTGAGTGGGTCTGTGATGGAATGTCTCCCAGCTCTTCAGGATTGGTAAGTACAACTCTCCCTGCCTCGGCGGGGCTGAACAGCTGGGCATTCCCTGGGAGGTCGATTCGGCGGGTCCCTCACCTCCCTCTCTTCTCTCCTTATCTTCCCTCCCCCCTGCCTTCCCCGAGGGGGATGCTGCATGTGGCTGCTGAGCGATGTGTATGTGTCTATGCAGGGGCTCTCCGGGGGGCTCTCACCTGGGGGGGGGGTACGCTGACTAGATTTGTCCTGGGTCCTGTTTTTCATGCCCCTGGAAGGTGTCTATGAGGCCATGCTGCTGTCCTGCGTTGCCCTGTGCTCACCGCTATTGATTTTTTTCCCTGTACTCATGGAGCTGCTTTTGGTGGCCATTTTAGGTGTGGGCAAAGGCTCTCCTTGGCTTCAGTGGCCATTTTCCTGGTGATTTCCTATTCAGAACACCAGCGGCCATTTTCTTGAAGCCTGAAATAGTTTTTTAGTGTTCTCTAGCGGCAGCATGTGCTCCTGTGCCCTCACAGCCATTTTCCCTGTGTTTTATGTCCTTTTGCTGGGCGGCCATTTTATTGAAGCCTGAGCAAACTTCAGAGCGGTTTTAGTGCCATTTGCAGCTGCTTCCACCGAGACAGCACCTGGGAGACAACAGGGACTACAGGAACTACCTGCTGAATAGCGCAGAACTCCTTAGGGTGGTGAGTCCAGCGGGAAAGAGCCCCTCAGCCAGCGGCAGTAAGGAGGGTGGGACTGTCCTAAGTCCCCTTCGGGTGGCAGACAGGGTAGGGTCAGCATGGCTTCAGAAACTGGTGTTTCCCAAGTGTTCTTCCAGGACAGCCCTTGAGAGATGGAGCTCCTCCCATCGACCCAGGAAACACATTGCCACAGTTCAAAAGGCGGTCCCTCAGGTCCCTGGTCAGTCATTTGTGTTTCCTCCGTCGGAGGAACATGTTGCCAGGAACCTGAAGGCCCCTCTCAGGGGCTGCCTGAGAACCTGTAGCCATGAGGGACCGGGTCCTATTCCTTGGCTGCAGTTTTGGGTCCATACCTTTTTTAAACGGCTCGGGTACCGTCCAGCTGATTCGGAGCAGACCCGTTACCCTCCTCCTTCCAGTGCCGAGGTGGCCAGGGGCAGAATGGCGCTGGTTTCCCCCGGGAGCGGTGAGTGGAACCTCCATCTCAGCTCCTTGTTGCGGTGGGGTCGGAGACGCCGAGCGTCACTTCCGGCGGAACCGCGTCATCACTGCGTGCCGAGACTTCCGGTTCCGGGTCTCTAAAGGTACAAGGAGGAGAGGGAGAGCCAGCGCTGTGCCTGTGAAGCCCGACCAGCGTCCAGCAATACCGGACTAGCGGCGGGATCGGGAGCATCAGAGGGGGACCATGGAGGCTATTCCCCAGGATACTCCGGCGGAGACAGGCACCAGCCAATCCCAGGTAGGCTGCTGGGCATGCTATTACTCTGGTGGAGTGGTGGTGTTTGTAGGCTGGGTCCTGTAGTGCCCCACGGTGGCGGTTTACTCACAGTGAGATTGTTTGCACTTGGTGATTGAAGGAGGGACATGGGGCTGACGCTAAGAAATCCTTTGTCTTCTTATTTCAAGCTAAAGATATCCCAAGGGAAGACAAGACAGGCCGCAAAAAGTGTCCTAATTGTGGGAATAGGTTGTCCTCTGGCTCTAACAAAGCCCTATGCAAGCAATGCATTGCAAGCTTGCTTAAATCTGAGGCAGATTCCCCTTTAGCAAAGTTTTTGGGCTCCTTTAAAGAGGAAATGGCGTCGACCTTTAAGTCCCTCCGGGAGTTAATCACTGACGTGGGATCAGCTGCAGCTGCCTCCACGAGTAAAGCAACTATAATCTCTTCCTCACCATGCCTTACAACACCCAGCTCAGGGGAGCCCCGTATGATCAGGGAGCCTAGCCCCACGTTGATTAGCCCCGATTCCTCTGACACTGACTCGGGTCAGGAAGAGGATCAAGTAACATCCAAAGCCTCAAAGTATAGATTGTCTCTTGAGGAAGTAGATGAGCTAATGGGGGCTATCTATGATACGCTGGAAATTGAGGAGGAAGAAACTCAGTTATCTAGACATGATCAAATGTATGAGGCTCTGGGGAAAAAGAAAGCAAGGGTTTTCCCTATACATAAGGTGCTTTCTGACCTTGTCCTTAAGGAGTGGTCTGAACCAGATAAAAAGGTTTTCTTTCCTAAATCCCTTAAGAGAAGGTTCCCTTTTGATGAGAGCCCAGAGGCGGTCTGGAATAAAAATCCTAAACTAGACGCCCCTTTGTCCAAAATCTCAAGACAAGCTGATCTGGCTTTTGAAGATATGGGTCACCTGAAAGATCCAATGGACAGGAGAACTGACATTGTCTTAAAGAGGGCCTGGGATGCCTCTATGGCAGGCTTAAAACCAGCTCTAGCCACTTCTTGTGTAGCTAGAAACCTGGAGTTCTGGTTGTCGCAACTTCAAGAACATTTAAAAGCAGGCACTCCTAGGGGGGAGCTTCTGAAATCCTTCCCTATGCTTTTTAAGGCCACCAGTTTCATCTCTGACGCCTCCACGGACTCCGTAAAATTTGCGGCTAAGTCAGCAGCACTTTCAGTGGCAGCAAGGAGGTCAGTATGGATGAAAACCTGGGGGGGAGACACGGCGTCTAAGACCCGCCTGTGCAGCGTCCCTTTTACAGGAGACTTAGTCTTCGGGCCTGAATTAGACTCCGCCTTAGAAAGGACGGCGGATAAAAAGAAAACCTTTCCCGCAAAAAAGAAAAATTTTCAAAGAAAAATTTTTCGTCCCTTTAAAGAACCCTCTAAACCAGAGAAGAGTTCAATCCCCAAAAAACATTGGTCGGGGCATAAAGGGAAAGGAAAAGGGGGCATACTGTTTAGCCGCCCCAATCAGGATCCCAAACCCCAGTGATGCCAGGGTCCCTGTGGGAGGAAGATTAAGCCAATTCCTTCCACAATGGGAAGAGACAACTTCAAACGAATTTGTCTTAAACATAATAAAAAGGGGTCATGCGCTGGAGTTTCACAGCCGCCCTCCTTCAAAGTTTGTAGTGACAAAACTTCCAAGTCACTCAGAAAAGGCCAGGGCCTTACCCTTACTGATAGGGGAGATGGTGGATCAAGAAGTATTGACACCAGTCCCTATACAGGAACAAGGAGACGGTTTTTACTCTCACATTTTTGTAGTAAAAAAGCCGTCAGGAAGATTCAGATTAATTATGAATCTCCGACCATTGAATCGCTCCATCCGTTACAAGAGATTTCGGATGGAGTCCATTTACTCCATAAAGAATCTCCTGCAGAAAGAGATGTTTATGGCTACCCTGGATTTAAGGGATGCTTATCTGCATATTCCAATAAAGGAGGAATGCCAGAAATTCCTTCGAATGGCAGTACAGATAGACACAAGGGTTTACCACTTTCAGTGCCGAGCGCTTCCCTTCGGTCTGTCATCCTCCCCAAGAATCTTTACCAAAGTTCTCGGAGAGGCTTTAGTTCCACTGAGGCTTCAGTCAGTCTCAATTATTCCCTACCTAGACGATCTACTCCTAACAGCACGCTCGGAGAGTCGTCTTTCTCAGGATCTGGAGTTGACTCAACTCAGCCTGAGTCGGTTAGGGTGGATTGTCAGCCAGGAGAAATCCAAGACAACCCCAACACAGGAGATCCTGTATCTGGGTTACTGGATCAAGTCAGTAGATCAAAAAATTATACTGCCGGAAGAAAAGATTTTGAATCTGTGGCAGAGAATATCTTTTCTTCAATGCAGCCCCAAATGTACAGTGAGGGAAGTAATGTCGGTCTTAGGTCTTATGACAGCAGCCATTCCAGCCGTACAATGGGCCAGGTTCCACCAAAGAGACCTTCAGGGGTTTCTGCTAGAACAATTAAGGGGCAGAGATCTGGAGGAGGAAGTTTTGATCCCCTCAAGGATAAAACGCTCCCTCTGGTGGTGGAAGGACAGGGAGAACCTGAACAAAGGGGTTCATTGGGTCCTTCCTATCACTTCAACACTGACAACAGATGCGAGCAGTTGGGGCTGGGGAGCCCACCTCGGCTCAAGCTGGGTCCAGGACAAGTGGACCCCGGAAGAGAAATGTTTCTCTTCCAACTGGAAAGAGCTAACAGCAATCCTGAGAGCGGTCTTAGCCTTTCACCCCACAATACAGGGTCACCATCTACAAGTCCGTTCAGACAATATGACGGCTGTAGCATACATAAACAAACAGGGAGGTACCAAAAGTCCTCGTTTGATGGTAGTAGCCAGACGCATTTTCCAGTGGGCAGAAGCCAATCTGGAATCCATTTCTGCAGTCCACCTGAAAGGAGAGCTGAACAACACGGCGGACTTCTTGAGTCGACAAAAGATTTCGAACCAAGAATGGTCCTTACACCCAGAGGCATTCAATCTCATAACAAATCACTGGGGAAAACCAGAGGTAGACCTTTTTGCGAACAAAAACAATGCAAAGGTTCCAAATTTTTTCTCGCTAAACCCAGGAGATCGGCCCCTGGCTGTAGATGCCTTGCAAGCTCCATGGTCTTTCAGTCTGGCGTATGCTTTTCCCCCTCTTCATCTCATTCCGAGGGTCCTAGCAAGATTCCTCAAGGAAAAAACCTGTTTGATTCTAGTAGCACCGTTTTGGCCCAGGAGACCATGGTTCACAACGTTGCTACAATTGACAGATTATCCACCTCTAAGGCTTCCCTACAGACAGGACCTCCTGTCGCAGGGACCTCTTTACCATCCACAGGTCGCCACACTGAAGCTTTCGGCGTGGTTACTGAGGAGGAAATCTTAAAGAGTAAGGGCCTGACAGATGAGGTAATTGCGACCTTACTACAGAGTCGCAAACCAGTCACGAGGGCTATTTACAAAAAAGTCTGGAAAAAATTTAATAGCTGGTTGAATAGCCGTGACATAAACACGGCTAATATTCTACAGTTTTTACAGGAAGGTGTAAACAAGGGTTTAACCCTAAGTACCATTAAGGTACAGATAGCTGCCTTAAGTGTGTACCTAGATGAACGTTTACAGGAAAATCCTTTTGTCGCTAGATTCTGTAAGGCAGTCGCTAGACGCAAGCCAGTCAGAGTCACCAAAGTCCCATCCTGGGATTTAGCAGTTGTACTAAAAGCTTTCTTGGGGTCACCCTTTGAGCCTATCTCGGAGGCCTCCTTAAGGCTTGTTACATTTAAGACAGTACTCCTGGTGGCAATCACTTCAGCCCGTAGGGTCAGTGAAATCCAAGCCCTTTCCATCAGGGAACCTTTTCTACAGATCCTAGAAGACAGAGTCATTCTAAAGACAGACCCTGGGTTCTTACCAAAGGTAGCATCTAGCTTCCATAGGTCCCAAGATATTGTCCTTCCCTCATTTTGTCAAAATGCAGCAAATGAGAAAGAGGAACGTTTTCATTTATTGGATGTGAGGAGGTGTATTCTAGAATACCTTAAAGTAACAAATCCATTCAGAATTTCAGACTCCCTTTTTGTCCTTTTCTCCGGACAGCGTAGGGGACAGAAAGCTTCAAAAGTAACCATAGCTAGATGGATTAGGCTAGCTATAGCAGAGGGGTATAAGGCCTTGAATAGAGATCCTCCTGAGGGTGTTAAAGCTCACTCCACAAGAGCGTTGTCTGCATCCTGGGCAGAAAGAGCTGGTGCCACCCCGGAGCAGGTATGTAAAGCAGCCACATGGTCAAGCTTTTCCACCTTTACAAGGCATTACCGACTGGACTTAATGTCTAGTCAGGATCAGGCCTTTGGGAGGAAAGTCCTCCAGGCCGTGGTCCCCCCCTAATCTGGTAAGTACTTGGGGATCCTCTCAAGGGCTGTCCTGGAAGAACACTTGGGAAAACTGGAGTTAGTACTTACCGGTAACTCCTTTTCCGGTGGTCTTCCAGGACAGCACGATCCCACCCTTTATTTGATTATAATGATGTACTAATGTTATTACCTGTTATGGTTTATATGTTTTTCAGTTCCATCCTTCGGTTCTTGGTGAATGACTGACCAGGGACCTGAGGGACCGCCTTTTGAACTGTGGCAATGTGTTTCCTGGGTCGATGGGAGGAGCTCCATCTCTCAAGGGCTGTCCTGGAAGACCACCGGAAAAGGAGTTACCGGTAAGTACTAACTCCAGTTTTCTTCCCCCAAAATCCAAGCAGTTGCAACCAGATCGCCTGCGGACTGCACAGTGCCTATGGACACCTGGCGGCGGTCCTCAATTCGTTCGTTGCCCAGATGGAGGCGGCACGTGGGAAAAAGGGTGCAAAGAAGCGACCCCCCCCCCCCTCGGGTTCTGCTGAGGCTGGTGACCCCTGCTCTGTCTTGTCAGATGACACTGACCAGGACAGTGAGGATGAGTCCGGGTCCGTGCGCAACAAAGTGCTTGTTGGGGCACTTATCACAGCTGTGCGTGATACCCTGAAGATTCTGGAGCCAGCAGATCCCTCTGCTGATATAGCAGTCCCCTTTGGGTCCCGTTAGCCAGCCCGTTCACCTAAGGTGTTCCCCTATCTGACTTATTTTGACAAGTTCATTTACAAGGAATGGGGTCACCCGCAAGGGACCTTTTCGGTCCCCAAATCCATGGGGATGTTACCCTTTTGAGGAAAGCATTCTTAAAAAGTGGTCGGCTCCTCCGGTCCTGGACCCCCCAGTATCCAGGTTAAATAAAGTAACCACGATCCCGCTAGAGGGGGCTCCTGCATTTAAGGATCCCACGGATAGGAACGCCGAGGCAGTGGCTCGTTCCTTGTTTATGGTCGTGGGGTCTGCCATGTGACCAGTACTGGCGTCCACACTTGTGTCGCAGACACTGAGTGGGCAACACTGTTGCACCGCAAAATTGAGAGCGCAACAGGCTTCGCCTGTCTGCGTGGAACTAGCAGACCAACTAGTGCAAGGTCTTGAGTACGTTTGTTACGCGGCCCTGGATATTCTTCCTTTGTTATCCAGGGCTTCAGTGTCAAAAAAAGCATCCAAAAAAGCCCTGACGGATCTTCCCTTCCTTGGCGACCGGCTCTTTGGATGACATTATTAAAAATACCACTGGTGGTAAGAGTACCCTACTCCCACCCACAGGCCAGGAAGGCTAAGGAGCCACGCTGTAGGCAAGGGCCCTCTTTTACTGCTCAAACGGCTTTTTCGTCCGCCCGGAGCTTCGGCTAAACGTCCCCAGCCCGACAGGACGACCATGGACGGACAAAAACATCCCTGGAGCCGCAAGCCTGCGAACAAAAGTGCTACCGCATGAAGGTTTGCCCCCACCCATGTCTCAGGTGGGGGTCGCCTTCGGGAGTTTGCAGCCCAGTGGTCTTCTCGACTATCCGAGCAATGGATCTGCAATCTGATTTCCACAGGCTACAAGATGGAGTTTCTCTCTTGGCCGCCAAACAGATTCTTCCCCTCCAGCATACCCGTATCCCCGGCCTCGCCGGGGGGCCCTCTTGGGGGCAGTAAGGGACCTGCTGAGTCGCAGGGTGGATGTATCGGTTCCGAAATCGGAACGTTTCCAGGGATTCTACTCAAATCTGTTTGGACATACCCCTTCCTTCTTGGGAACTACAATCTTGGACCTAAAAGCCCTCAATCACTTTGTAAAAGGGCAGAGGTTCAGAATGGAATCGGTTCGCTCAGTAGTCGCTTTGTATACAACTCCCCTGTTTTTTGGAGTGAAGGACTTTGAGAAGTTCTATTTGTGTATCCGGCGTTCCTTGGGCCAAGCCAAAATCTACCAGGGCGTACCTGCAAAAAACAGGGAAGCGAGAGTTTTTCTCCCTTCAGATAAACTGCAGGCTCTCAGATCCGCAGTACAACTACTGATGAACCGCAAGTGGTCGTCGCTCTGCTTCTGCATGCAAGTCCTGGGGCTCATGGTAGCCTCCTTCGAGGCAGTACCATATGCCCAGTTCCACACCAGAGTCCTGCAGAAGGAGATTTTGACAAAATGGTAGAAATCTTGGTTGTCCCTGGATCGACCAGGTCCCTGGTGATTCAGTCCAGGAAGTCATTCCTACCTTTTTTGAAGTGGACAGTGATCACAACGGACGCCAGCCTATTCGGCTGGGGTGGAGTGATGGGGGTTCAGTCAGCTCAGGGCCTCTGGTCGGCGGAAGAATCAAAGTTGCCGATCAATCCGCTCCAACTAAGCCCCTGTACACACGGTCGGACATTCTGCCAACCAAATCCGTCTGATTTTGTCCGTCGGATCTTGTCCGAAACTGTTGCATACACACGGTCGGACTAAGTTGTCGAAAAATCTGATCATTCAGAACGTGATGACGTAATTTCGTTACGATGGGACTACATTCAGGCTAGTAGTCAATAGCTTTGATGTAGGAATTTGATCTGAGCATGTGTGGCACTTGGTCCGATCAAAATTCTCTACACATGATCGGAGTATGTCCGATCGAACCAGTTGGTCGGAAAATATTTCCAACAAGTTGGAAAATTGGGTCCGACAGATTTTCCGAAGGAATCAGTCCGATGCATACCACACAGTCGGATTATCCGACAACGCGGTCCGATAGGACACATTCCGACTGATTCTCCGACTGTGTGTACAAGGGCTAAGAGTGATCAGGCTGTGCCTCTCCACGTGGTCGATGAGACTTCAGGGGTGTCCAATCAGGATCCAGTGAGACAACGCCATGGCTGTGGCATAAATCAATCACCAAGGGGGAACAAGAAGCTCAGCCGCCCCACGGGAGGTTGCTTGCATACTTTGGTGGGCAGAGCGACACGTGCCAGCCCTGTCGGCAATTTACATCCCGGGAGTGGAAAACTGGCCGACTATCTGAGTCGGATCAGTACCAGCTGATCTACGCCTTTCCTCCACTGAAACTTACCACGTCTGCTTCGCAGAGTGGAAGTCGAGGGGATCCCAGTAATACTGCTTGCCCCAGATTGGCCTCAACATCCTTGGTACGCAGACCTAGTGCGCCTGGTGGCGGATGCCCCATGGCAACTGCCATTACGAGAGGACCTTCTGTCTCAAGGTCCTAGTCTCCACCCTGCTTTACCATTGCTGGCTTTAATGGCATGGCTATTGAGAGCCAGGTGTTGAGGAACTGGGGTCTGTCTGACTCGGTGATCCCAACTATGTTGAGCGCACAAATCTTCTCGAAGATATATCATCACACCTGGAAGGCCTACATCTCCATGTGTGAGGAGAAAGGATGACATCCGTGCTACTTTTCTATATCCAGGATCCTGCTGTTTCCTCAGCAAGGAGTAGACCAGAAATTGGCGTTAATTGCCATTAAGGGGCAAATATCAGCCTTGGCTGTCCTTCTCTTTTTTTTTTTTTTCCCAGCGACCCCTGGCATCTCACTCATTAGTGAGTACCTTTGTTCAGGGGATGTGACATGTAGTCCCTTCGGTGCGTCCACAGTTACCCCCGTGGGATTTGAACCTGGTGTTAGCGGCGGTCTTTCACATCTTTCACATCGGCCAGGAGGGTTTCAGAACTGTTGGCTTTGTCCTGCAAGTGCCTTATCTGGTTATCCACAAGGATAAGGTGGTGTTGCATCCGCAACAGTCTTTTCTGCCGAAAGTGGTCTCGGCTTTTCATATCAATGAGGACATTGTGTTACCATCTCTGTGTCCTAAGCCGAAACATCCTAAGGAAGTGGCCCTTCACGCTCTGGACGTGGTTCCGCCTCCTAAGGTGTATTTGTCTGCCATTGCTCCCTTTCTGAAGTCAGACTCGTTTGTTTCGGTGGCTGGTCCAAAGAATGGCATGGCGGTCTCGTCAGCCACCATTTCCAGGTGGATCAGACAGATTGTAGTGCAAGCCTGTCCCTTGAAGGGGCAGGTGCCCCCCTTTTCCGGTCACAGCCCACTCCACAAGGGCAATCAGAACTTCTTGGGCCTTCCGACACAAGCGTCTGTCGCGCAGGTGAGTAAAGCGGCGACCTGTCCACACGTTTACCAAGTTCTACAAGGTCAGCGCATCGGCTGATACCTGTTTTGGCCGCAAAGTTTTGCAGGTGGCCGTATATTTGCAATTGATTATGCAATATATTATCTTTTTTCATGGTTTTTAGATAAAAACACAGTACCGTTACATTAATGCGCTGTTGCATTACATTCCTCAGTTTTTTTTTGTGCGGTTATGGGTAGTCACTCCTGTTGGGTACCCTGGTTTTGTGGTGGATTTCTCAACGCACTGTTTTTCGTGGGTAACGTTTCACTAGTTCCCACTTGCCATGGTGGATGAAGTTTCAATGCTGTTTTCCCACCCCTCGTTTGGTACTGCTTGGGGACGTCCCAATGGCTAAGAGAGGAGCTGTGTCGGTCGGTGAATATAAGAGAAAATAGGATTTATTATACTCGCAGTAAAATCCTTTTCTCTGTAATTCACCGACTGACACAGCACCCGCCCCTCCTTTTTTCTCTTTACGTTATACTGCTCGTTGATGGCTACTACTGATGGCTGCATGGCAGGCTGGAGGGTTGTTGCCCAAGGGACCACCCCCTGGGCGGAACTAAGCGTTCTGAGCGTTGTATTACAACTAATGCAACTAATGCCTAGCATCTCCTACTAATAGGGCATAACAACCCAATGGCTAAGAGAGGAGCTGTGTCGGTCGGTGAATTAGAGAAAAGGATTTTACGGGGAGTACAAAAAAAATCTTTTTTTTTTTATTTTTTAACATTTTTTATTGGATGTGTTTTATAGCAGAAATTTAAAAAAATATATTTTTTCAAAATTCTTTTTTTTTTTTTTTTTTTTTTTAATATAATGCAAAAATGAACCACCACATAGGTGATCAAATGCCAACAAAGTATTCAGGTTTCAGCGGTGCACGCCCATGCAATTGCCAGCTATAGTAATGCATGCATGTGTGTGTGTGTGTATTGTATGTGCGTGTATTTTATACATACATCCATAGCCAAGTATTGCCAGGAAAGGGGTTTGGGCGTACAATAAGGTGAATTATTCTGTGTATCCTGGCATTCTTCCTATTTCAATATTGGCATGTGTAAAGAAGCGTCTGACTAGTTTGGAGTTGGAATGTGCCCTGACAGTTCATAATTAAGGTTTGGTCCAGACTTTGACTGCTCCAAGTATGTGGACTGTCCAGGCAAAACGGCATTCTTCTGCGCTCAGCTTGTTTTTGTAACTACATAAGGTTTTGGATCAATCTATAGAATTTTTGCAACAGTATTCACTTTAAAGTCTACGCACACTTATGGAAAAAAATGGAGGGCTTTAACAATCCCATACACTATCCAAAACTGAAAAGTTTTGACTTTTTAAAAATTTGCCACTTCACCCTTCAGTGTTTTTTTTTTTGTTTGTTTTTTGCAGGTACGCCCTGGTAGATTTTGGCTTGGCCCAAGGAACGCCGGATACACAAATAGAACTTCTCAAAGTCCTTCACTCCAAAAAACAGGGGAGTTGTATACAAAGTAAACCTCACACAATTTCAGGAAATATACCAGTACCTAGAGAAGTAGTTCTACCAACCTCAACAAAACAGTCTGTTAAAAGACATTGGTCACTTTCACAGATAAATCCAGGAAACAGTGCAAAGGTTTTAAGTCTTTTTCTTCTCTACTAATGTTGAAAAACCAAAGCATGGCTGCCATCCTTTAACGAGTATTACTATAACCAATTGCAATATAAAGGGGTGCACATGAGTGGTGTTTCCGTGCCATGTTGCTGGCTGTGTGTATATTGTTCTGATCACTCAAAGCTGATGAGTATAGTCAGATCCAGGAAACTAATCGGTTTTAATCCATTATTTGGTCCTTCCTGTCCAATTTCATTGCAGTAATTTAAAGTTGAAAACAACTGGATAAGTTAGAATTCTGGTTGTTTTCATTAACAATTACTAATAGTTTTGTCCCAAGTTTGTTTTTGTTTTTTGTTTATTTTTTTTGTTTTTTACTCTAGCAAGCAAACTTTTCAACGCACCAACTGACTTTTATAGTGCATGACTTTCAAATTAAACTTTCATCATAAAAACTATCAAATCGATGTTTGCATAAAGTTAGATTGAATCAAGTGAGGGTTTCCAATGGAATAGGTAAACTTATTACAATCAGATGAAAACAGTCAATGGTATGAAAAATGAATGGTGTATATCCAGTGTGGGTCTTCGTCCAACTGTACTGTAGGATGGTGGCTGACCTAATAGGGATTTACAAAGTCTGAGCAGTATCCATTTCAAGCACATTGACATGCTAAAAGATGAACAAGTAAATGAAAAGGTTTGTTATAAAACCACTAAATGCTGTTGTGTAGAACTCTTCCAGCTTATATGAGAAATCTATGAATGCAATGCAGCACAGACATGTCACTGGTGTGCACTTAAAGTGGAACTCCATCCAAACGTATATCCAAACGTATATCCAAACATATATACTTCCCCCAGCCCCCCCCCCCCCCCTTTTTATTTTTTCAAAGTGGGAGAGAGCACAGTTGACAAAAGCAGAGCACAAGTGCTACAGGGCTAAGAAAATTAACCAATTAATCATTCCCTACGCCTCCTGTGATGGCAAACTTTGGCACCCCAGATGTTTTGGAACTACACTTCCTCTGATGCTCATGTACCCTGTAGTGTAGTTGAGCATCATGGGAAATGTAGTTCCAAAACATCTGGGGTGCCACGGTTCTCCATCACTGCTTAAGGATGGGGGGGATGGTTTAGACATAATTTAACCCTTTTTTTTTAGTATTGAAAAAATGTTGAGTTCCACTTTAACAGTGTGATCAGCAATTTTGTTGGATATTGGATTTTTATTTTTTTTCCACGCTGCAGTTGGTCTGCTTTACCTCAAGTACTGTGTGTTCCAATGGGTGTTGTGATGCTTATTATGTTTATTGCTCTGTCTAGACTGTTCTTTCTGCATATGTTTGTATGCCTGAAATCATGCATGCAGCTGTTCTCACTTTATTTCACTACCTAAATATGCAGTAATTTGCTGTTGTAAATGACAGATATATAATCCTTATTGTGCGCCATTTGGTTGCCTTTTCTAGGAAGGATTACTTGGCGGATCTACACAGAGGTCTGTGTTTGGAGAGAAGAATTTTAATGTTTACAGTACTGTCCCCCCTGAAGTCACAGTTGCAAAAGTAAGAAACACACAAAAATAAGATAATATGCACTGAAATAAATAATTAACTTAGAAGCTGTCTGTATAATATTTTTTTCTTCTACAATCATTCTCAGTGATGGTGAAGATTACTAATACATTTTCCTCTTTATCCTCAAAGTAGCAGCTTTGTGCCATATTGTTACTAGTTTCTAGAACACATTGTTAATCAGTTGGTAGAGAGAGAGTTCAGAATTACCAGGTGAAAAGTGGTAAAAACAAGCCTTAAAACGAATGCAGCTACTACATCAAGCCATGTGGTTGGGATATTTTCAGAGCCTGGACAGGAGAAGTATGGTCTAAAAAGCTTTTCTTAAAAGCTTTTTTAAGAAAAAATACCTGTGATTTACTATTATTGTGCTGTGATTGGCCCACAGCTATCACGTGGTACAGGGTGTTGTAATTGGCCAAGGTACCATGGGATAGTTGTGGGCCAAGAACAGCATCACTATAATATGTGTAACATTATTTCGGAACAGCTGTGTTGACTTTGTGATCGCTTAACAATCATTTGATCCTCCAGACACAGCAGTTGCAGAAGTAGAGCACTGCCTGCCCCTTGGCTGCGTGACTTGCGTGTAAGTGATCCAGCCTGCCTGTGATACCCATCTACAGTAAATGTACTGTGGTTGAGTGACAACCAGTTAAAATTTTTTATTGGTGTTCAAGGATGCTTCAGAAAATCGTCTAGAGGTTGTTTTAAAGCCCCCTTTGCTGTCATTGGGGCAGCCTTATGATCTGCTGTAGGAATGTGTCGAAGCCTCAATGTTTGGTTTGGTTGTTGAGATATAGAGTCGGGCAGATACTTGGAGAATTTTGTCTGTGCAGTTTCTCTGTGGATGCCTTTTTAAAGTGTTCCTAAACCAGGACCCTTCATTCACTATATCTGGTCTCTCACAGAGCATGGAAATGCAATTATTTTTAGTAAATATTAACTGCTAAATACCTTTTCTCATCAGCAGTTTGTCTTGTGACTTCTGTCAGTGTCTGGCTGAGCACTGCTTAAAGCTTGTAGAAGGATTTTTCATTTTCCTCCTGACTGTCCTATGAGACTGCATGACCCCGACCCTCTGTCTGGACAGTGCTGATTGGCCCTGTGCCACCCAAATACAAAAGACTTTCTAGCAATGCACACCATACTGAGCATGTGCAGAGTGCCTTCAAGGCTCTGTACTAACGGGAGATGGATTGGGGGCTGTGGAGGGAAGGCTTTTTTTTTTTTTTTTGGCTAGAGAAAAGAAGGTATGTTACTGTTTGGGCCTCCCTTCCCAGTTGAATTGTGGAATAGAAATTATATTGATCGCCCTCCTGATTTGGTCTGGGCCTTGTCTGCCTGGGATGAATCCCACTTGGCCTTTGTTTATATATTTAGTTATGAAGGAAGCAAATCTAGCTATAATTTTGGTTAATATTAATAAGGTCGCAGTTAATAAGTGAGATCGGACAGTAATTTCCTACTTCTTCCGGGTTTTTATTCATTTTGGGGATCACCGCAATGAATGTGGAGTTGAATGCGGGACAAGTGGCTCTCCTTGGGTCTTAGCATTGAAGAATTTGGCTAACTGTGGAGATGATATTCGCAAGAGAGTTATAGTAGGGGTTGGACAATCCGTCTGGGCCCAGGGCAGAGACACTTTTTAGTCCCTTGATGGTGTCGAGAACCTCCTCTTCCTTGAAGGGAGCTTCTAATGCTTCCTTATGATCCTGGGATATGCGTGGGATGGCTAATTTGATGGCCTCAGTGTTTTGGCAGGGATGCTGTGTATAGTTTTGTGTAAAAGGTTTGAAAAGCATGTAATATTTTCTCCGGATTGGACGTTAGGCCTAATCTGGGAATTCTGATTTGGGGCATTGTGTGCAGTTGTAGTCTGGGAGATAGTTTGGTAGGTAGCATGGAGCCAATTCTATCCTTTTTGTATATAATAATTATTTTTACTCCATCGTATGCTTTTTTTCAGCTTGTGCTATGAGGACTAAGTTAAGTTCCAGTTAGATTTTTATCTATTTGTGGAATGTTACCTTTCGAGGGTTTTTTTTTTTTGTGTTGAGATCTTAATGCTGCGTACTCCCTTTCCAGTCTTTCAATGTCAGCGGTTCTTTCCCTTTTTATTTGGGTGGACATTTGAATGATTTCTCCCCTAATAAAAGCCTTATGTGCCTTGAGGTGTCTCTTGTTGTGTTTAGTTTGAAGTATTCTGATAGTGACTTTTCTAGCATGGTAACTCTGATTTGGCTCCGTTAGGAGGGATTTATTCAGTCTCTAGGGTTTTAATCCTGATTTTGGGATTGAGACACGTATGGACATGCAAACTAGCGTGTGGTCTGAGATAATCGTGTCTGATTCGGGATTGGGACACTGCAGGAATCGAATGAGTATGTAATAGAATGTGGTAGATTTTGGAGAATGTATTGTGTGGGGCCGAATAGTGTGTGTAGTCTCTTGTAGCTGGGTTTAGTTCTCTCCAAACGTCTGTCAGTCCCTGCGCATGAATCAGTTTGGCTATTCTGTGGCTGGCTTTGAGAGGGCATGTAAACTGTTGGCCTAGGGGCTTTGATCTGTCTAGCCCAGGGGTGCCCAACCTTTTTAAGAGCGAGGGCCACTTAAGCAACTTGGTAACCAGTTGCGGGTCACAATTAGCGGAGCGGGCGGATGACAGGTCATGGCTACACTATAGGCCCTCCGATCCACCCAGATGGAAGAGGGCGAACTCTCCTTTTTTTTTTTTATCAGATTTTTTAGGACCGGATTTGAGGCAGGCGGGAGTAAATGGACAAAAGTCTGTTTACATCTACTGCTCTGTAGAGGTGAATTGAGGGTCCGATTGGGTAGGGCAGATCGCATGAAAAGGGCCTAAACTGCTTTCACACTGATGATTACCCACACCGCGGGTGCAGGGTAGTGCTATGGGTTAACTGAACTTTGCCATAGACTCTGCCTGTGGCAAAAGCCGGCGCTGTACAGGAAGCATCGGCTTATGGTCTCTGCTCTGCAGCCGTTTTCTTCCTCTACCACCAGCTTAATTCACAACACCGATGCTGTGGTACGACAGGTCGGCAACCTGCGATCTGGGCTTGCTAACCCGGCACTCCAGAGCAGAGGGTCGCGGGCACATGTGGCCCCTGGGCCACTGGTTGGCCACCCCTGGTCTAGCCCTTGATCAAAAGCGATGTTCAAGTCGCCTCCGAAAATGACTGTTCCTTCTAAAATGGGGTTGAGGATTTGAAAAAGGCGGGCAAAAAATCTTGCTTTCCCTTTGTTTGGAGCATAATAATACACTAGGGAATATATTTGTCCCTCCATCATGCCTTTGACTAGTATGAACCTACCCTCCGTGTCTCTCTAGGCCGAGGCCCAGTTAAATTTGCAGGGTTTTGAGAAGAGGATGGCCACCCCTTCCCCCGCCCCCCCCCCCCCCCCCCCCCGCATTTGCGAGGTAGAAATTAGGGTATTGGCCGTGGAAGAATTTAGGACTGTACCGAACCAGGAAGTGTCTCCTGCAGCATAACAATATCAAGTTTGAGGGATTTATAGAAATTTAAGATTTTCTTGCTTTTCAGGGTGGAGTTCAGGCCTTGTACGTTGAGGGGCAAACCTCCATATATTTGGTGTGGTACTAGCCATGGGAGCAGAGGGGAGGACTGCGGATACATTTACCATCACTTACCATTGAGAGTCTTCTTCCATGTTTGGGTGTTCCTATGGGAATCTCCTTGGGCCTGGTAGAGTGTTGCTTGTTCAGAGTCCTAAGTACATGGGCATCTGCTGAAGATATGATTGTTAGTAGAGTCATGATAGACAGCAGGGGGGGGAATATCTGGGGAGAGAGCTAAAGGTCTTCTCCCTAGAAAAGTAATAGAGCCCGGGGGGGGGGGAGAAACCCCGGGATCTAATATGTCCAAAAAAATATTGGAAAATATCTGAGCTTATCTTCTCGGATGTCCTAGCCCCTGGAAGCTGGGAGGGTTTCAGGGGATAGGCACATGTGTACTACCCCAGACCAAGGGGCTCATAGAAAAGGAAGTGAGTACATAATAGGTCGGCACTAGGGTAAACCTAGTGCCGACTAGATTTTTCCCTAGTTAAAAGTGTTTTACTAGGGTAAAACATTTCAGCCTGAGAACCTGAAGACGGGGGTAAAATTTCTCGAACCGAACTTGGTAATGAACAATTAAACCTGACATTTGTCCCACAATGGGGACTTATGGACACACTAGGTGACCAGAACATTCAAAAAGGAGAGTCCTCAGTACATTTGAGAAATACCAGGTCTCTTGAACCAAAGGGTGAAACAAGGGAGAGGAGAGGGAGTGGGGCTAAGGGTGGGTGGGGGAGGTGGGACATTGGTATATGGGGAGCTGTATATGCTACTGCTCAGATTGCAGTATGTTATGGGAGCTCCGGTTTCACAGTTTGAGTGTCTTGGCGTCAGAGTTTGAATCTGGAGAGGATTTGAGAACCGATATGATGGGGACCTATTTAGGGAGGAGGGGGAGGCGGCAGAGGGAGGGAAAAGCAAAAAGACTTTTAGTAGGGGTAATTTAGAACCCCCCACAGTGCACTTATGTGCAAACAACTGCAATGTGGGAGCAGGCTCAAAGTTTTGTTGTTTCAGGAGGCCATCCTACGGGGGTCAGTAAACCTGATAAACATTACGGCGAGTGGATGTGACCAGGATCAGTTTAGATGACCTTCATGTAGGGCCGCTGTCTCCTGATCTTCTCGACTGTGACTTTGACCATAGAGGGATCGAAGGGCTGACAGGTGGTGGTCTTTTAGTAGAACTTGTGAGGGCAGCGTGTCCTTTCCAGGGCTCTGTCCAGTTCCAGACGCTGTGGGTTGATGTTTGGTAGTAGATTTTTAATCAGGTCTTGGGTTGCTGCAGCTACATCCCTCACTGTCTCTGGTAGTCCCCTGATCCTGAAATTGTATCGCCTGGACCTGTTTTCGAGGTTGTCAATGCGTGATAAGGCGGTTTCTAGTTGATCCTGTAGATTTTGGATCATGTCAGTATTCTGGTTAGATACTGCAGCAGTAAGTGCCAGTTTTTCTATTGCATTCATTCTGTAGCCTATGTTTTGCAGGTCAGATTTGATGTCTCCTGTTATTTTAGCAGCCAGTGTGGCTAATCTCCTTTCCAGGAATATAGAAAGTTTGTCAAAAAGATCTGCTGTGGATAAGCCATGCTCTTAGGGATGCAGGCCTGCTGTGGGAAAGCCAGAGTATGCTGGCCTGTTAGGCTCTGTGGGGGAGAGGGCCTGTTCTGCCATGGTGTGGCCTATGAGAGATTCTGTAGAGGTAGGTGAGGGGGTATTCACTTGCAGAAAGTTCCCAGGCATGAGAGGGGTATATGTCAGAGTGGCTGGGGTGAGGACTTGCCTGTGTTCTAGGGCTCCGTCAACGCTGAAAGCATGAGGCTGCTTGCATGCCATCTTGGTACACCCGTTGTGGGAGGACGCCTCAAATTGTGGCCCCAGATCGTGGCGTGTGACCGACATGTTCATCCGCGGGGGGGTCACCGGAGCTTCAGGCAGCGGATTGCCTCTATGTCCGCTCTCCTAGGCTGAGCAGAGCCGCGCTGGGAGCTCCGTTGGTCTGGCGGGGTGTAGAGGATCAGGCACTGGTGGCCATCTTGGATCCCTCGCTCAAGTGCGTTCCGCAGTTCCTCCTTTTTAAATTTCAAGTTTCAAACATTGATGTGCTTGTTTGATTAAATCTTTAGGGCCATTTCACACTAGCTATCCTCTTGTTGGCAAGTAATTACCAGCAAAAGGGTGGTCATGAAAGTATGCACCTGGCTTTTATGCTGGTGTTCCCTCACTGACCAAAAGGGTGCTGAATCTCTCTTGGTATTGAGAGAGCAGTGATAGAGCACTTTAAAGTAGTTAATCATTCTCCCTCCTCTCATCATTACTATCACTTGAGAATCGCCACAAGCAATAACTTGAAGACAGGACAAAGAGAAATTGGTCCTGCGCTGGTGAAGGCGTTGTTGTGAAGTTGTAGTACTATTTTAAACAATAAGACTGGAGAAAATGATCGTGCGTGTCCCGCTGCCTAGACTGACCAGGGGTGGTCTGGAGAAAACTGTAGGAGAAATGGGTGGAAGGCACGTGATCAACCACTTGTATCAAACTCGTATAGTTTATTCATGTATAGTGGAATACATCGAATATACATCGAATATATAATGTATAAAATGTTTAAAAAAAATATATATATATATATATATATATATATATATATATATATCACACACACTACGTGACATAGGAAATAGGTTACAAAATAAGCACTGAAAAGTTTAAAAATAGGACAGGTTTGCAAGGGCAAGTAATTAAAACTTGGCTGACGTGTTTTTCGAGGAAAAAGCTCTTCATCAGAGCTTTAAGGATATGAACAAAGTCTGTGTGAACCGGTAGATCAAACGTACAACAACATGGGAAGGGGCTAGCTAGTTGAGAGGTATATCATATGATGAATGAATGACTTTTTAGCTCTGTGCCAGTCCACATTGCAGTGCTCTATGGAGAAGAAATGAGAAATATTTTTTATTATTTTGGGTCTATCGGATGTACCAGTCTTCAAAGCTGTATGAAAATATTGCAGCCTGTGCTCAAGGTTGGAAATAAGAGAGCTGAGGTATCTATGGGGGTGAGAGATGAACGTCATCTCTCACCAGAGTCCTATCACGTACCAACAGGAGTCTTTGTCAAAACACATGAGACATCACCGCTGTGCGGTTTTGCCATGATTATCTTGCCAAACCGCAGTGCGTGAGGCTTGCTGCCCCAAAAGAAGTTCCTTATTTAGGCGGCAAGCTTTACTCGTTGCAGAATGCTGCGATCCCTGCTTGATGATCGTGGCAAAACTGCGCCACGTTTTTAGGTGTAGCTGCAAATGAATGGCAGCCAAACGTTTTTATGCAAATGCAATGTGACTTGAGATCATGGGCAGAAATCTGCATGCAATCTCAAAACGCATGCTCGGCTGCCGTTTCTTTTCAGCGGCACCTAAAGCACAGTGCAGATCCCAAATTGCCAAATGTGAATGGAGCCTAAAAGTTGAGAAAAAGTATGGAAATGTGACTTAAGGCTTGATGATGTAAGCCATTAGATTTCCACTTTGCTTGCAATTACTGTTTCTACTGTAAATGGAGGCGGAAATGTCTTGTACAAATCTAAATTGTGATTGTAGTGATGGCCACCCAGAGGGAACCTGCCTGTGTGCTCAGTGGGCGCACAGGCAGTGTGCATGCTAACAGAGCTCTCGACATGTCTGTTCCAAGCCCCGGAGGGCAGGTGAAGTCATTCTGGTAGGCAGGACTTATGAGGTGGGCGTACGGCAAGTGGTTCCGGCCATTGGAACGCAGGTGGAATAGGGAGGTCATTGGCTGGTGCGTCCTTCTGGCCCTTAAACAGTAAGGAGAAGGAGAGGACGCCTGAAGGATACTTTTTAAAGAGATGGAATGGCAGCGGCAGCAGCTGCTGTGCACTCTGCTTTTGGAGGTATTGCCACAGCGGTTGGGATGGATACATGCACCCAGTGCACCAGCCAGAACCAGGTAAGAGGTACAGAGGTGCCTCTAATCTTACTCACTGAGTGTTTGCTTTGTTGTGTGTTCCTTCCACAGAAGCCTGTGCTATCTGCTAGAGGTTTAATGTTCTTTTAGCATTACAGCAGAATGGGGTAGATCTGTGTTACAGGAAAGGGGCGTTTCCTGGCTCTTGCTCTTGCGCTCTCTCGCTTCAACCTTCTGCCACCCACTTCAAAAAGGTGAGAGTGAATCGAGGGAAGCTAAAAGTATCCCTCCTAAGCTGAACTCGGAGGAGGTGAGGACCTCCCATTACAAATGGTCCTGGGAAGAGGTGAACGATCTCCTAAAGGCAATTTATACCACCCTTGATATATTCAAGCAGAGGCTAACAGTTTAGCATTTCCGCCAACTAGCACTGACTTTCTGGGTTCGTATCCCAAACATAATACTTCATGTAGAGAAGTTCTGCTCTTCCTATGTTGTTAAACATAACTCCTGACTGGGGGGGGCTAGAGGATTGATGCTGCCTTCTCACAGGTCTTAAGACGCACAGACCGGGCATGTGAGGACACGGGTATGCTCAAAAGATGCCAAGGACAAGAGGGCAGACTCCTTGCTAAAGAAAGCTCGGACTAGTCCCTGTCCAACTTAAAACCAGCGATGGTTTTTACAGTGGTTGCTAGGAACCTTAAATGCTGGGTTAAGCAGGGTTGTTACATCAAAGTATATACTAGAGTTTTTTCCTACGCTGTTAAAAGCTGTAAACTACATGGCGAACGTCTCAGCAGAATCCACCAGGATGTCATCGATCATTGGCTCTTATAAAACTAAGCCTGGAAGGCGTGGTCTGGAGACATGGCGTTGAAGGTGAATTGTGTGGAATTCTCTACAGGAGACTCGCTGTTTGGTTCAGTTCTGGAAACCATCCTAGTCAGGACAGCAGATAAGACCTTTCCGACTAAGAAAGAGAAAGCGTACTGAGACAGGTTTTTCTCCTTTTTCAGTTTCCAAAGGAAAAAGACCAAAAACAGGGGAGACCGGGGTACCTCAAGAGGGGAAGGGGTAGAGGGGGGTGTGCTCTTCAGCCCTCCAGAACAATTAGTAATAATGGCCACTTTACAGTAGTGGCTTCTGACCACAGTGGGAGGAGGCAATTTAAAAAAAATTCCAGACTTCCCCCAAACAGATTTTATATAACCAGTCTCCCAAAGCATCAAAAGAGAGCCCTGGCCATGGTTCTTCTTATTTAAAAAAAACAAAAAACTGATTCAACAGGGGTCAAGAGGGAGCAGGAGGTGGAAGGCTTCTATTCCCACATCTTTCTAGCCAAAAACCTTCAGGAAAATTTTGGCTGATCCTGAATTTGAAGATCCTAAACTGATCCATCAGGTACAAAAGCTTTTGGGTGGATCTTTTCTCTAAGAAATCTGCTCATTCCAGTTGTTTTGTAGTGTCAATCGACCTGTGAGACACGTATCTACACATCCCAATTGCAAGCTCGTCTCAAGAGTTTCAGCTGCTGGTAGTCAATCTGGGAAACAAAATGGGGCAGATCGGGGCTCTACCCTCCTAGGTATTTTCTCCTCACCCAGAGTTTTACCAGAGAATGGCGTAAGCCTTAAAACCCCTAAGAGAGGGGCCCCCATAGTACCATATTTGGATGATCTGCTACTATTTGCAGAGTTCAAAAATTCAGTTGGCAAACAATCTACAGATGACTCGGCACCTAAACAATTTGGAATGGCACAGCAAGTAAGATTCCTGGGTCATGAGGGACTCTACACAGATTCTTATATAAAATAGGGAAAGCTAGTGCGCTCAACCTAAGATAACTTACAGAGAGGAAGTAGTGTATCTAGGAAGCAGCCAGCATAAAAAAGTGTTCTCTGCACCAAAATTAGATAAATGAAAATGCGGCGCTACCAAAAAAGTGCTAAATAAAAATGAGTGTATGGTAATCTCAAAATAAATGTGGATCAAAATGTTATTCACTAAATATAAATATATATATATATATATATATATATATATATATAAAATCCCACCTGTGCCATAACTCCAGAAGTGGTTGCACCAGGAGTCCAATATATTGATTGTTACAAAATATTGATTGTTACAAGAACTGACAGCACAGTGGCTTAGAGGTTGGCATTTCCACCTACAAACACTGAGGTTCTAGGTTTGCAGCCCACACATGCCACTTCATGTAGAGAAATTCTGTTCTTTCTATGTTTTTAAACATAACTCCGGACACGGGCTTCCCTAAATTATAAAAGAAAGCTGCTTCAATGGGAGAGAACGAAGGGCGATTCAACCAAGTATTTTGTTCTTCATGCGGCCCTTAGAAAATCAGCATGTTCAGGTTCTGTCAGACATGCCAGCAGTTTTATACCTGACAAAACAGGGCAAGTTGACTGATGGTGCTGACACCTCAGATCCTATCCTGCGCAAAATAAAAATCTAGCTTCGCTGTCAGCAGTGCACTTGAAGTGCACACAAAATGTCCTAGTGGACCTTCTAAGCAGAAACAGGATAAATGAGTCCGAATGGTCATTGAATCAGGAAATCTTTTGGATGATCTCCGAGAAGTGGGGCCTTTCTCACTCAAGTAGATTTATTTGCGGACCAGAGAGACACCTGCCTTCTTTGTGCTCTACAGAGTGCGTCAGGTTATGGAGTTAACCACTTTAACAACCGCCCTATAGCCGAATGACGGCTACAGGGCGGTTTCTTAACTCTGGGAGGCCGTCATATGACGTCCTCCCAGAATTCCGCTCTCGTGCGCCCCCTGGGGCGCGCACTCAAGAGCATCCGTGACCGCCGGGTCCACAGGACCCGGCGCATCACGGTAAACGGCCGCTCATATCGGCCGTTTACCACGTGATCGCTCCGTCAAATGACGGAGTGATCACTTGTAAACAAACCGGCGTCATGTTATGACGCCGGTTCCTCCCACCCCCTCTCTGTACCGATCGGAACAGCGGAGGGGGAAGAGATCGGTGTCAGCAGCGATGTGGGCTGCATCTGCAGTGACCACATCGCTGCTCACCGAAAATTAACCCCTCAATTCCCTGCCAATACTCTGCATTACCCTGCAACGCTCTGCAATTCTCTGCAACACCCGCCAATACCCTGCAACACTCTGCAATACTCTGCAACACCCGCCAATATCCTGCAATACTCTGCAACGCCATACTCTGAGATACCCAGCCATAGTCGGTGATACCCTGCAATACCCAGCCATAGACACACCCCCGCCGCCCTCCGTTGCTTCTACCGACTCGCCAATATGATCAAATCCAGAATCTTTTTTTTTTTTTTTTTTTTTCAGGCTTCCCAGCTTAGAGGTGAGATGCGGGGTCTTATTGACCCCACATCTCACTGTAAAGAGGACCTGTCATGCCATATTCCTATTACAAGGGATGTTTACATTCCTTGTAATAGGAATAAAAGTGAACAAAAAATTTATTTTTGGGGGAAAAAATGTCAAACTAAAATAAATACATAAAGTAAAATGAACAATAAAATATATATATATTTTTTTTTAAAGCGCCCCTGTCCCCATGTGCTCGCATGCAGAAGCGAACGCATACGTAAGTCCCGCCCACATATGAAAACGGTGTTCAAACCACACATGTGAGGTATCGCTGCGAACGTTAGAGCGAGAGCAATAATTCTAGCCCTAGACCTCCTCTGTAACTCAAAACATATAACCAGTAAAAAAAAAATTAAATCAACGCCTATGGGGATTTTTAAGTAGCGACGTTTGGCGCCATTCCACGAGCCTGTGCAATTTTGAAGAGTGACATGTTGGGTATCTATTTACTCGTGTAACTTCATCTTTCACATTATGCAAAAATTGGGCTAACTTTACTGTTTTTTTTTTTTTTTTTTTTTTTTTTTTTTTTGCATAAAAAAAAAAAATTTCGAAAAATTGCTGCGCAAATACCGTGCGAGATAAAAAGTTGCAACGACCACCATTGTATTCTCCAGGGTGTTTGCTAAAAAAACATATATAATGTTTTGGGATTCTATGTAATTTTCTAGCAAATAAATGATGATTTTTACATGTAGGAGAGAAATGTCAGAATTGTCCTGGGTGCTCCAGAACGCCTGATGGCGCTCCCTGCATGTTGGGCCTCTGTATGTGGCCATACTGTGTAAAAGTCTCACACATGTGGTATCGCCGTACTCGGGAGTAATAGCAGAATGTTTTTTGGGGTTTAATTTGTGGTATTCATATGCTGTGTGAGAAATAAACTGATAATATGACAATTTTGTGAAAGAAAAAAAAAAGAAGAAAAAATCTTGATTTTGCAAAGAATTGTGGGAAAAAATGACAACTTCAAAAAACTCATCATGCCTCTTACTAAATACCTTGGAATGTCTTCTTTCCAAAAAGGGGTCATTTGGGGGGTATTTGTACTTTTCTGGCATGTTAGGGTCTCAAGAATTGAAATAGGCCATCAGTACTTCAGGTGTGATCAATTTTCAGATATTGGCACCATAGCTTGTGGACTCTATAACTTTCACAAAGACCAAATAATATCCACCAATTTGTACTTATTTTTACCAAAGATATGTAGTAGTATAAATTTTGACCAAAATTTATGAAGAAAAAATTACTAATCTACTAAATTTTATAACAGAAACAAAGAAAAATTCATTTTTTACAGAATTTTCTGTATTTTTTCTTTTATAGCACAAAAAATAAAAAACCCAGCGGTGATTAAATACCACCAAAAGAAAGCTCCATTTGTGTGAAAAAAAGGACAAAAATTTCATGTAGGTCCAGTGTTGCATGACTGAGTAATTGTCATTCAAAATGTGAGAGCACCGAAAGCTGAAAATTGGTCTGGTTATTAAGGGTGTTTAAGTGCCCAGTGGTCAAATGGTTAAATGACTTGGCTCACAAATGGGACCCCACAGATCTGATTTTAAACAGTCCTTTTGGCAAAAAGACCTTGGTATTCGGCTATCAGCGAAGCTCCCTGGAGATTGCCAGTCAGAAGGGATTTTGAGTCAAGGGTCCATCATTCATCCGGACCCGGCCTCAACCCGATGGCCTGTTTTCTGTGGCGGACTTCCTAAGACGCAGAGGCCTGTCTCAAAAGCTTTTCAACACCCTTTTATTAAGCAGAAAAAACGTAACCAGGACAATTGACGTTGATTTCAATCGTTTAATTTCTGTTCAGAATTTCTCCATGAGGGAATGGGGAAGGGATTAGCAGGTGGCAGCGCTGTCTGTGTTTCTAGAGAAAACCTTATCTAGAGCCATTTGATTATTTTTTATTTATTTATTTTTTTGGTTTTAAGAGCGATGGCTAGGAGTATACCTGTGTCGGTCAAAATATTCCCAAAGTGGGATTTATCTTTACTTCAAGGGCTCACGAAAGCCCCCCCCCCCCCCCTTTTTTTTTTTTTTTTTTTTTTTTAACCTTTGCAAGATATCTCCAGAGTTGCGCAGGTTGAAAACAATCCTCCTGGTAGCAGTAACTTCAGCCTGCATAATTAGCGAATTGCATGCCCAATCTGATGATGAGCCTTTCCTGAGATGTTTTCTAGACAGAATAATCTCAGGGACAGATCTGAGTTTTCTTCCAAAATTCTACAGCTTTACACCGTATGCAAAAAATTATACTGCCCACATTCTGTCTAGCTCCCTACAGCCCAGCAGAGGAGGCCTTTCACATTCTAGACGTCTGAAGACATGTTTTTAAAATATCTTGATGTAAAAAAATGCCTTGGTCCTACCGTCCTGTTTCATCCTGGCAACAGGAGCAGACAAAGGGGAGAAGGCTTACAGAAGTACTTTGGGAAGAGGGCTAAAAGCAGGCCACCAAAGCTTACCTGCCATCTATAAGGCACTACAGGTTAGAGCTGCTGTCTGCCTTGGATCAATTTGGCAGGAAGGTCTTATAAGCTGTGGGCCCACCCTGAAGTACTCGATTATCTCTAAGGTGCTGTCCTGAAAGGCGAGGGAAGAAAACATTAGCTACTTGCCGGTAACGGTATTTCTATGAGCCTTTTAGGACAGAAGCTACTTCCCTCCCTTGCTTATTATATGCATTTATATAGTATCTCTGGTGGTGGTTGTTTTCTATGCTTATATCTTCCAGCATGTCAGAGGAATTCTCGGACAACTATTGGCATGGTGGAAACAGCTGCATTTAAAGGGTGTTGTCATGGCAGTGGTTCCTGTGAAGGGTGGAGCTACGCTCTCTCCAGGGTGCTGTCCTGAAAGGCTCATAGAAATACCGTTACGGGGGTGTCCCTTCCGATCGATCCCCTACACTGTTTGTTGGGTCTCCCTATCCCAGGCCTACCCAAAAAAACAACCGGCTGATCTCGTATATTCTATTAGCTGCTAAGAGGCTCATACCGTTATGCTGGTTGTCTGGCGCAACCCCCGGCCTAGATTTCTCCCATCGGTGTCCGAAATACGGAGAATGGAGTACCTGACGGCTTCGGTGTACGACTTGGTTTCCCAGTTTGATTAAGTCTGGGAGCCCTGGGATCGATCGGAATTTGGTTCCCCCCTACCTGTACACCCTTAACAGATGCATTTGCCAGTGGTAGTTTATCCTTTCCCCTCCCATTAACTTTCTTGATGTACTAGCCCAGCGACTCTCTCCCCTTCCCCTGAGATTTACCATGATGTTATGGCTGTTTTGTTTTGTCTATCTCTGGCCTCCGGCCTATTCTTGCACTGAATTGCGTTTTTCATAAACTGTATGTTATTTACTTTAACTGTAGCATTTTTGCAGTTCACTTTTGTGTCTGCATCTATGGACATTACTATCTGACTTCTGTAGTTAAAGAGGAGCTGCACCTAAAAAAAAAATATTAAAAGCCAGCAGCTACTAATATTGCAGCTGCTGACTTTTAATAAAATCACACTTACCTGTCCCAGGTTCCAGCGATGTCGGCGGCAGATGACGAGCGATCGCTCGTCTCGCTGCTGCCACCGCCGCCATCCTCTGTCAGGGAATCGGGAAGTGAATCATGACGGCTTCACTGCCCGGTTCCCTACTGCGCATGCGCGAGTCGCGCTGCGCGTCTCTTATGGTCCCCCGCTGTGTCTCTGGGAACTGTGTGTTTCCCAGAACACAACGGGGGGGGGCGGAGCGTCTGCGGGGGTCTGCGGCGGTCTGGCCGGAAGTGGGTGCAGTTACCTGGATTATCCAGGTAACTGCACCCCCCTCCCCCCTGAAAGGTGCCGATTGTGGCACCGGAGGGATAAGATTAGCGGAACTTCCCCTTTAGGGTGAAGAACCGCTTTAACGCTTACGTTTTAATCTGTTTGTCTCTGATTACTGATCATTTCATTGCTTGATTATTTTGTACTTGTTTTGAAATTTAATAAAAATGCAATTATAAAAAAAAAAAAAACGTTGCTGGTAAGTAACTAAGATGTGTGTTTTTTTTTTTTTTTTTTTTAATATACATACAGATATCTATATAGATATATCTATATAGATATCTCTATCTATCTATCTATCTATCTATCTATCTATCTATCTAGCTATCCTAGAACACCTCTCTAACATTTATAGAGCAAGTTTGGTTGAATGAAACTACTACTAGCTAGAGGAAAGAATCAAATCAAGACAATATAGATGAATAATATAAATGAGAGAAATGTGTTTAGAAATTACAGGCACACTTGTTATCGAGGTGGATGTTGACACCTGGAAACTTTCAGTATTTACTGTATAGACTTTTAAAGTGGAATTAAAGCGGAGGTCCACCCTAAAATGGACCTCCGCTCATCGGAATCCCCCCCCCCCCCTCCGGCGCCACAATCGGCACCTTTCAGGGGGGAGGGGGGTGCAGTTACCTGGATAATCCAGGTAACTGCACCCACTTCCGGGCTAGCTCTCTGCGGAAAGGGGCGTACGTTACGCCCCTTTCCGCAAGCGCCCGCCCCCTTCAGCAAGTGCCCCGCTGCCTGCTGGGAAACACACAGCTCCCAGAGGCAGCGGGGACCGTCCGGATTGCGCCGCGCGGCTCGCGCATGCGCAGTAGGGAACCGGGAAATGAAGCCGAAAGGCTCCATTTCCTGATTCCCATACCCAAGATGGCGGCGGCACGAGCGAGCGATCGGCTTCGGGTGCCGACATCGCGGGCGCGCTGGACAGGTAAGTGTCACTATTTAAAAGTCAGCAGCTGCAGTATTTGTAGCTGCTGGCTTTTAAAAAAAAAAAAAAAAAAAAAAACTCGGAGTCCCGGTGGACTCCCGCTTTAAGCCTCCACATTAAAATATGGCCTGGGAGCTTTATGCCAGAATAACATATTGCAGCGGATTTGCCTGCCAAGCCTTGACCTCCATTGCTGGGATGTCAGCAATCTTTGCTGCCTGGGGCACTTCCATCTTTTCCCGGTCTTCCTTCCAGTTTTAAATTCTTCAGCTATTAAATTGGTAAAGCTGTGTTTCTGCCATTCCTGGGCCATGTGTAAGGGAGGCACAGAGCAGTGCTGTAAATGTATGCTGAGCATGTGCAGCTCTGTGTACAAAAATGCTGGCAGGTTGAAGAGACCAACAGGGTCTCGTCTGTCAAATATCAGCCTCCTTTTTGTTTTTGTTTTTGTTGTGTGTTTTTTTTTTTTTTCTTCAGTTCAATTCTGCTTCAAGTAGTTGTATGCAAATTTTTCTAGAACAACATTTCTATACAAGGCATAATTGGATTAAGTTTTATACCACAACTGCACTTTTACAGAGCCTAACTCAGCCCAAGACATCAGATGTTGCAGCCAAAAAATTGGCAGCTAGGAAGACTGTGCCTGCAAAAAATACAAGTACGGGGGTGGTCAGGAAGACTGCCAGCACTTGCCCAGTGAGCCTGACCTGTTACTGTTACGCAAGAGATCAAGTCTGCAGTATTTGCCTTGCAAGGTAATGTATTTTGATGTTATAAAACCACGCAGAACTTTGTGTAGCAAAATTATTAGCTGTCTTCTGGTACACAGCTGGCTCAGCTTAAGAATATGCTTGGATTGGTAGCAACAGTATGTATGTGCACAAATCTGCTCTGCGATCCATGTTATGTTTTGTCATTTTCATTTAGACTTCACAAACTGTCTTGGCTTTTTTTGCAATCTTAATATTTGCTAGTGTGGAGACTTCATCTATTTATATATATATATATATATATTTTTTTTTTTTTTTTTAAAGAACCAGACAAGTTGCTCCTAGAGCTGGTACTCCTGGGTTTCGTGCTCCAGAGGTGTTGACAAAGTGTCCTAATCAAACTACTGGTAAATATTCTGTTTTCGTATTTTACTTGGGTAAAAGAACCACCAACTTCATTGGCATTCTTCATTTGTATGAAGAAGCCTTTCCATTTAATAAATCTTTTATCTGCTTAGGTAATTGGGAGGGGGGGGGGGGGGGGTGAGAAACTCTCCTCCTGAAGTGTAGGATTAAAGTGGGAAGCCTAGTTTTAAAAATCATATTATAGGTTTGAGCATGATGAACAAACGACTCCCCTGTGTTGAGGTAAATGATGGTTGCTTGTTAGTCCACCTAAAAGTAATATAACTTAAGCTTATAAGCTAGGATAGCCCCTAGATTTTTGAATGATTCTTGCCCCTAGAGTCTTCGATAATTAAAAAGCCAGGTGTCTCTGCTATAGTTAATATTGCATGCGTTTCATCAGGTTCTGTTGCTTTATAATATACAATCAAAAACCATTCCACCAGGGAGAGTGGGATCCCCTCATAATGTGCACAGCAGGTGTATGGACCCAGCATACTGATCCCCCAGAGATTAATAAAAGTTAGGCGAGGGAGGGAGATAATTGTATATATGAGATATCATCTATATTTTTATTTATGTATTTTTTTTTTTTTTTAAATACAATTGTGCTCATTTTTATATACCCTGGCAGAATTTGGTTTCTTGGCCATTTTCATATGAATAACACACAAACATTTTTCACTCGTGGTTAGTGTTTGGCTGAAGCCATTTATTAATCAACTGCGTTTTACTCTTTAAATCCTAATGATGACAAACTACCCAAATGACCCTGATCAAAAGTTTACCTGCCCTGGTAATTTTGACCTGATAACATTGACACAAAGGAGTTTGAATGGCTATTAAAGGTGAATATCCTCACCGGTGATCTGTTTACTTTACTTGTAATTTAGTGTGTGTGTGTATATAAAAGATCAATGAGTTTCTGGACTCCTGACAGACCCTTGCATCTTTCATCCCGTGCTGCACTGATGTTTCTGGATTCTGAGTCATGGGGAAAGCAAAAGAATTGTCAAAGGATCTGCAGGAATAGGTAGTTGAAGTGTATAAAACAGGAAAGGGATATGAAAAGATATCCAAGGAATTGAGAACGCCAATCGGCAGTGTTCAAACGTTAAGTGGAAAATTAGGGGTTCTGTTGAAACCAAACCATGGTCGGGTAGACCAACTAGAATTTCAGCCACAACTGCCAGGAAAATGGTTCAAGATGCAAAGAAAAAGCCACAAATGACTTCAGGTGAAATATAGGACTCTGAAAATATGGTCTGACTGTTTCAAGATGCACAATAAGGAGGTACTTGAAGAAAGATGGGTTGCACGGTCAAGTCCCAGAAGAAAGCCATTACTATGCAAATGCCACAAAGTATCCCGCTTACAATACGCCAAGCAGCACAGAAAAAGCCTCAAACCACTTGGCACAGTCATTTGGAGTGATGAGACCAAAATTTAGCTTTTTGGCCACAACCATAAATGCTTAATTTGGAGAGGAGTCAACAAGGCCTGTGATGAAAGGTACACTATTCCTACTGTGAAACACTGAGATTGATTGCTGATGTTTTGGGGATGTGTGAGCTACAAAGGCACAGGAAATTTGGCCAAAATTGATGGCAAGATGAATGCAGTATGTTATCAAAAAATACGGGAGGAACGTTTGCATTCATCAGCCAGAAAGCTGTGCATGGGTCATATTTGGACATTCCAACATGACAATGATTCAAAAGACAAGGCTAAGTCGGCCTGTCATTGGCTACAGCAGAATAAAGTGAAGGTTCTGGAGTGGCCACCTGTCTCCTGACCTCAATATCTTTGAGCCATTCTGGGGAGATTTCAAACGTGCAGTTCATGCAAGACAGCCCAAGAATTTACAGGAACTGGAGGGTTTTTGCCAAGAGGAATGGGCAGCTTTACCATGTGAGAAGATGAAGAGCCACATCCACAAATACCACAAAAGACTTCAAGATGTCATTGATGTTGAAGGGGGCAATACACGGTATTAAAAACTGGGCTATGCAAACTTTAGATTGGGGTAATTTTGAGTAGTTTTCTATTGCCATTATGATTTAAAGAGTAAACAGTTGATAATGGCTTCAGCCAAACACTAACTATGAGTGAATAGTTTGTGTGTTTGTTCATATTCTCTGAAAAATGGCCAAGAAATCAAAAATTCTGCCAGGGTATGTATAGTTATGCAATAATAAAAAACAGTACAACACAAAGTAGCAAATGCAACACCTTCGAATACAAACCAAATAAGAAAATGGTTCAGCGCAAAGTAACGTTCGTGCACTATATATTCCAATAATGGGCAGACAAACGGGGGTGGGGGGGGGGGGGGTCAGAGAATGAGGCCACCACGTGATGAACGAGATCGTCCAATAAAAAAAATCAGAGTGACACATCCTTGCACCTTCAATATAGGGTACACTTACCGGATCTGATGGACCACTGAAAACTCAAATGGTCAAATAAGCTTAAGCTTAATCTCACACGTCTGGTGGAAAATGGATCCAGCAGCATCAGTCCATGGATGAGGACAGGATGTGATCAGATGAGACTTCCAACGGCATGGAACCATGACATCCAATAAACCCCTCAGTGTTCTGATATATTGATGCACTTTAATATTCACAGGGTCAAAGGATAGCTGAGACAGTCCAGAAGGCAGATTGTTTAACAGACACTCCAGCAGCTAAAAGATCCCCAATGTGAAAGAAAGTGATCTAAGTGTAGCTGATCATATTTATTTACTAAAATCAGTTAAAATTCATTGGCTCAATAAAATATGAAAAAGTCACTGAACAATCAGAGTGAATGTAAATCGAAAATCCAGAGTTGGAGCGAAATGCCAAAGCACAGCTACAAGGTGCCACTGTGGTATAAACTCGGTAAGATGGCGGGTGACGTCCACAGCAAAGCACCCCCCCCCCCCCAACGCATGTTACGTCAAAAGCGGACTTCGTCAGTGGTGGGTGGAGCTACAGCGTCACCTGGGATCCATTAATAGCGGCCCAGTCATGGAGAGCTGATAAACAGTCGTCCACGGCCGGAACCGGAAAGACGGCTCCATCTTCGCTTGAGATCATCAGACTTCTCCCATGGGGACACATACCGGCTGCATGCACAGCATAAATATATCCAAACAGTGTTAAAATTTTGCATATATAAAATTATATACAGATAACTGTCATTTAATATGCTCTTAGTTTGATATTAATAATCACTACCCACTCCTAATATAAGACTGTATACAGTACAAGGGAGCAAATGGTATTATAACAAAATGTCCTTACATCTGCAGTCTACTGTAAAACATCAATACATATGCAATATGTGATAAAATCTATAACATGATAAAACCTATTTGTCGGAAATAAAACAATTTAAATCCAAGTCCATGTTGAGTCTTATGGCTCCAGAAGGATTCAAGGATTCACGCTGACTGAGTGAACGGATAAAATTACCCCCCCGTGCTTTTTAACCCTTTTTAATACCCCAGAATTTCAAGCACCGGGGATCTCTGTTATGAAAGTTTCTGAAGTGTTTAAGACACATGTGACCAAAGGCCCTTTTTTAATGTTGCCATGCTCAGCTATGCGGACACTAAGGGGCCTAGAAGTTCGACCTATATATTGCAGCCCACAATCACATTCAAGCACGTACACAACCAATTAAAAATCTCATCACTTGTAATACTATGGGAGTTAAGTCCTACCCATGGTGGGGGTAGTAAACTCATTTTGTCTTTTAATATTAAATGTGCACTGTTTACACAGGGGACATTTCCCACATGCATAAAACCCAGTGAGGAAAGCAAATATTTTCTTTAATAGCTGGAGGATCTATCACACTTGGAACTAAAACATCTCTAAAGGTAGGGGCTTTTTTTATAAATAAATCGGATGCAAAGGTAGCACGGAACCCAATACCTGATCTTACCTAAGAATATCTCAATGTTCCATGATAATTTTTTCAAAACGGTGGCTCTATCCAATTTTCCATGTGCGCTGCCGGCAGCGGTCGGGAACCCCGTGAGTCCGATCGCGGATCCCACGGACTCTATCGCTGCAGAAATACCCACAATAGTCTCATGGGGAGGAAGAATGGGGAGATGCCTATGTAAACAGTTCTGCCTAGCAACAAGTGACACTGATCTCTGCTCCCTGTGATTGGAGCAGAGGTCAGTGATCTGTAAAACACAGCCACACCCTCAGTTAGAAACATGCCCCTAGGACACACCTAGCCCCTTCATTGCCCCTAGTGTTAACCCCTTCACTGCCAGTGACATTTTTACAGTAATCAATAACAGTAATCAATGCAATTTTAATCGCACTGATCGCTGTATTAATGCCAATGGTCCCAAAAATGTGTCAAAATTGTCTGACGTACCCGCCATGATGTTGCAGTCATGATAAAAATCGCGGATCACAGCCATTACTAGTAAAGAAAATAAGTAATAAAAATGCCATAAAACTATCCTCTATTTTGTAGACACTAATAACTTTTGCACAAACCAATCAATATACACTTATTGCGATTTTTATTTTATTTATTTTTTGCTAAAAATATGTGTAAGAATACATATCGGCCTAAACTGAGGGAGAAAATTTTATATATTTATATATATATATATATATATATATATATATATATATATATATATATATATATATATATATATATATATATATATATATATATATATTACTGCAACTAACGATTAATTTGTCTGTCGACTAATCTATCGATTATTTTTTCGATTAGTCAACGACTATCCGATTTATTTTTTTAATTAATCTAGTGGGGTTTTTTTGATTAGCTAATTAATCCTTTGGATAACCTTGAGAGTATTGTACTGCATTGGCTGGCAGAGTATTGCATTGCAGAGGCTGGCAGAGTATCGGCAGGGTATGGAGGGATGGCTGCTTCCATCCGACCTCTCCCCTCCACTGCACAGATCCGTACAGAGAGGGGAGAGAGAAACCGGCGTCATGTCATGACGCCGGTTTGTTTACAAGTGATCGCTCCATCGGAGCGATCACATTGTAAACGCCTGGGTGTAGAAAGATGGCCGCTGCTTCGGAGCTAGGCCGAAGCCGCGGCCTCTCCTAAGGCTGAGATCGCGGCATGTGCGCTCGGATCACGGATCGGTGCCGATCCGTTGCACCCCTAGGGACGGCGGCACGGAGGGGGATGGTGGCACAGAGGGGGATAAGAGAGGGGGGCGGTGGCACGGAGGGCAGCGGT
The DNA here is from genome assembly GCF_037356315.1 of Lithobates pipiens. Lineage (NCBI taxonomy): Eukaryota > Metazoa > Chordata > Amphibia > Anura > Ranidae > Lithobates > Lithobates pipiens. Next base: position 233,490,012 of record NW_027507785.1, on the reverse strand, counting down.
AGATACTAAGCACTGCCCCCACTGTGACGCATCTATGCCCTGCACGCACGTCGACGTATTTTCTTAGTGTGTGTGTGTGTGTATATATATATATATATATATATATATGTGTGTGTGTGTGTGTGTGTGTGTGTGTGTGTAAAATATATATATATATATATATATAATAGGTATATTAGTAAAAATTTTGCTATTTTTTATTTATTTTTTTGCACAAAAAATAACCGCTTAAGTGATCAACTACCACCAAAAGAAAGCTCTATTTGTGGGGGGAAATCCTCAGCGGATTTTGATTGTATCGGTTCCGGTTTTTCTGCTGCATCTGGTCGAGGAGCTAGTTCCCCTTAAGGCATACAGAACTTTCCTGACTGTCTTGTTTTATCATTTTAAAGTAGTGATCTTGCATTGGGGAAAAAAATCTGTAAGCTCCCACTCCTTTTTTTTTGGAAGGGGTTAATAAAGGTAGTATTCCCCTCATTTAAGGCCACCTATCTGAGTAGAGGCTGTTGCAGAATTGAGGTCAGGCGCAGCTGGGTTCCCACGTCTACCACAAATGCTTAACATCCCATAGTGGCTCTAATGTCTGCAGTTGGTTAGGGGTGTTTTAGTTTTTTTATCTGTTTCCCAAGGCTCTCATTGAGGCATAGGGGTTAATAATAAGTGAGGCTCTTGACATTTGTAATCCTTGTGTTTTTTAATCCATGCGATGGGTGGGTGATCCTATTTGTTTTTCCTTGATGATGGTTCTTTCTACACAGGCCTAGTGGTTTGCATATCCTGTTTATCTCTACAGCTGCATGGAGGGGAGCGGGTGGTGGTGTTACCAGTATTTGAGTTAGGAATTTGTTGTGTATCATTTTATTTCTACCTTCATTTGATACACTTGTGGCATACAAGGTACAATGTGTGTAATTTGTGTGTAATTTGTATTGCTGCAATTTGTAAAAAATAAAATAAAAAAAGAGCCGGGTATAAAGAAAACCTAAGCAATGCGTGCAACCGTGTGCTGCCAGCACATCTAAACAGTAACGCATCTTTCTAATACAAGCGGTATTTAGGGTGTGTCACAAAATTCTTGTCAGTACAAGGTTGAAGGGGTGTTTTAAATTTTCATTTTTTTTTTTAAATGACAAACATGCCTATACTTGCCTGCTCTGTGCAATAGTTTTGTACAAAGCAACCCCGCTCCTCTTCCTATGGGGTGCCCTGCCAGCGCACCCGGTGGCCCCTCCTCTTCATCGGGTGCCCCCACGGAAAGCTGATTTCTCTGGGGGCACCTATGCAGGCTCGCTCCCGAGTCCCGCTGCTGCGTCCATTGACACGGTGGGATTCGGGCATATGCATTAAGGTGAAAAAGCCCCCCCATCTTCTTACAGCCTCTCCCCTCCATCCTCTTTTAGTCTCTCCCCCTCCCTCATCCTCTTTTAGCCTTCTCCCCTACCTCATCCTCTTTCAGTCTTCTCCCCTCCCTCCCTCCAGTCTCCCCCTTTTCCCTGGATCTTTCGGGATGGAGAGAAAAGGGAGCCAGTAAATCTGTCATTTACTGGCTTTCTTTTTCCGATGTGATCACTGCCTGTCTATTCATGGTAACTTGTGTTTACGATCCTTCAGTTTATGAATGGAGAGGAGCTTCTGTCTCCTGTTCATTTTCAGTGCAGCTTAGGCTCAAGCCTGTCTCAAATGCGAGATTTCGGGGGTCTGTCTATCTCACCAAAGAACCCCCTACCCCCAACAGGGCTGAGAAAAGAAAACCTTTTAATATTTCAAAGTTAAATTGTAAAAAAAAAAAAAAAAAAACACTGACACTTCCACTCCACCTCATCCCCAAAAAAGCATTAAAAAAACGTACAAAAAAAAAACATTCATTTTAAAATTAACTTATCACATGACATTAAAGCGGTTTTATAGTTACATTTTTAACTTTGACCTACAGGTAAGCCTACAATGCTTACCTGTAGGTAAAAAAAATCTCCTAAATCTGTACGGTTTAGGAGATATTCCCCTAGCAATGAGCCGCTGACTTCAGCGACGCATGCACACCAGGGATTCTCAGCTGAAAGTCCGGCAGACGCCAGACCCTGCCGGGAAGAAAACTCCTGCGCGGGACATCGCGGCTCCAGCCGCTCACAGCGCCAGAGCCACGATACCCGAAAGACACAGCGAGGGAACATGTCACCTGCCTCGGCGTGGACCGAGTGAGATGCCGGCACCTTGTTCTAAGGTAAGCATTTTCAAAATGAGCTAGTATGCGGTGCATACAAGCTCATTATGCCTTTTCCCTTACAGGTGTGTTAAAAAAAAATAAAAAAAAGTCAGCGGGGTTACTCCCGCGTTAAGACAGAGTACAGATACCGATTATTTTTTATTTTTTTTGTGCTATTTGTGCAACCCTAGTTATCACAGATCCCTTGACTATGTAGTCTTTGGATAAAAAAAATTGAGGTACTTTTATTAAAATATTTCTTCTGTGTGCTGGGCTTTAGGTTGTGTGTTTAAAAGCAGGATGGCCATTCTAATTCTACTTTTTATTTCAGCAATTGACATGTGGTCTGCAGGCATCATCTTTCTATCCCTGCTTAGTGGAAGATATCATTTCTTCAATGCTGGTGATGATATGAATGCTTTGGCACAAATCATAACAATCCGTGGTTCACAAGAAACCATTAGAGCTGCTAAACACTTTGGTAAGCATTCAGAGGAGAACCAATTTTAGAACACGTGCAGCTTATACTTAAGGTCATATCAGTTTGGTAAGATATTACAATCTAAATTTTGTTTTGTAATCTAACTGAAAGGCATGCAAAATGTGCCTGACTTGTTGGAAAATGAGAGCTTTCGTTAAAGCAGATACTTGAATTACTATTAAGGCTATGCTGACTGAGAAAATATTCATAGGGGGTTATTTACTAAAGTCAAATCCACTTTGCATTGAAAGTGCACTTGGAAGTGCAGTCGCTGTACATCTGAGGAACACGTAAGGAAAATAAACAGCATTTTAGCTTGCACATGATTGAATGATAAAATTGTCAGAGCTTCCCCTCATTTCAGATCTTCCCCTCAGATATACAGCGACTGCACTTTCAGTGCACAGTGGATTTGCCTTTTAGTAAATCGACCCCATAGACTAGCAAGAATTGGGATATTTGGTTTACGTGTAAAATCTTTTTCTTTGAGTACATTATAGGACTAAAAGGCACTTCATATTCATCACAACTTGTATTATACTGCCACCTTCAGGTGAATGGACACTGCTCCCCTTCAAGCTCAGCTAAGCCTCAGTGTTTTATCAAGCAGTGAGAACAGGCATGAGGCTGCAAGAAAATGCCAAAGCAAAAAGCATAATTTCCTATCATACATCCCAGGGCACTTCATATTCATAACTGCTTAAGACATCCAAAGGCACTGAGCATGAGGGATGGACAGAAACTCTACTACAAAGCCACCTGCAAGATCTTTTGCCCAAAATCTGTGCCAGCAGAGGTGTGAATATCCTGCTGGTAGAACTTGGTAAATGTGTGAAGAGAATACCAGATGACAGTGTAACAAACATGAACAGAAGCTTGATACTGGCACTTCTGTTGAAATGGGCCTTGAACAGAAAAGGAAGAACCCTGCTCTTGATAATATCATGAGCTTGAGAAATAAGCTGACAAATCCACCTAGAGATATTGAATCAGTGGCTTGACCCTTGCGAGAACACTCGGGTGGAACAAACAGGGACTCAAATTGTCAATCTAAAGCAGTAGACTTCAGATGAATTTGAAAAACCTTCAATAAATGAAGTACTCTTTGCTTTAGTATGCTTAGGACAAAAGGATTGCAATATAATGTTCTGATTCAGCTGAAACTAAGACGAGACTGCAATCTCAACACAATCTTTATTCCTGGTGACGTATCAGGAAACGCTCCTCGCAGGTGAGCGTGGTCAACTCAGATTTTGAGAGATGAAGTACCGGCAATCAAAAATACAATATTGCACATAAGAAGCGACAAAGGCATCTCGTTTTTTTTGGGGGGGGTTTGGTTTTTTTTTTTTTTTTGATTATACGAAGAATTTAGCTAAAAAGTCTTTGAAACAGAGCAGCTAAGTCCAAGATCTGCCACTTAATGGTACTTAAAGCCAAAGACCATCACACTAGATTGGAGAAAAGGCAAAATGCACCTTGCAACATGGTGTCTGAGATGACACTTGTAAGCCTCACACCAGGCAAAAAAAAAGCCTTCCTATGTACAGTGGTACACCACCTGAAGGTTAACTTTCTGGCATTGAGAAGGGTAGGGATTACATAAACCAATATCTCGATCTCTCAGAACTTAGGCTGCAACCGCCATGTTGTCAAAGTCGCAAACTGCAAAGCAGGCTGGATGGTCAGATCCTATTACGGCAAATCTGACTGATCTGGAAGAGCCCTAAGCTAGTCTGACAAGACATTTAAAAAAAATATGCCTGCCCTTGATGTGGATATCAGATTCAACATGCTACCTCCTATTTGTGGCCAGGTCCATGGGTCCTCTCCAGCACTTGCATCAGATGATTTGATAATTACCCGGTCTTTTGAGGCAAATCTTTGCCGTCCATCCAGTGTGAATTCTACCTCAAATTCTCCACAAATCAGGGCTAGAGAAGAAACCTGTGATTCTCATTGCACCAAACTGGCCTAGAAAAACCTGGTACACAGACCTACTAAGAGATTACCCCTGGCCTCAGGCTTCTATTCCACTAACTTTAACTGCATGGCTGTTGAAGACTGTGTCTTAAGGGATCTGGGAATTTTTCACTCCTTCTACTGAAAGCAAAAAAGCCACTTCCATGGTTTTTCTTCCCCCGAAATCCAGGCATTTGCAACCGGTTCGCCGGTAGAATGCGCAGTGCACCTGGGCGCTTTGATGGCGGTCCTCAATTCGTTCGTTGCCAAGATGGAGGCGGTGCGTGGGCGCAAGGTGTTATAAAGCGGCCCCTGCGCCCTCTGAGAGCTGACGCAGACTTGGGCCCTGCTGAGGCTGGTGACCCCTACTCTGTAGTTTCAGACGCTGACCAGGACCGTTCGGACAGTGAGAATGAGTACACGTGCGCGATAAAGTGCTTGTTGGAGCACTTATCACAGCTGTGCATGATACCCTGAAAATTCAGGAGCCAGCAGATCCCTCTGCTGATGTAGCGGTCCCTTTTGGGTCCCGTAAGCCAGCCCGTTCACCTAAGGTGTTCCCGTATCTGACTTATTTTGACAAGTTCATTTACAGGGAATGGGGACCACCACAACGGACCTTTTCGGTCCCAATTATAAGGCGGGAAGTTACCCCTTTGAGGAAAGCCTTCTCAAGAAGTGGTCGGCTCCTCCGGTCGTGGACCCCCCAGTATCCAGGTTAAACAAAGTGACCACGATCCCGGTAGAGGGGACTCCTGCATTTAAGGATCACACAGACAGGAAGGCCGAGGCAGTGGCTCGTTCCTTGTTTACGGTTGTGGGGTCAACCATGCAACCATCGATGCCCCTGTCGAAGACTGTTTGAAACAAAGCACGTAGGGATGGCTATATGAGACTCCCACACTGCTTTTTTAAACGTTTTTTATGCCGCCATTTTATTACACTACCGTGTTCCTTTTTATATGTCCTTGATTGTGAGAAATTTTTCCAATAAAACATTATTGGCTGATTTGCACTTTACGGAGCACTTCTTTTTCCTTATTTTTATGACATTCCGTCATCGGTGAACACTGACGAGTTGGATTTCGAGGATTTGGACGAGCCTAAAAGATTATCTTCGGCCACGAACCCACAGTCCTAAGGTGTATCCCAGTGACCAGGATTTAATCATCGTACCTAAAGAGAGCAATCTATGTGCATTTGACTCCATATGGTATGTGTCCACCATTGCTGGTAAGAGTACCTCATTGAGTTACTGAAGTATCGATGTTCTCCGTGTCACAAGTATTGCATTCCCGTGCAGTCACCTCTGAGACATTATTGCCGATTTTCTATCTGGATTTAAATCTTCCAGGCAGACTCTCACCTACCAGTTTTACACTGGCCACTGGACTCTAATTTGTACACTATTATTTATTCAAGGAGTTTTACTCATTATTGCACATGGTTATCTTATGCCTTAGCGCTACATATTTTTTGTTTATATCTGTATGACTTTGAGTGTTAGCTGCTACAGAAAGTTATTTTCTTTTTCACTCCCCACTTTCAGGTTTAGCGCAGTGTTATCCCCCTCTTTTTTACACTTTAACTATGCAACCAGTACTGGCATCTGCACTTGTGTCGCAGACACTGAGTGGGCAAAACTGTTGCGCCGCGAATTGGGAGAACATGCGTCTCCTGTCTGCGTGGAACTAGCAGACCACCTAGTGTAGTCCTTAAGTACGTTTGTGACGCGCCCCTGGATACCCTCCCTCTGTCATCCAGGGCTTCAGTGTCAGCAGTGGTGCTGAGCCACCTGATTTGGTTAAAATGCTGGTCGGCTTACCAGGCATCCAGGAAAGCCCTGACTGCTCTACCCTTTCTTGGAGACCGGCTCTTTGGAGGCTTTTTAAATGACATTATTAAAAATGCCACAGGTGGTAAGAGTACACTACTCCCACAGGCCAGGAAGGCAAAGGAGCCACGCCGTAGGCAAGGGCCCTCATTTTCCGCTCAAACGGCTTTCGTCCGCCCGGAGCTTCGGGCAAACATCCCCAGCCCGACAGGACGGCTTCTGAAGGATAAAAGCGTCCCTGGAACTGCAAGCCTGTGAGCAAAAGTGCTACCGCATGAAGGTTTGCCCCCCACCCGCAACTCTGGTGCAGGGTCGCCTTCGGGAGTTTGCAGCCCGCTGGACCTCTCGGCTGTCCGACCAATGGGTCTGCGATCTGATTTCCTCGGGCTACAAGATGGAGTTCCTCTCTTGGCTGCAAAACAGATTCTTCCCCTCCAGCATACCCGTACTCTCGGCTCGCTGGGAGGCCCTCTTCGGGGCGGTAAGAGCTCCTGAATCATGGAGTGATGGTACCTGTTCCAGAATCTGAATGTTTCCAGGAGTTCTGCTCAAACTGTAGTCCCCAAGAAGGAAGGGGTATGTCCAATCTTGGACCTAAAAGTCCTCAATTACTTTGTAAAAGTGCAGGGGTTCAGAATGGAATCAGTTCGCTCAGCCGTCACTGCACTCCATCAAGGGGACTCCCTGGCATCTTTGGACATCCAGTATGCGTACCTGCACATACCCTTATGCCTTTGGCATCAGAGGTTTCAGCGATTCGCAGTTAGGGAAGCCCACTACTAGTTTGTGGCTCTTCCCTTTGGTTTGGTATCAGTCCCCCGAGTCTTTACCAAGGTATTGGCTCCTGTTTTGGCATTTGCTGCGACAACGCGGGATTGCTATAGTGGGTTACCTAGACTATCTCCTCCTGAGAGCATCTTCTGCCTCAGAGTAGGATGTGGCGATCACTATGCAGACCCTGCAGGAATTTGGGTAGATGTTGAACCTAAAGAAGTCTGTGATCGTACCGACCGGCTTTTGGAGTACCTAGGCTTGCTGCTGGACTCCATGGAAGCGAGAGTGTTTCTCCCTTCAGACAAGCTGCAGACTCTGAGCCACGGTAAAACTGCTGATGAACCGCAAGTGGTCGTCGCTACGCTTCGGCATGCAAGTCCTGGGACTCATGGTGGCCTTCTTCGAGGCAGTACCATATGACCAGAGTTCTGCAGAAGGAGATTTTGACAAAATGGGACAAATCTCCGTTGTCCTTGGATCGACAGATTACGGAGAGCCAGTTAGTCAGGGATTCTCTGATCTGGTGGCTGAGGTCCTTTGTACTTCAGACCGGGAAGTCGTTCCTACCTCTGAAATGGACAGTGATCACAACAGACGCCAGCCTATCCGGCTGGGGTGGAATAATGGGTGTTCAGTCGACTCTGGGCCTCTGGTCGAAAGGGGAATCCAAGTTGCCGATTAAATCTGCTCGATCTGGGAGCGATCAGGCTATGCCTCTCCACATGGTCAAAGAGACTGCGAGGGCGTCTGATCAGTATCCAGTCAGACAACACCACGGCTGTGGCATATATCAATCACCAAGGAGGAACAAGAAGCTGGGCCTCCGCACAGGAGGTCGCTCACATATTTCGGTGGGTAGAGTGACATGTACCGGCCCTGTCGGCCATTTGCATCCCGGGAGTGGAGAACTGGCAGGCGGACTATTCAAGTCGCCACATGCTCGACACAGGAGAATGAGCGTTGCATCCGGAGGTGTTAGGGCTACCATGCCTGCGGTGGGGCACACCAGATGTGGATCTTCTGGCCTCCCGTCTCAATCGGAAGGTGCTGAGATTCGTGTCCAGGACTAGGGATCCGTGGGCAGACGCGCTGGTGGCTCTGTGGGATCAGTACCAGCTGATCTACGCCTTTCCTCCACGAAAACTGTTAACACGTCTGCTTCGCAGAGTGGAAGCCGAGGGGATCCCAGTAATACTGATTGCCCCAGATTGGCCTCAGCATCCTTGGTACGCAGACCTAGTGCGCCTGGTGGCAGACACTTCCTGGCGACTGCCGTTGCGAGAGGACCTTCTGTCTCATGGTCCGATTGGCCATCCTGCCTTACCATCGCTGGCTTTAACGGCAGGGCTGTTGAGAGCCAGGTGTTGATGAACCAGGGTCTTTCGGACTCTGTGATCCCAATTATGCTGAGAGCACGAAAATCTTCTTCTTGGAAGATATATCATCGTACCTGGAAGGCCTACATCTCCAGGTGTGAGGAGAAAGGATGGCATCCGTGCTACTTTTCTATATCCAGGATCCTGCTGTTTCTTCAGCAAGGAGTAGACCAGAAATTGGCGTTCATTACCATTAAGGGGCAAATATCAGCCTTGGCTGTCTTTTTTTTTTTTTTTTTTTTTCCCAGCGACACCCTTGCGTCTCACTCAGTGAGTACCTTTGCTCAGGGGGTGTGACATTTAGTCCCTCCGGTGCGTCCACCGTTACCCCCGTTGTACAGACCTATGCCTTGAAGGAGCAGGTGCCCCCTTTCTGGTCACTGCCCACGCTACAAGGACAATCGGACGTCTTGGGCCTTCCGACATCAATTGCCTATCGATCAAGTGTGTAAAGCGGCGACTTGGTCGCCTGTTCACACTTTTACAAAATTCTACAAGGTAGATGTCAGTGCATCGGCTGATGCCTGTTTTGGCCGCAAAGTTTTGCAGGCGGCTGTATAATGGCAATTGCACATACAATTTTTGTTTCCTATTTCTTTTTGGGTAAAAACACAGTACCTTTCAAGTTAATGCACTGTTGCATTTGTTCCCGCAGTTTTGGTGCGGTTTGAGGGTAGTGCTTCTCTGTTGAGGAGCACCCTGTTTTTTGTGGTGTTTACTCCACACACTGTAGGTTTTTGTTTTTTGGTTTTTGGTTTTTTGTTTTTTTTGTTTTTTGGGGGTGAAGTTTGTACTAGCTCCCACATGCCATGGTGGATGAAGTTTTTTGCAGTTTTCCCACCCCTCATTTTGGCACTGCTTGGGGACGTCCAAATGGTCTAAAGAGAGAAGCGGTCAGACGGTGAATATAAGGGAATATAGGATTTTTTGTACTCGCCGTAAAATCCCTTTCTCTGTAATTCACCGACTGACGCAGCCCCCGCCCCTCATATTTTTCTTTACGTTATACTGCTTGTTGACTTACTGAGGCTGCAGTAGCATGCTGAGGGGTTGTTACCTAAGAGACCGCCCCTTGGGCGGAACTAGAAAGTTCTAATTTTACTATCACATGTTAACATGTAATGTCTAGTCCTCTCCTGAAGGTGGCATAACAACCCAATGATCTAAAGAGAGAAGCTGTCAGTCGGTGAATTACGGAGAGATTTTATGGTGAGTACAAAAAAAATCCTATTTTCTTGCCCTTTGTCAAAACCTTTAATGAAAATGTATCCTGGGATCAGGCCTACTTTGCTGCACCCTGTTCTTTTTTTGGACTTTACCATTGGTTCTCTGCCCTACAGAAACCTCAATTTTGAACTCTTAGCTTACCTCTCCTGCAAACTGGCCACCTTGGTTATTGTGTCTAATCCATACTGCCAGTTCTCCCATTCCTCGCGCTTCACAAAAACAAATTAAAACAAAAGAAATTGCTCTTCATTGCCTGCATATGGTCAGAGCCATCAGTGTCTACTTCCAAAGCAACAGCTTCTTTCGGGAAGACGAACTCACGATTTTTGTTCCACCCTCCTGACCTCACATGGGACATACCTGTTTCAAAGTCCACCAACACTAGATGGATAAGACAGCTCATCACCAGAACTTGCACTCCAAAGGAAAGAAAAAAAAATCCTCCTGCACTTCTATGCAACCAGTTCAGCAGGCCAGTGGTCATTTCCTGTGTTTTATTTTTATTTTTTGTTTTTTCATACAAAATCTTTATTGGTAGAAAAGTAAATTCAACAGATTATTGCAACAGTGTGATGGATGCTATAAACATGGTACAATATTCATCAGTACAATAGAAAACATCAGCGTTACCCCACCCCCCAACCCCCCCCCCCCCCCCAGGTGCCCCAGATTATACTGTATTTTAGCCCAAGCAATAAGAGTGCTTACATAGATTAACTGCATATTAATTATGTATAAAAAAAAAAAAGTTTCACTGTAACCATCTTCACTAGACCGACGCCTGGAAACCAGGAGTATCAGAGAAAATTATACAGAAAAGGAGAGGAAATGGTTAGACAAGATGTAGAAAATAAGAAGGGACATAAGAGAAGGGGGGGGGGCTAGAAGAGTCCATTCGGGGAGGGGTGCATCAGGACACCCTTAAATTGAAAGCAGTAGATTATTGAACCTGGAGGGTTGGTTGCCAGACCCTGAGAAATTGTGAGTGTCAGAGCTAAGGGCCACCAGTTTCTCATTGACCATGTCGTTCATGCAGTTTTTAACTGCTTCATAGCCCAGCACAAAGGTTTTCCATGCCCTCGCAATGGTCAACTTAGTTGCATTAAAAAGGTGCAGAGCCAATTGGCATTCAGGGTAGAGGAGTTCATGGATAGATTTACACAGATGGGCTTCATAGGGATCTCTCTTAAGGTTGGAATGGAGCATATTACGAAGGGTATAGACAAGGGGTAGGCAACCCCCAGCACTGGTACCACAAGCAGCACGCAAAACCTCTTGCCAGCACTCGACTCCCCATCAGCAGAGCAGCACAGGGAAATGTCAATGAGACACTAATGCATTCCCATTTCAGAATTCCCTGTGCCACACCTGCACTGAGGGGGGGGGGGGGGTACTGAGCCCCCACACATTGTAAGAGATTTGAAACATTGTTTGGTTCTCTAACTTTGCTGTACGTTACAATTGTCAGCTTTTGTGATGGGGAAGGCATTGGCTGCAGTTCTGCTGGGGGGGGGGGGGGAGCAGACCCTGATTCCAGGAGGACTGTCTTGGGCATTGCTGAAGTCAATCAGTCCTGCTAGCCCCGTCCACCATCTAGAGCAGCCTTTCTCAACCTTTTCAACACAAAGGAACCCTTGAAATAGTTCTCTGGTCTCGGGGGAACCCCTGCTAAAAATTAGAAATTTACAACTCATGATATATTAGTGTGGTCAGTGGGAAGAATGGTCCTTACACTTGTGGTCATTGGAAAGAATTACCTCCTTACAGATAGCTAAAAAGATCAATGGTGTGAGTGGAAACTTATCTGAGAAGCAGAAATTGGCCAATGCTGAAGGAACCCCTAGCAACCTCTGGAGGAACCCTGGTTGAGAATCACTGATCTAGAGGAAGATCACTCTGCTGCCACTGCCAATCTCAGAAAGAAGGGATTTCACTGGGATTGAGAGAACTACAATTCTGTAACAGTTTGTGGAATTACTGTTGAGCATCTGGGAACTTTGTTGAAATTATTCCTGAACCTTTTTAAGCCACAGACATTATTCAGCACACTGAAAATCATACCCAACCATTTTCTCAGCTGCAGGGGCCCAACCTATGATCCTGCACACAGGCCCATTGCTTTCAGAAAATGCCCCTGACCTGAGCTCATCATTGTGCATCCATTCCAGATGCTTGTATGTGACATCACATACAAGCACGTGGGCTGGATGTGAGAGGTGGATCAGCAGGACGAGTGTCCCAGGACAGGTAATGTCTCATCTCTGCTTCCTTTCACGACTCTGTATATCATAGATGAGACGAGGGTACAGCGGAGGAGGAGATGAGCAGGAGGCTACAGCGGTGGGTAAAATTAGCAGAAGGGGTTCAAAGATGGAACAGAATAGCAGGAGGGTACAGCGGTGGGGCATATGTGGAGGGAGTTACAGTGGTGGAAGAGATGAGAGGTTTAGCAGTGGGACAGATTAGTAGGGGGGTTTGGTGTTGGGCCAGATGAGCAAGGGGGTTCAGTGTTGAGGTAGAAAAGCAGTGGGGCAGATGTGAAAGGTGTATTGATTGGGCAGATGTGCAGGGGTTTAAATTGGTGGGGCAGGTGTGCAGGGAGCCCAGTGATCTGAGGTTCAGGAATTGGGGGGGGGGGGGGGGGGGGCTGATCTGAGGCGTGAGAGTGCAGGATGTTAACTTCTCACTACTAAAGTAGTTTAGCATTTACGTTATAAAAAATCCTTTTCATTATTGAGATTGTGAAGTTGACATTTTTTTCTTGCAAAATCGGAAGCTCAATTTCAAGCTCAAAACAAAGAGGGGAATAAAACGATCTAGTCTGGCTGGTGTAGAATACCATCTGTAGAAACTTGTATGCATTTTTCATAATGAGGACATTCCTAGAACTCTTAGTAAGGGTTATTGTCATGATCTGCCAGTCTTCTGAATCCAATGGTTTACCCAAGTCTTTCTCCCATTGGAGATGATACAACCTCACTGTGGGTTTCCTAGAGGAAATGATTGAGGAGTAAAGATATTAATCCTGGAGAATGAGGTTTAGCCTTGCAGATGCTTTCAAGGGAGGGGTTCAAGGTGTATGGGGTAGGTCAGGTTTAATAAGTTGTTGGAGGATGTGTTTAATTTGAAGGTAACTGTAATGTTCCCAAAGGGGGGTATCATGGGAAGATATAAGGGCATCAAATGTTAAAATTCTCGTAGGGGTGAACAGAGAATGAATGTCAGTGAACTCATTATTCGTCCACCACAAGAATTGTTTAGGGTTCTCACAACTGCAGTTAAATAAGGGGGAATAATAGTTCTGCTGCAAATTTAACGCAGTCTCATAGGTGAAGAGTGTCAAACATGGTCCAAACCCATGCAGGTGTTTTATGGGAGGGAGCCAGGGTACAGAGGAAATGGGAATAGGGTGAGATTCAACCAGATCAATAGTGGCATTTGATATGTGTCATGAAGATGAGATAATGGGGCTGTGTTCGCTGCCGTGCAGTATGCTTGAACATTGGGGACCGAAAGACCCCCTGTACGTACAAGGTCTGCTTATTGATTGGGGGTCATGTGGATCTCTAGATGGATTTCAAGAGCTTGCGCTGGTGAATTTGCAATATGTATTAGGCAATCGGAACTGGTAATGCTCAAAAGAAATACAAACATTTCGGAGGTAGGTCATACGAACCGCAGAGATCATGGCAAACTAGGATAGCGGGAGGCGGTGGGCCCAGGAAGATGGCATGTCGGTGAGCTTTTTCTTAGAGGAGGAAAATTTTGGCCTAGTACAGTCCTTCATATTTTGGGGCGAGACATATACCCAAATAGGGCAATGAGGGGAGCCATTGAAATGGGAAATCTGCTTTTAGAGAGGTCAGTTCTGGAGGGGGGAGGTTTACGGAATGGACATTGCCTTAGACGGGTTAACTTGTAGACGCAAAAGTCTCAAAGGGAGAATAAATTGGGCAACGAGATCCTATGAGCAGAACCCGCCACTTCCTCTGTTCATTCATTTTCAAAATTCCACCAGGCGGATGTCCATTCAGCTGCAAGATACTTGGCAGCAGCACTGAAAATGCATCTGTGAACGCTTCTGGTGTTGGGCCTGTTGGCACAGTTTTGTTTGCCAAATTGGTGCCTTCCCTTCTTTGTTGCTTGCTGACATCCCAGGGTCTATGAATACTCAGTGTCTTGTACTATACAATTAGGGGAATTTTGTTTTAAAATTTTATATTTTAAAGTGGAACTTTAATGAAGAATAAAATTGTGGACAGGATTTTTAATGCAGAAGAGGCGTACTAAGACTAGCCATACACCTATAGATTATCTGCAGATTTTCTATGGTCAGATGGAAAAAGTGGAACAGATTCCTCCATCTACGCTGAACTGTGTGGATGGAAGAATCTCCCACTGGCCCAAGCTTCCATATCTTCCTAGTCGGCCCCGCTGGCTCTCACAATACCTGAATATTCTGATTGGGTGCAGGCATTGTTTAGGTTGAGAGCCAGCAGGGCCAACTAGCAAGATACTGAAGATTCCTCCGTCCACACAGTTTAGCATACATGGAGAAATCTGTTGCACTTTTCCATCTAACCATAGAAAATCTGCAGATAATCTATAGGTGTGCATGGTCAGCTTTAGTCTCTGCTGCATTAAAAGTTTTTTCAGATTTAGTCTCTGTTGCATAAAAAGCCTCTCCGCACTGTACACTGAGCTGCACATGTGTAGTTTAATGTGAAATTTCAGTAATTCTGAGCTGACTGTTCTGCAAATGCACGGGAATGCAGTCACTGTGGGCCAGCCAGTTGAAATGCCCAGGGATTGATACCTGGAAGCCGCTGGGCTGAAGAGGTCAGCGGCTGGGGGCCAGCTCCAAGGCATCACAGGCCTGGAAACAGGCGAGTATAGTTTCACTTTAAAATACAGGACATGGGCCACCCACCTCCTTCAATGCAGAGTAAACAAAGAATAGGTTTCTACAAAACTGAGGACTTGCTGAGTGGAACAGGGTTATAGGTGAGGTGCCCAGGTGGCATGTCCAATCAGATTCTGAATACTCAGGCTGTCATTTACTGTACTTTTAAGATAACAAATTTGCAAGTAAATTCCTTTGTGTCCCCTAGACCTAAAAGAGTAATTATCCCTTGCAATGTGAGCGCAGCACAACTGCGAAAAATTATTTTAAAGTTTCCCAGAGTTGGGCTTTAAGTATTTCTGTCTGTTATTATATTCTAGTAATGTTTAGCTCTTAATTGTTCTAAGGTTGCTAACACCACAAAAATGTCTGTTTTTAGTTTAAATCACGGCTGTTAAAGATGGGACTGATGATGATTTATTATTGAGTAGCAGGAGACATTATTATTATTATTATTATTATTATTTTTTTAACACTTCTTTTTTTATTTATTTTTTTTCTCCTCCAGGTAAAATGGTGCTTTGTAGCAAAGCACTTCCTCCAAAAGATTTAAGAACATTATGTGAAGGACTAAGAGTGTGCATGGTGCCTGCATCAGGTAGTGAAACAGAAATTCAAAAACAGCAAACATCACTGCAGCTAAAAATACTGGAAAATCAAGATGGCTGGTTTGTTGAGCAGACTGATGTCAAACCTGCTGAGGGTACAGATAAAGGTTTAAAGTACACACTCTTGACTGAGGGCACAGAATCTAATCAATGTAACATAAATGGCTGGGACAGAGTACCAGATGAGGCATACCATCTATTGGACAGATTGCTGGATATGAATCCAGCTACAAGGATCACAGCCGAAGAAGCATTGCTACACCCTCTCTTTACCGATCTCGTATGAGTGTTATTGAAATAGACCTGACACTAGACATGCAGTGTTTTTTTTTTTTTTTTTTTTTTGTGTGTGTTTTTTTTATTTTTTTTTTTTTCATATATTTATGGTTGTGTGTGTGTGTATATACTATAATAAATTATTTTCAATCTAATTAAGGCTCTGTTATTTCTTAATATACAGGGAGCAACAGAGTATTCCTACACAATGAATTATATAGGCATGTACCTTCAGGTGATTGGATATTGGCAAAGCTTTAAAGGACACTCCCCATGGGTACTCCTCTTGTTACCCTGTGCCACTCCGTGATTCCTTTTCTTATTGTACATCGCTGGACACAGAGCCATAGTAGTTACTATGTGGGTTATAGGCCACCTTCAGGTGATGGACACCAGCACGCCCTAAATTAAAAAGTGCACTCCCTATATAACACCTCCCACTGGTGGAAGTACCTCTGTTTTTTCACCAGTGTCTAAGATGTTGGTCACGAGTAAAGATGTGCTGAGCTGCACTGGAGCAATCCTTGCTGGGGCTAGCCATGCTGACTGGATCCATTAAAGTGTCTTTTTTTTGGGCCAGATTGAATGGTACCTGGGCCTTGTATCTGAAGAAACTAGTTTTTTGCCTGCAAATGCTTATCTTTTTAGTGAGCTGGACCCTGGGATCCAGTACATTTTTGGTAGTAAGGCCATAAAAGTTTTTACTGGCAGGGTGCTGTTGCAGGTCCAGGATTGTGGGTTTCCTCTAGGATCCCCTGCTCCTGAAGGTTTAACGGAACCCACCGTGAAGGGTGAAGATTGGGTCTGTTGGTTTACCACAGAAAACACTGCGGCGGGAAAGGTAAGACTTTTTTTTTTTTTTCCTTATGTCTCCTTTAACATAAAAATGTTGTCATGCCTATATGTCACTGCTGGGGGCTGTATTGAGCACTCACTGCCTCATGCTGGAAACAGCGCTGTGTCGGAGAGCCAAAATGCTTACTCCTCCAGCAGAGCAGCAACTCCTTCGGTAAGCTTAAAAGGGGGGGGGTTGTCTCCCCGCTTATTCTTATTATGCTGATACTCTCCCCTTCATGGGGTAAAAGTGCTCGGATTCGTTTAAAAAAAAATAAAATAAAATGACAGGAAGCGCGATTACCACCCCCATGTCCCACCCCCCAGGTGCACAGGGAGGCAATTTTTTAAAAGCACACTGCTGCAGGCTGTGGAGGGACACAAGCAAAGAGGTGGTATTATCAGGTTTGGTGACACAGGCATTTCCTTTGACACATTGTTACTGCTGCATCAAACTGAGCATTAATAGCAGCAAATGTGCTGAACTATAGCTCAAGTAGTATATGCATTCCTTCTTGTAGTACCTGTGCTTTGTGCATCGAGAAAGCTCTAGAAAGACTTATTTAGTCACACGGAAGCCTAGATGGCATCCTACCCCAAGAGTAATATGACTGGTCATGGTGAGCAAATGTTGCAGCTGCTCTTAAATACTGCAGGCCCTGTTTATATTGCTAAGAAGGATTTTTCTACAACCATTTTAAGCTTAAAGTAAAAGTTTGGGTGGGGGGGCGTGGCGACCGCCGACTGTGATGGCCGCACAATTTTAGAGCTCCGCTCGGCTCTGGGGGAATCACCGGATTATGGCCTGTTCGGACTTGGATACGCCCGCCACTGTCAGCCACCACCTAGCCGCCGTCAGCCTGCACATCGGGAGGATGCGGAAGAAGCACCAGGCACCGGCGAATATGCAGAAACTGACGGAGTTTTTCCCGGCCGCGTCCCGCAGACTCCAAGAAAATGGCGGCGGGAGACATTCCAACAGACCAGCGCACAGTGCTCTAGCGCAAGCGCAGCCACCAACACCAACGTCACAAGAGAGAGCGACGAGAGAGGAGAACGGAAGAGACAACCCCGCCGAACAGGGAATGCCACACACCCGGCATAACAGTTCTGGATCCACATCTCCCAATCAGTCTCCTACCACTAGAAGCCCTGTCAAATCCAAGCCAAGGCTGGACCCTGAGATAAGCGCCCATGACAACAGATACTCCGCACTGGATATGGAGGTGAGTGGGGCACCTGGTAGCGACACAAATATACATCCCCCGGTGGACCAGTTTGCCATGTTTCCAACTACGGGGCAATCAGTGTCGGATACCACTTTAAAAGAAATGCTCATGTCGCTAAGATCATCATTACAAACCGACATGATGTCATGTTTTCAACAATGCAGGGCTGATATCACTGATCTTGG
Source organism: Lithobates pipiens (assembly GCF_037356315.1). Classification (NCBI taxonomy): domain Eukaryota; kingdom Metazoa; phylum Chordata; class Amphibia; order Anura; family Ranidae; genus Lithobates; species Lithobates pipiens. The sequence continues at coordinate 233,472,120 of NW_027507785.1, read as the reverse complement.
GAACAGGGTGAACCAAGTTGAACTCAGAATGTGCGACGTTACCGCATCCTTCAACTCACTGGTAGACTCCCACATGTCCCAGCAAGATTTCATTTCTAGAATTCAGACCAAATTAGCTGACCTCGAGGACCGTTCCCGCAGGAACAATTTGAAGATCCGAGGTATACCGGAAAGTGTCGCAGCGCAACAGCTCCACAAGTACGTCACCGACATGTTCCACGCCATTATACCCTCCTTATCTGCCCTGGATTTAAAAATCGATAGAATCCACCGGGTGCCCAAACCGTCCTTTCTACCACAAGAGACTCCTAGAGATGTCTTACTCAGGGTCCACTTTTTCCAAACCAAGGAACTTATCCTGGATAGTATTCGCAAAGCGGACAATCTCCCGGAACAAGCAGCAAATATTCAAGTGCTTCCAGATCTCTCGCAATATACGTTACAATTGCGGCGCAACATGGCGACCTTTACAAAGGCACTGCGTAACCACAAAATTGTATACAAATGGAAGTACCCTGCAAAACTCATCGTTTCCCACCAAGGAGCCAACCACATAGTCAACACGTTGGAAGAAGGATTACAGCTCCTGCACCAATGGCAAATATTATTACCAGATACAAATCAGGAAGCACACCTTCAACATAGAGCACCGCCTGGCAAGTTGCAACCAGACTGGCAATTCCATCACCAAAGACGCCCAAGCTCTCACCGCACCTGAACTCATGTCTATAGGCTTATAATACAAGTTGACATTAGGATTCCCCTAGAGCTTATGGTACCGTCCACCGTACCTTAGCTCCTACCGTCGGGCAGTAACACTGCCTGGTCCACTTGGACTCTTTGTTCTACTGTTTTTTAAGTTTGTTTATATTTACACTTTGTGTTTTTTTCTTTTTTTTTTGTTTTCTCTTCAACCGATAACTGAGCTAATCCCCAACGGCTCCAATTGTCTGAAAGATCCTTGACCAAGAAAATGGACATTGCTGCCTACCTAACTGTTCAACCTCTTGCCTGCCATTCCTGGCAATCGCATCTTACAATAGATGTTACAGAAAGTCTTTTCTATCTCAACATTGATCCTTACTCAACCCACTACTTGGGCTCTGATCAACTCATTCTTACGATCCCACAATTTCCACGAAAAAAAGGGATGAAACCTCATATTCCACCCAACCAACGAAGTTATCTTCTAACCCATCACCCTACTGCTATAAATGACAGTTAAGTTTTTAACAATAAATGCGAGAGGCCTTAACCACCCGGCCAAAAGGAGATCGCTCTGGAAGGAAGCAATCCAGCACAAGGCGGATATCCTGGCGGTTCAAGAGACGCATTTTCATAAATCAGCCACGCCTAAATGTTCTCATCCAAGTTTTCCACATGTTTTCCTTTCATCCACCACAGCGAAGAAGAGAGGGGTAATGTTGGCAATTAGAGACACTGTGTCGTTTGAAATGAAAGACTCATTCATAGACCCAGAAGGTCGCTTTATAATACTGGTCTGTATAATTGACAAACTCCCGATCACCTTAACGTGTTTATATGCTCCCAACTCGCATCAACTTAAATTTCTTAAGGTTATCAAGCAAATAACAATCATGCGAGTTGGGAGTATATTAATTTGTGGAGACTTTAATATGATTATAGATAGTGGTTTGGACACTTCTTCTCGAACAAAACAACGTGGCCCGAATTTCAGGGACTTACTTGTTAGAGAAGAACTGTACGATGTCTGGCGATGTTTAAATGCTAACGATAAATCGTTCACGTATTATTCCCCAAGGTACAATTCTTACTCTAGATTAGACATGTTTTTAGTGGACAAGGTGCTGCTGCAGAGGATATCCCGCTCTACCATACACGACATAACATGGTCGGACCACGCTCCGGTGGTCATACAGATGGAGAGCGGGAGAACCTTTGCGACGACACGCTTATGGAGATGTAATGAATGCCTGTTTCATGATCCAAAACTTCAAAGTAAAAGTTTGATGCTTTAATCGCATCCCAGAGTGGCACTAAGCGTAACAGGTCCCTTGCTCAGGACCCTCCATATTGAGGATCAAGGAGCGAGAGATGGCAAATTTTTCTCTCTAGGAGAAGGAAAAGTCTGATGCCTCTTCTTCCGTAGAACCTGATGCGAAGTATCAAGCTCGCAGGAAAGGTTTTCAGTCACTCATTGAATTGGTCTGATCCACATTTTTACTGTCAGTCGATGGACCCACTTCTGCTTTGGGTTCACTAAAATCCCCAATCTGTTCAGCTTTCTTAGCAATGAATGGATAGAAAAAGCATGATGTATTCTGAGTGAGAGCACTCAGTTTTCTTTTTTTTTTTTTTTTTTTTTTCCTCTGAAAAAGTTCTTTTTTTTTTTTTTTCAGAGGAAGGTTTTTCAGCGATTAACGCTGCTATATCTTCTGTAAACAAAAATTTGACTTGTCCAGTAGACAATGCTCCTATTCTAAAGGGTCCAACAGATAAGAAGTTGGAGTTTTTTTTTTTTATATATATATATATATATATATATATTTCTCTTGCGTTCACTGACTGACACAGCGCCTTTCTTAAACCATTGGGTTGTTGCGCCATCTTCAGGAGAGGACTAGGCATAACATGCGATAATAAAATTAGAACTTTCTAGTTCGCCCAAGGAGCGGTCCCTTAGGTAACAACCCCAAGCCTGCTACTGCAGCCCCAGTTTTTTTCTGCCTAGTGAAGAAGGACCTAGGAACCCTGTGGGCCCATTGGTCCATGCATTTTTCAGCAGAAGCTTTGCTTTTTGTGCAAGATTTAGGATCCTGTGACCTGCTATCAACAGCTGGCTGGGTGACAGGCTGAATACTCTTATCCTTGTAGTCTCCCCACCCTGCCCACCGAGCGTGTGCAGACCAGAGCTCCGCGCTGGGTTGGCCATGACATGCCCCAGCTCCAGGGGTGGTCGGTGAGCGTAAATGCTCCGGGGCACACATGACCAGGCTACTGATGTCTGTGTCACGTAAATTTTTTTTTCCTCTTGTGGGACTTTAAATAGGCAGTAGTTTCCAAAGAATTGTATTCAAGTGAAGAACTTTGGCATCTGGCTACGCTATGACTCCTGTAGTGTTACACACAATATGTACAGAGAGTATAGAGACTTGACTACAGCTGGAGCTGTGACACAGTGCTACCGTGACATGGGTGCACGCCATCGTGCTCATGCCCATGCTATTCAGATCATGAAGGTTGAGGGGATTCCTGCCAACAAGTGTTGCAGACCTGCCATCAAGCAGTTCCATGACTCAAAGATCAAGATCCCTCTACCACATAGGGTTCTGCGTTGCCAGCTCAAGCCTCGCTTCACCACCAAGAGACCAAACACCTTCTTTTAAGCAAGTCAAAAACTGGCTACTTCTCGGGTCAAATGAAATTATTTGTGGGAAAATAAACCACAGATCACAGTAAGAAAAAAAGGATGCACCATAGTTACCAGCTAATATGCACAAGATTACAGTACTATATACCAACAACAGCGAAACTCATTGCACCACATTTATAGATCCCAAATCAAGATTAGGACCAATAAGGCCCGACAAGTTTCAAGGCTATTAGAGAGTGGAACCTCTTCTTCAGGGGCTGATGGTGCAGTCTATCCTCGTCTATAAACAAACATTATAGAAAACAAACAACTATGAACAATATACATATTTTCCGATGTAATGTAAACAAATTATTGTATACTATAGTGGTATATAACCAACAAATAGAGTATAAGGTATAGTCTAACCGTAAAATACTGTGCATCACTGTTCGAGGAGCATCCAAATAATAAAACTTGTAGTGGAAGAATGTCTGACAATAAAGATCAAATCCGTGAGCCCATGGGGAGAAACCAGGGAGATACTGCGGAGAAGACTTCGCAACTGCACACAAAGGGCGGGTCCTAACCAAAAAAATTCTACCCAGTGTGATATCACCCAGTTGCTGTATATTCAAAGAAAAAAAGGAGATCAAAAGGAAATCAGTCAAAAAGGTCCTAATAAAACAATATTGTATAATATACATTAAAGGTGTAGCACTGAATAACAGAAATTACAAATTGGGCAAAAATTGCCCATGACTAAAAAATATATCACAATAGAAAGTATGATATAATATCCTGGCCACAGTCGAACATACCTGTAATTCACTACATGCAGGCGTATTGCTTGACCAGCAGTACCACAGTTTGAAATGTGGTAAAACGCCACATCCCCTATAAAAAAAAAAGGAAGATGAGGGAGTGCAGAGTATTTATGGCTGACGTTATCCAAAAAAAAAAGGGGGAGCATTAGAAATATTTATCACATGGATACAGGGTGATCAATATCACTAAATATCCAAACAGGGTATAGGGTAAATATCAAATAATCTCATTTAAAGTATAAAGAGATTAACGGGTTATATATATTTTAATTATATATATAATATTCCCTTTTTTTAATACATGCCAATAGCGTTTCACAATATTTTGTAGACCATTTTGCTGATTTGAGAATTTTGTTATAATTCTAATTGGATTGGTTTGATTTTGCCGAGATTTCCCGTATGGTTTTCGCCTTGGCTCGTTTAAAGGCCTCCTTCAGGCATTTTTTAGAATACCCGTGTGATGGGAGCCTGTCCCTCAGAGTCAGCCTCTGTCTGAAAATCTTCCTCCTATACCCTGTTTGGATATTTAGTGATATTGGTCACCCTGTATCCATGTGATAAAAATTTCTAACACTCCCTTGTCTTCCTTTTTTTTTAGGGGATGTGGTGGTGTGTTTTTGTTTTTTGTTTTTTTCCACAAAATTTTTTATTTTTTTCAAAGTAACGGCAAGCAAATACAAGGCAATATTAAAACTTCAATCTGTGCAGAGCACACTTAACGGTCAACATGACCTTACATATTCTCATTAACAAGCCAAAGTTGTAACAATTAAACACAGTAAATTACAGACAATAAGTTTCCAGTTAGGTAACTGTAGACATTGTATCACTTGGGTACACGCCTTCAGTCCAGCTTGCTTAAGGTAGCATTGCACCCTATTTGCGCTCCAATCCGTTGCGCCCATGATGTCAATGGCGCGTATGTTAGCTAGCAACTCTTACCAGATAGCGAGGGGGGGGGGGGGGGGGGTCTGGGAGCTCCAACAATATTCGGTTAGTTGTCCCTAGGACTCCCAGGTTTGAGTGATGCCCGCTGACATGGCTCTCCAGCCCCACCCACCTCTCTGTAAACGCCATCAGGGATGCCTGTATGACCCTAGGACGCGGTTGGTACAGCATATGAGCTGTATAGTAAGAAAGGAAGGGGAGGGAGGGGGAAGAGAAGAGAGAGAAAAAAAGGGGGGAAAGAGGACGGGGGGGTGGAGGTGAGAAGGGGAGGGGGGGCCAGCTGGTACTTAGAGGGGGAAGATAATGAGCTAGGGGAAAGGGGGGGAAGGCTTGGAAAAGCCCTCGGACGGGATGGGGGTGGGGTCGCCCACCAGCTACCCTCTCCGTCTCAATGAAGCAGCCAGGGGGGAAGTAACAGGACACTCCAGAGCATCAGCTATGTCCAGATAGGCAGTACCTTATGCACCGCCCACTGGGGGAATGCCAGGCAGGGAAAATCCCTCTTCCAGGGTTCTATTGTTTCTTAATTTTGCATCAAAGCAAAGGTATCTTTGGGACGATTTGAAAGTCAGCCACGCTTCCCAGACTGCCGAGAAGCTGGCTATCCTGTCATGTGCCGTGTGAATCAGCTCCTCCGTTGCCTCTATGTGGTTAATGCGATGAAACCAGCTTTTAATCGAGGGGGGGGGGGGACATAGATTTCCAATATACCGGAATGCAGAGCCTTGCGGCATTGATCGTATGCATCGCCAGAGACTTAAAATACTACTTTTGGGGAACTTTAGATAGATGTAGTAGATATTGTGCCGGGGTGAACTCCAAAGCTAGGGGCGAAATATCAGTGGTTACCTCGTGGACTTCTCTCCAGTAAGGCTGAATCAAAGAGCATCCCCACCATATATGAAGAAGGGTACCTGGCTCCTCACCACAACGCCAACATTTATCAGAGACTGCCAGAAAGATTCTATGGAGCAGATCTGGGGTTTTGTACCATCTCATTTTCAGTTTGTATCTATTTTCTTGCGTGCTTACATTGAGGGACCCTTTGTGGATGTATAAGTGTATGCGGTCCCACTCTCCATCCGTTACCTCTCGATCCAGCACGGACCCCCAGAAGGCCTGATCTAAACGCCAGAATGCTGCGTCCCAAACATGGATGCATACAAAGTTGAGATCACATGGTTCTGGGAGGTCGTGCTGGAGCACAGGGCTTCAAACACAGTGGGCTTTGTCAAGTACCCCGGTCTCCTCGGCTCATCTAAGAAATGCTTCAGCTGCATATAGGACCAGTGCGGGAAAGCCTTTGTGTTGGATAACGTGGCCAAGTCACGATGGCTCAAAAATTTGCCCCTCTGAAAGAACTGTTTCGATACCATCTCCGCAAACGCCCATTCCCGAGCCAAAAAGCTGGCAGATAATCCCGGGGGGAAGTCAGGGTTACCCCTAATAGGGGTGATCGGGCACTCCGTGTGGGAAAGAGCTAGCGCCTTGCAGGCCCTGGTAAATTCTTGCAAGGTCGCCCCAACGAGAGGGTGCACAGAGAGCTGGGGTCCACTGGGTTGTTTGTTACACCAGGGAAGCGCTTGCAAGTCATGGCCCACAGTAAGCCTTTCTAGTTCAACCCAGTCTTTGGATCTTCCAGTCAACTACCCTGGTCATGTGCACTGCCCAATAATAGCGCTTTAGGTCTGGCAGACCAATTCCTCCCTTGGACTAGGGTCGCCCACCCGATACAAGCTGATTTGGAGCCCCAGGGGAAGGATCTGCATTCCTTTTTAAAGGCCGTAAAATAGGTCGGCAGTAAACGTATTGGGAGCGTTTGCATTTTGTAAAGGAGTCATGGGAGAACTGTCATCTTAAGGGCAGCCGCCCGCCCAAACCAAGATAGTCGGGACGTCCCATCTCTGTAGCTCCTGTTTTATACTTTTTAGTTCAGGGGGAAGTTTTTTTCATAAAGGGAACTAAGCTTTCCAGGCAATTGTATACCAAGATATGTGATAGAATCCGACTTCCAATTAAAAGGAAAGTTGGCTCGGCATTGCTGTGCAAGACAATTTGGCAGGGAGACGTTCAGCGCAAACTATTTGGAATAATTAATTTTGAGATTGGCTATGCGTTTAAATTGCTCTAATATTGGCATCAAATTTGTTAGGGATGTTAATGGGGATGTGAGGAAAAGCAGGATGTCATCCGCAAAGGCCGCGATCTTGTACTCCTTATGGCGCACCCTGATGCTCTTAATGTCCGGGTTGTGTCTGATGCAGAGCAAAAGGGGTTCCAGGGTGAGGATGTACAGGAGGGGAGAAAGAGAGCACCCCTGCCTGGTACCATTGTGGATGGGGAAGGCGTCCGACAGGTGGCCGTTGACCTTGACCCTGGCCCTGGGGTTGGAATATAAAGCCCCAATAAAGGCGCACATGGTGCTGCCCAGGCCCAGAGCTCTCAGCACCGCCTGCAAGTAGTCCCAGGCCACCCTGTCGAACGCCTTCTCCGCATCCATTGCTAAAAAGAAACCCTCTTGTTGGGTGGAGGTCAGCCAGTGATGGAGGTTTAAGGCCTTGACAGTATTGTCCCTCGCTTCCCTCCCCCGGACAAAGCCCACTTGGTCCTTCCCCACCCAGGCGGGAACGTAGTATGCCAGACGGTTCACTATAATTTTCGTAAACAACTTAAGGTCTACGTTTAAGAGTGAAATTGGCCGGTAATTCGTGACATCGGTAGGATCCTTGTTGTCTTTGGGTAGCACTGTTATGTACGCTTCTAAAAGCGTATCTGGGGGGTTGGGGGCCTTAGCTAACGTGTTGAAGGCTTTAAGGAATCGTAGCGCCAGCAGAGCAGCATCATTTTTATAGTATGGTACCGTGAAGCCATCCGGACCTGGGCTTTTACCTGGCTTCATCGACTTCAGGGCAGCCTCCCATTCCTCTGAGGACAGAGGGGCCTCCAGACCAATGCGATCGTCAGCCGACAACGCTTTTGGGTTATATTTGTCTAAAAACTCCCGAATTAAGGTCGAGCGCGCCCTATCCTCTGCGGGGTCACGAACGACACCCTCAAGACTATAGTGCTTGCTATAGTATTGAAGAAATTGTTGCGCAATATCCTTGTTTTTTGCAAAGAAGTGTCCCGAACTGTCCGTCACATGGTGGACAGTAGAGGCTAGGGTGCGCTTCTGCAGGCAACGCGCCAGTAACTTCCCAGGTTTATTGCCTTGTTCATAAAACAATTTCTGCGATAGCATATGACGTTTACGTGCCCTCCTAAAAAGTTCCTCCACCAATAGAGCCTGTGTATCGGCCAATTCCTGGCTCCAGTGCGTTTGTGCTGTAATTCTAAAGTGGTGATTTTCTGGGTAAGGGTCCTTATCAGCTCTTGATGTTCCCTTTTTTTTTCCTGGCTGTGATCGCTAGAAGGTGTCCCCGAATCACACACTTATGTGCCTCCCATTGCACCATGGGAGTCACATCCGGTGTATCATTCGTGTCAAAGTAGTCCCGTATGGCCTGTTTAATGCGGTCTGAATCCACGGAGTCTACCAAGGTGGATGCATCCAGCCTCCACATTCTTGTTAGTCTCTCTCTCTCTCTGGGGGAGTTGTAAAGTCAGAGTAATGGGGTGATGGTCAAAGTGTCATGGCTTCAATGGATGCGCTAGCTAGGTGGGATAAGTCAGTCTGCTGTATGAAAAGATAGTCCAGCTGCGAGTAGCGGTTGTGTGGATGGGAAAAGGTGGTGTATTCCTTCTCGCTGGGATGAAGCGTACGCCACGTATCGTGAAGCGCGAGAGATGCTAGTTGAAGTTTAACTTGTCGCAAAGCCGAGTAAGGAAGCGAGGATGTTCCCGTTGAGGTATCTAGCAGAGGGTCTAGCACTAGGTTGAAATCCCCCCCCCCCCCTAGTATAAGGAGGCCTGCCTGGAAAGTTGTGAGCTTCAAGAGTGTGTTTTTCAGGAATGGAATTCTATTAGTGTTGGGGCAGTACACATTCGCCAGTGTCACTGGTTTGTCTTTCCAGGTTCCCTTCAGGAAAAGGTACCTGCCTTCAGGGTCGGCTAGCTGATCAGTCAAAAGAAACTGCAGGGACTTGGCTTCTAAGATGGAGACACCCTTAGTTTTGGAGTCAAGGGAGGTCGCATGGAATACTGTCGTAAAGTGTTTGTCCGATAACTGGGGAACTGAACCAGTTTTAAAATGTTTTTTTCAAAAAAAGATAATTTGCGCCCTATGCCGATGGGCTTCCGCCAAAACACTGCTCAGTTTCTCCGGTACATTGAGTCCCTTAGCATTCAGAAAGAAAACTTTGAGTGATAGAGGAGCTGAGATATGCTTTATGGAAGACATCTTCAGAAGCAGGCGAAGACCGTGAGCAGAGCACAATAGTCATGCAGCTAACCTATTATACTTCCCTACCCAAGTCCTGCAACAGCGAGACGGAGAGGGCAGGTCTGGAGAGAGGGGGGGTAGTGGGGGCGGGTTATCCAAATAGGGGAGTAAACCCGGGTAGAGGGGGGGATTAAGGGGAATTTAGAGTATGTGGTCTAGTAGAACAAATGAGATGGGGAACCTCTACCTAGAAGTTATCAGAAGGGGTCCCAGCTGTCGCTGGGACCACCACCTGATGCAAGGCGTGTGCCCTAGGGGTATCCCGAGGGATAGAACCACCAGAGATGGGTATAGACCTGCTAACCCACCTATGCACTCCGTGATAAGAGTAAATAAAATAGGGTAACTTTTTCCGGGTATGTTCAAGGGGGAAACCTGCCTCCTTGATGTGAGAACGAAGCTCTAACACTAGAGAGAGTCACACAGCTATCCCCAGCCAGGAGACTCCCTATCTGGCTCAAGTAATATGGGAAGAACCTCCCTCTTGTGAGGCTAAGGCTGCTGGAAATCGCTTAACCCCAACTCGGCCCTCCAACCAGGCTCCAGTAGGGCCATTTTCCTGCCTTGCATATAATAAAGGGGGGGAGAGAAAAACTGCGCCCACAGGCAAAACTGTTACAATTTTCCACACCTCATCCTTAGATGTAACCCTTATCTAAAATTGAACAAACGGTAAACCATACAATAAAGAAACCAAGTTATAAGGTCCCGAATCTAGTGTTCCCGGCCTCTGGAGAGCAGTGATGCATAACCAGCCGCGTTACCGGTCCCAGTGATGGTTGCAAAACTGCATGACCATAGGCCAGACATTTAAAGAGTCAGAGTGGGGACGCAAGACACTGCAGTCTACAGCGAGGTCCCCTCATAGCGGAGAGCAATAATTCGGTTACCGGGAAACCCCGGGCAAAAACTTAATAAGCAATGCCCAGGGAGTCCCGGTCCCCGAAAATAAACATGTGTAAAGGACCAGAAGATCAGCACATCTTAAACCGAACACCAACCAATCCAAATCATGGAACATAAACATGCTGAAATATAAACAGTTTAACAAGATAACCTGTGTAGCCTTCCCGATCAGCAGGCATGTATAAGTTAGAGGTCGACCGATATGGGTTTTTCTCTGGCCGATGCCGATATTTAGAAATCATGGCGGCCGATATATGATGCCGATTTTTTTGGGCCGATATGTTAGGCCGATTTTATTTTATTTATTTATTTTTTTCCTTTTTTATTTTATTTTTTAATCCCCCTTGATCTAACACACCTTTCCCACTGGGGCGTTTTTCAGGCGCTTTTGGGCTAAAAATAGCGCCTGTAAAATGGCTCCCCTGCAGTCTGTGTGAAAGACAGAGTGCTTTCACACTGAGGCGATGCGCTGGCAGGATCTTAAAAAAAAAGTCCTGCAAGCAGCACGTTTGGAGTGGTGTATACCGCTCCTCCACCACTCCTGCCCATTGATATGAATGGGCACCACTGCCGAAGCGCATGCAATGCGATTTGGCAGCAGTGCTTCATGGGCGCATTTAACCTCTTCCTTGGCCGCTAGCTGGGTTATATGTGCCCCACTAGCCAAATAGCACCGCTAAAATGATGGTAAAGAGCCGCTAAAACTTGCGTTTTACCATCAATGCCTGCCCGCTCCAGTGTGAAAGCAGCCTTCATAAGTGATACAGAAAATTTCTTACATTTAAACATTTATTAAACAAAACAAAACCCCCAATCAGTTTACTTGTATGTATGATTTAGATAAAAAAAAAAAAAACTATATATTAAATAAAAACAGGTAGTCAAAACTTTTGGACGAAAAAAAAAATGGGCTAACTTTACTGTTTTTATTTTATTTTTATTTTTTAAATAGTGTATTTTTTTCCTAAAAAAATGCATTTGAAAGACCTCTGTGCAAATGCCGTGTGACATAAAATATTGCAACAACCGCTATTTTATTCCCTAGGATCTCTGCTAAAAAAGTATATATCATTTTTGGGGGGTCTAAGTGATTTTGTGGCAGAAAATACAGGATTTTTACTTGTAAGCAACAAGTGTCAGAAAAGATTTAGTCTTTAAATGGTTAAACTGAGAACTTCTACACACAGAGATGACTTCATTCATTGAAGTGTAAACATTGTATCATTTAGTTCTTTTCTTGGCAGCCTGCCCAGAGAGGAGGAAAGGGTTGCTATGACGACTCAGGCAACTTACACTGACTGAAATGACTTCTGTAATAGAAAAGTCCCGCTGTAGTTCTAAATCGGCTTTTTATCAGCTCAAATCGGCCGATGCCGATTATTTAAAAAACGGCAAATATCGGCCGATATATCGGTCGACCTCTAGTATAAGTGGTGTTGTCCGCCGATCTCGAGGGCCGCCAATGGCCCCCGAGGAGGATATAGGCCATAGGCGCCAGCTCAAGATGCAGAAGCCGGGTGCCAGGACTGCAATGAGAACAGTGTAGGGCATCTCTGCATAGGCAGGGTTACCCATGAACTCAGCTGGGGAAGCACAGCTATGACCCTCTATCATCCATTGAAGGCACTCACTGGCAGGTAGAGTGGGCAATCACTGTCAGCAGTTCGCAGTCCACTGTCTGAGAAAGTGTTGCTCCCACCAGAGAGGGGCTACTTACCCCAGCGCACTTAAGGTCTAACTTGAAAGCCAGGGGCCATGCCTATCCATTTTGAGCAAAGAGTCCCTTAGATGCCCTGACAGTCAGATTGTAATGTTGCAGCTCTCAACCCCAAGCCTGGGGGAAAGTTCTTACTGTCTGCTTCTGCTGTGAACTCAATCTAAGGATATGTTATGCTCTTACAGGGTCACTGTCCCATATAGATCTCCCGGGAAAACCGCAGCCCAGAAGGCCCTCGCGGATGGCTAGGCATGCAGTCAAGTTCAATGATCAGGATAACAACAAAGGGGTGGCATGAAACTACTCCCCCACCCAATTACTCAGTCAATGGTCGGTTCTGCGTCGTACAGATGAGGGGGATTCCCTCAGGCTTTCTTCCATTTCCATGTCCCCTTGGCTCCTATGCGGGGAGGTGGTAGAATTTCTCCTTCTCCTCGGTCGATGTCTTTGTGAACGTGGCGTAGAGTCAGGCTGGGTAGGTATCCATAGGTCTGGTTGCAAAAAAGCGCTGTACCAGTCCGGGACTTCCACAAATGGGATGCCCAGGGTATCGCAGAAAGGCCTCAAGTCAGCCGGGAGACTCAGGTGAGCTGTGCGATTTCCTGCTGAGGCTTGCAGGCAAAAGGAAAACTTCCACCTGTAGGGAATGCGTCTGTCGCGCAGGGCTTGCAGCAAGGGTCGAAGGTCCCGCCTGTGTTGTAGCGTGATGGCTGATAAGTCCTGGAACAACTGTATGCGCGCCCCTTCGTATTCCAGGCGATCATCGTTGCGCGCGAGCCTCAGTATGTCTTCTTTTTGGGTGAAACTCACTAAACAGCACACCGCATCTCTGGGGGGGTCCGTATCCCTACCCCTTGGCCTCAGCGCTCTGTGGCACTGCTCCATCTCCACCGGTGCATCAGGAGGCCTGCCCAGTAATGTGTTAAAGATAGCCCAAATGGCAGCTTGCAACTGGGGTCCTTCCACTGTTTCAGGGATGCCTCGCACACGTAGGTTACGCCTGTGCTCCCTGTTATCCAGGTCTTCCATGTGCCTATGCATGTCCATGAGATGCTGGGTATGTACACTGGAGACCTGCTGCACTTGTATGGCTGCTCCATGTGTCATGGCTGCGGCCTCCACCCACTCCACTCTAGAAGCCACTGCTCTGATGTCTGACCTGAGATCAGATATGGCCTCAAAGAGAGTGTTCTTAATGTCCGTGGCCACCAGGTGTAGGTCTGCTAGGTTCAGAGGGGGGGGTGCAAGTGGGTTGAGCGTACCTGCCTCGGTCTGGGATGCGGCCTGCATGTCCGCCGCTTGCGAGCGGAACATTGCCGGGATGTTGCAGCTGAGCTGTGTGGACAGGTCCTGTGCCGACCGGGAGGTCGAGGAGCTTCTCCCGGTCATTTTCTCAGATGTAGAGGAAGGTTCTTCCCGCTGATAATAGCTATGTAGGATGCCTGGGCGGCGTAGCTCTCAGACTATGCTGCCATCTTCCTCTGGTGCCAGGCCACCCCCCCAGGTGTCTTACCACATTTCAAACTGTGGTACGGCTGGTCAAGCAATACGCCTGCATGTAGTGAATTATAGGTATGTGCCACTGTGGCCAGGATATTATATCATACTTACTATTTTGATATATTTTTTGCCCAATTTGTAATTTCTGTTTATTCAGTGCTACACCTTTAATATATATTAAACAATATTTTTCTAGTAGGACCTTTTTGACCGATTTTTTTGATCTCCTTTTTTTCTTTGAATATAGAGCGACTGGGTGATATCATACTGGGTAGAATTTTTTTGGTTAGGACCCTCCCTTTGTGTGCAGTTAGGAAGTCTTCTCCGCAGTATCTCCCTGGTTTCTCCCCATGGGCTCACGGATTTTATCTTTATGGGCAGACATTCTTCCACTACATGTTTTATTATTTGGATGCTCCTCGAACAGTGATACACAATATTTTACGGTTAGACTATAGTATAGTCACTATACCTTATACTCTGTTGGTTATATACCACTATAGTATACAATAATTTGTTTACATCGGAAAAATATGAATATTGTTCATAGTTGTTTGTTTTCTATAATGTTTACATACGAGGATAGAATGCACCATCAGCCCCTGAAGAAGAGGTTCCACTGGCTAATAGCCTTGAAAAGCGTCGGGCCTTATTGGTCCTAATCTTGATTTGGGATCTATAAATGTGGTGCAATAATTTTCGCTGTTGGTATATAGTACTGTAATCTTGTGCATATTAGCTGGTAACTATGGTGCATCCTTTTGTTACTACTGTGATCTATGTTTTTTTTATTTTTTTTTTTATTTATTTTTTTACTTTACTTTTGTAGAAATAAATTTATACTTAATACTACTTATTACTACTTAATACAATTCTTTTGAGACTACTGCCTATTTAAAGTCCCACAAGAGGAAAAATGTTTTTCTACACAATGTATTAGAGATGTGGGCAAGTTGGTCTCTATCCATTAAGTTTTGGGCACACCTATTATAGATGTCTGTGTCGATGTGCCGGTCCAGCAGCCACCCCGTACTGACCAGAGAGTGGGTCTGTGATGGAATGTCTCCCAGCTCTTCAGGACTGTTAAGTACAGCTCTCCCTGCCTCGGTGGGGCTGAGCATTCCCTGGGAGGTCAATTCGGGGGGTCCCTCACCTCCCCTCTCTTCTCTTCCTGTCCCTAACTTCCCTCCCCCTTCCCTGTGGGGGATGCTGCATGGGCTGCTGTGCAGTGTACAGTAGACAGGGGCTTTCACCTGGGGGGGACTGCGCTGGATAGCTGTGCCTTGGATGTGTTGTAGGTCTCTCCCCTGAGGTGTCTGGAGGCTGTCTGTTGATCGCTGTAGCGCTGTTTCATCGCCATTTCTCTGCCTGTTTTTTCACTGTCCCCCATGGCATACAGTGCTCGGCGGCCATTTTGGTGTGACCAGGGAGCAGCATGGTCTCTCAATTTTCCTGTAGTCCGGCGGCCATATTCCCTGTGATTATGTCCTTTATACTGGACACTTGGTGGCCATTTTTTTGAAGCCTGAACAAGTTTTTCAGCTTCAGCGCTATTCAAACCAGCTTAGCACAGCGTGGTTTGGTCTCTTATGCATCTGGGAGCTGACACAGGCACACCTAGATGGACGGTGCAGAACTCAGGGTGGTGAGTCCTGCGGGAGGAGCCCCTCAGCCAGCAGCAGTTAGGAGGGTGGGACCATCACTGTCCAAAGTCCCCAACAGGTGGCAGACGGTAGGGTCAGCATGGCTTTAGAAACTGATGTTTCTTCCCCCGAAATCCAGGCAATTGCAACCGTTCATCTGCAGACGGTGCAGTGCCTCTGGACGCTTTGCGGCGGTCCTTAATTGTGTGTTGCCAAGATGGAGGCACGTGGGCGTAAGGTTGTAAAAGAAACGGCCCCTGCCCCCCGTCCTCCGGGTAGAGCTCTGACGCAAACTCTGGGTCTGCTGAGGCTGGTGACCCCTGTTCTTTCTTTCAGACGACGCTGACCAGGACCAATCGGACAGTGTGGATGAGTCCCCGTCCAGGTCCGTGAGCGACAAAGCGCTAGTTGGAGCATAAGACAGCCGTACACCTAAGGTGTTTCCGTATCTGACTTATTTTGATAAGTTCATTTACAGAAACGGGGACCACCGGACATTTTTAGGTCCCAAGATGCATGGCGGTGTTTTCCCCCTCGAGGAGAGCCTTCCTTTTATAAGGGTCGGCTTCTCCGGTCGTGGACCCCCCAGTATCCAGGTTAAACAAGTAACCACGATCACGGTAGAAGGGGTTCCTGTGTTTAAGACCCCACGGGCAGGAACCGAGGCAGTGGCCTGTTCCTTATTTACAGTTTGGGGGTCAGCAATGCGACCAGCACTGACCACAGCACTTGTGTCGCAGACACTTACTGAACGGGCAATATTTTGCACTGCAAATCAGCAGGCTACTCCCATCTGCGTGGAACTAGCAGACCAGTTAGTGCACTGTCGTAGATACGTTGTAAGGTGGCTCTGAATACATGTCCTCTGTTATCCAGAGTTTCAGTGTCAGCAGTGGTGCTGAGGCACCGGATTTGGCTGAAAGTCTGGTCGGCAGACCAGGCATTTTAGGAAAAAGCCTTGACGGATTTACCCTTCGGTGAGCGGCTCTTTAGAACCTCGTTGAATGACATTATTAAGAATGTCACAGAGGGGAAGTGTACCTGGCTCCCACAGACCAGCACGACTGAGGAGCCACGCGGCAGGCAAGGGCCCTCGTTTTGCGTTCGGAGAGGTTTTTCCGTCGGTCCAGGACTTCGGCAAAACGCTCCCAGTCCAGCAGGACAAACCTTGGAGGTGGAAATGTCCCTGGAACCGCAAGCCTAACATGCCTGCAAGAAAGGTGTTACCGCGTGAAGGTTTGCCCCTGCCTGTCATACGGGTGGGGAGGTTGCCTTCAGGAGTTTGCAGCCCAGTGGGCCTCAGCTATCTGGCCAGTGGGTCTGCAAACTGATTTCCTGGGCTGCAAAATAGAGTTCCTCTCTTGGCCAACAACAATTCTTCCCTTCCAGCATACCCTTACTCCCG
This sequence comes from Lithobates pipiens, assembly GCF_037356315.1. Classification (NCBI taxonomy): domain Eukaryota; kingdom Metazoa; phylum Chordata; class Amphibia; order Anura; family Ranidae; genus Lithobates; species Lithobates pipiens. The sequence continues at coordinate 233,455,456 of NW_027507785.1, read as the reverse complement.
GCTCGCTGGGAGGCCCCATGGGGGCAGTATGGGACCTGCTAAACCTCAGGGTGATGGCGTCTGTTCCAGTGTCGGAAAGTTGCCAGGGGTTCTACTCCAATCTGTTTGTAGTCCCCAAAGAAGGAAGAAGTACATCCAATCTTGGGCCTAAAGAGCCTCAATTGTTTTATGTACAAAGGCTCAGTGTGAAACCAGTTTGCCAAGTTGTCGCTGCACTCCATCAGGGGGACTCCTTGGCGTCTTTGGACATCCAGGATGCGTACCCACACATACCCATATGCTTCTGGCATCAGGAGGTTCTGTGAAATGCAGTCAGGGAAGCCTACTACCAGTTTGTGGCTCCCCCTTTTTTGGTTTGACTTCAGCACCCCGAGTCCTTACCAAGGTATTGACTTCAATTTGGGCGTTGTTGGGACAACATGGGATCACATTCGTGAGCTACTAGGGCGATTTCCTTCTGATAGCATGTTCCGCCTCAGAATTTGAGGATGTGCCGATCACCATGCAACCCTGCAGGTATTGGGTGACTGTTGCACCTAAAAGGTCGATGTTCTTACCAATTCAGTGATGGAGTTCCTAGGCTTATCGCTAGACTCCATGGAAGCGAGAATTTCTTCCTTCAGACAACTGCAGACTCTGAGCCGCAGTAAAGCTTTCGCTGATCCGCAGGTGGGCATCGCTGCGTTTCTGCATGCAAGTTCTGGACCTCGTGACCTGCTTTGAGGCAGTACTGCACGCCCACATTCCACCAGAGTCTCGCAGGAGATATTGACACAATGGGACATATCTCCGTTACCCCTGGATCAGCAGATTCAGGTGAGCCAGTCAGTCAGGGACCCCCTGCTCTGGTGGCTGAGGTCCCCAGTACTTCGGTCCATTAAGTCGTTCCTATCGCTACATTGGACTGTGATCACAACAGACTCCAGCCTGACTGGCTGGGGTGGAGTACTGGGAGTACAGTTGACCCAGAGTCTCTGGTTGGGTGAGGAGCCCAAGTTGCCAATCCATGTGCTCGAACTCCGAGCAATTAGGCTTGCCTCTTCACACAGTCAATGAGACTACGAGGGCGTACGATCTGGATCCAGTCAGACAACGCCACGGTGATGGCCTATGTCAACCATCAAGAAGGAACAATTAGCTTGGCTGTAGCACGGGAGGTCGCTCACGTCCTTCAGTGGACAGAGAGGCAGGTACCAGCCTTGTTGGCCATTTCATCTTGGGAGGAGGAATCTGGCAGGTGGACTACCTAAGTCGCCAGATGATGGGCCCTGGAGAATGGGCATTGCATCCAGACATATTCAGGCTATGTGCCTGTCGGCCACACCAGACGTGGATCTCCTGGCTCCCATCTCTATCAGGGAGGGCCGAGATCGTATCCAGGATAAGAGATCCTTAGACGGAAGTGTCAATCGCGATGGTGGCTTCATGGGATTAGTTCCGGTTTCCTCCAAAAAAGCTATTACCACTTCTGTTCCGCAGAATGGAAGCCGAGGGGGTTCCAGTAATGTTGATACCCCGGATCGTCTTGGCGTCCCTGGCGCGCCGACCTAGTATGCCTGGTTGCGAAGACTCCCTGGCAATTGCTGTTGCAAGAGGACCTTCTGTGTCGAGGTCTGATTCTCCATCTTTTTACCATAGCTGGGTTTTCGGTGTGGCTGCTGTGAGCCAGGTGCTAGGGTACCGAGACCTATCGGACTCGGTGATCTCAACTAGGTTGAGAGCATGGAATTCTTCTCAGAAGAAATACCGTTGTACCTGGAAGGCATTCATCTCTGTGTAAGGAGACAGGATGACATCCGTGCACCTATTCAGTTTCCAGGATCCTGCTGTTTCTACAGCGAGGAATAGACCAGAGGCTGGTTTAAGCACCATTAAGGGCCAAATGTCCGCCTAGGCTGCTTTTTTGTCAGCGACTCCTGGCGTCTCACTCTCGAGTGAGCACTTTTGTTCAAGGGGTCCGACACGGAATTCCTCTGGTGCATCCACCGTTACTCCCGTGGATCTGATCCTGGTGTTGACTCTCTTCCAGACAGTGGTCTTTATAGTGACCGTTACATCGGCCAGGAAGATTCTGGAAATTCCCTTGTTGACTCTTTCCAGAAAGTGGTCTTTCTAGTGGCAGTTGCTCCGGCCAGGAGAGTTTCAGAACTGGCGAACTTGGCTTGCAAGTCGCTCTATCTGGTTATCTATAAGGAAAAGGTGGTGTTGCGTTCGCAACCTTTTCTGCTGAAGGTGGTTTCGGCATTCCACATCAATGAAGACATTGTGTTACCATCTGTGTCCTAAACCAACTTATCCTAAGGAGGTGGCCCTCCGTTCCCTGGACGTGGTTCAGGTTCTGAGGGTGTGTTTTTCTGCTTCGGCTCCCTTTCGGAAGTCAGACTCCTTGTTGGTTTCGGTGGCTGGTCCGAGAAAAGGCATGGCGGTCTCAGCCACCATTTCCAGGTGGATCAGACAGTGTAGTACAGGCCTACGCCTTGAAGGGGCACATGCCCCCCTTTCTGGTCACGGCCCTCTCCACCAGGGTAATCGGAACATTTTGGGCCTTCCGACATGTAAGCCAGGACAGTGGAAGTGGTTAGTAGTGGTCCTAACCACTTCCACTGTCGCATCAGCTAAATATGCTACAGCCCTGTTTATTACTTCTAGAGAATCCATAACTTCCTTGGAATTATTTCCTCTAAAGACATGGCCCGAAAGCCTGTCAAGCCATGCGTTGACATTTATAGCTACGCAGGGCAATGCCAAAGCATCGTTCCCTCCTGTTCTGCTTCAGCGCCTTCACAGGATCAAGCAAGAAGGGAAGGAGGTGATTCTTGTGGCCCAGAAGATCTTGGTTTGCCGAGATTGGAAAGATGGCGATGGAGGACCCTTGGACCCTACCACTATGGCCAGACCTTCTCTTGCTAGGTCCACTGTTCCATCCTACCTTTCAAACGCAAAATTTAGCGATTCAGCTATTGAGACCCACATTCTGAAAGAGCGTGGGCAATTGGCCTCAATAGTTCTAATTTGGTAAATGCTATGAAGCCAGCCTCCAGAGTCAAGAATCTGGAAGGCATATGTCGCCTGGTGTAGATCCAGGGCTTGGCACCCCAGGAAATATGTCATGGGTAGGATCGTTGAATTCCTACAGATGGGATTAGAATTGAAGCTGGCCTTGAGTACCATCGATGGCCTGATCAGCCTCATCTATCTTTTCATCAACCACTTGCTTCTCTCTGGTTCATAACTTTATTCAGGCGCTAACGTGGCTTAATCCTCCAGTTTGGTCACCCCTGAACCTTGGGACTTAATTTTAATCCTGTCGCCTTATGGAAGCAGTCTTTTTTCGGAGCGAGATATTCCTTTGGTCCTCTTGACGGAGGAAAAATTATTTTCTTGGTTGCCATATATTCTGCAAGAAGAGTATCGGTGTTGGCTGCTCTTTCTTGTAAGGAGCTGTATTGATTGTTCATAAGGATGCGTACTGAAGGCAGTATCAGATTTTCAATTTAAACCAGGATATTCTGCCTTTTTTTTTTTTTTTTTTTTTCCAGAACTTCGTTTCTGTGGAAAAAGTCACTACATTTTCTTGATGTGGTGAGAGCGGTCAGGGTCTATTGAAAGTGACCGCTCCTATTCGTAAACAAAGGTTTTGTTTGTGTTGCCAGATGGTCCTAAAAGAGGGCAGGCAGCATCGAAATCTACTGTTTCTAAATGGATTCATCAAGTGATTGTTCAAAATTATGGTTTTGAGAGGAAAGTTCCTCCTCTTTCATATTAAAGCGCACTCCACCAAGGCTGTTGGTGCTTCTTGGGTAGTGCATCACCAAGCCTCCATGGCTTAAATCTGCAAGGCCGCAACTTGGTCTTTAGTCCATACATTTACCAGATTCTATCAAATAGATGTAAAAGGCAGGTTGCAGTATGAATCCTTTAGTTTTTTGGTGCCCTGCTTTTGTTGTCTCCCTCCCTTCAGTTGGCATTGCCATGGGACATCCCACATAGTAATTACTATGGCTCTGTGTCCCGTGATGTATGATGAGAAAATAGGATTTTTAAAACAGCTTACCTGTAAAATCCTTTTTCTTTACCCACTTTCAGACCGGACCAATTTGCTGGTCAAAGACCAGACTACTTTTTGCGATTCGGCACTGTGTCGCTTTAACTGACAATTGCGCGGTTGTGCGACGTGGCTCCCAAACAAAATTGACGTCCTTTTTTTCCCACAAATAGAGCTTTCTTTTGGTGGTATTTGATCACCCCTGCGGTTTTTAGTTTTTGCTCTATAAACAAAAATAGAGCGACAATTTTGAAAAAAACGCATTATTTTTTACTTTTTGTTATAATAAATATCCCCCAAAAATATATAAAAAAACATTTTTTTTCCCTCAGTTTAGGCCGATACGTATTCTTCTACATATTTTTGGTAAAAAAAAATCGCGATAAGCGATTGGTTTGCGCAAAAGTTATAGCGTTTACAAAATAGGGATAGTTTTATAGCATTTTTATTAATAATTTTTTATTATTTTTTTTTTTTTTTTACTAGTAATGGTGGCGATCTGCGATTTTTATTGTGACTGCAACATTGTGGGGGACCCATCGGACATTTTTGACACATTTTTGGGACCATTGTCATTTATACAGTAATCACTGCTATATAAATGCAGTGATTCCTGTGTAAATGACACTGGCAGTGAAAGGGTTAACCAGTGGGTGGCAGTGTAGGGGTTAAGTGTTCCTAGGGGTGTGTTACTAACTGTGGGGGGGTTGGGCTTTCATTTAGTGTACACTGATCTCTGCTCCAATCACATGGAGCAGAGATCAGCGTCACTAGTTGCTAGGCAGAATGGAAAAATGTTGTTTACACAGCATTTCCTCCATTCGGCCGCTCCGTGAGACGATCGCGGGGATGCCCGCGGCGATCGAGTCCCGCGAACGGACTCACGGGGGTCCCGACCAGCGCGGGAGCGCGCCATCGAATATTGGACTTACCTGTACGCCAATATGCCTGCCCGTGCCATTCTGTCGACGTACATCGTCGTGCGCTGGTCGGGAAGTGGTTAAAGTACATCACGGGATACAGAGGTCCCTCTCTTCTTGACAAATACGTGTATTGCTTTGCTACAAAACTGATGTACTCCCACCAGTGGGAGGGGTTATATAGGGAGTGCACCGTTTAATTTAGGGCGTGCCAGTGTCCATCACCTGAAGGTGGCCTATAACCCACATAGTAACTACTCTGCCTCTGTGTCACGTGATGTACTTCAAAGAAAAGGATTTTATAGGTAAGCTGTTTAGTACAAAAATAGGATTATATTTTTTTTTTTTTTTGTCTGAAGGTGATGGGTCTTTTCTGCTTCACTGAGAAAATCACACAAATACCCAAAAATATGACGCTTACCACACAATACCTCAAAAAATATTTTTATTTTATTATGTGGACATAAATATAATTTGTATAGTCTCCAGGTAAGACCAGATCCCCCATACCATCTTGGTCGTAAACACACGTCTCACTGTTCCTAGTGAAGATTTTCTTTCATTCAAAGATTCTGCAGATAAAAACATTTAGATGCTCTTAAAGGAAAATTTTACTCTTGCAGGCCCAGCCCTTGCTGCAGTTTTGTTGTCAAACTGCAGCTATCTGGATTTGGGACAATCAACAACCAGCATGACCTTGTATTCCAGGACCATGCTTTTACACAGCAATTATATCAATAGTTCGGGTCTGCTTTTCTGTGTAGATGCCCTAGAACATGCTGTGATTCAAATTTTCTAGAATTGCTAGAATCTCCATTCTAATACACAGAAATGTATGGCTAAAAGCTTGGACTCCTAAAAAAAATTAAAAAAAAATAAAATAAAAATATGCCTCACATCTATACGTTTCTAAGACAGATGGTGAGGCACTTGACCAATCAAAGAGGTCACAGGTGGGAAGATTTTACTTCCACTGCTGAAAGCCATGCTACCCTATTGCAGACCACCTGTACAGTTTAGGCATCCCTGTCCTGTGGGTTCAATTGGTGCTTTCAAACAAGTACAAAATAAAGTTCAAAACTCTACTGCAGGGATATGCAATTAGTGGACCTCCCAGCTGTTGCAGAACTACAAGTCCCATGAGGCATAGCAAGACTGACAGCCACAAGCATGAAACCCAAAGGCAGAGGCATGATGGGACTTGTAGTTTTGCAACAGCTGGAGGTCCGCTAATTGCATATCCCTGCTCTACGGCCTCCATCCTTTTTTCTTTTAAATGAACCAAAACTGTCAAAAGATAGTTACATTTACTAAGTGCCCCAAACCCCCTCTTGTTCCAGGAAGTCATTGTGCCAGTACTTGCACAAGATCGGTTCAAAGAATTCTACTCAAACTTGTTCATAGTTCCATATCCCAAGTGTGTATTTGCCCAATTCTAGATTGAAAATCCCTCAAGTTCCTTCCCAAACTTCACATGGAAGCTGCAAGGGCAGCAATTTCCCATCTTGAGGCAAGGGGAATACATGGCAGCTGGAGACATCCAAGATGCCTATATTCATGTTCCCATTTACCCACCTCATTGCCACTTCCAGTTTGTTACACTGCCTGTTGACCTATCCTCTGCTTGCCCTTGCAACTCAGCCTGTCACTTGGATGTCCTAAGTTAGATTACCCTCTTCCGTAGGGCTCATCTCATTCCGGCTATCATAAAATTAAAATTTTCATAAAATATAGTAATGGAAATTCAGATACTTCATGCTATCGGTTGGGTGATCAATTTAAGCAAATCCTATTCTCCAGCCTTGCCCTGACCTGAAATATACCTGGGTCTGGTCCTGAATACATCTCAAGCAAAATACTTTTTCCCAGAAAGAGAGGCCCGCAGTGGATGGACTGAAAGGGAAGTAAGGAAGGGCCGGGCATGACAGGGTGGATAAGGTCTAAGGGGTTAAGGTGCAGAGAGAGAGGCTATGGGGGAGGAGCAAGTGGAGAATGTAATGGAAGGGGAGGAGCGCTTTAAAAGGAGGAAGGGGCGGAGCAACGGGCAGTGCGAAGGAAGGGACAGAGAGAGGAGGCAGTTTTACACCACTGCTCCTCTGTGATGTCGGACTTTGCAACACTCCTGGCGGGGCTGAGGCGACGGACGGACGGAGGAACGAGGGCCGGACTGGCTGAAGGAGCATCTCGGGTGGCTGGCGGTTGCGGCGGGACCGGACTACAGGAGGGGTGAGAGTCTGCAGCGCACGTGGCGGTCGCGGCCTTCGGCGCTCTTTTGGCCTGGGCCTGCTACTCGGCCACCTAGTTTAGTGCGGAGCCCTGGGGACGACCGATCGCTCCCCCCGGCGAGGGGGACTCGGGTGGACTTTGCGGGCCTCGGGCGGTCATCACGCCGCCGGCCTGTGTCGGGGGGTGGGGCGGGCATGCCACGAGGCGGGGGAGCTTCCTTGTAGAATGAGGGTGGGGGGGGGGGACTCTGCAGCGGGGCCCTGTTCTTGCCTGGGCCTGCTACTCGGCCACCTCGTTTAGTGCGGAGCCCTGGGGACGACCGATCGCTCCCCCCGGCGAGGGGGACTCGGGTGGGCTTAGCGGGCCTCGGGCGGTCATCACTCCGCCGGCCTGTGTCGGGGGGTGGGGCGGGCATGCCACGAGGCGGGGGAGCTTCTTGGTAGAATGAGGGTGGGGGGAGGGGGGGGGACTCTGCAGCGGGGCCCAGTTCAGCAGGAGGGATGGCTGCTCGGGCTGGCTCTACCGGGGATCAGGGGGACAGCACTTCAGCCTGGTCAGGAGCGGGGACCACCTGCAGGCTGCTCCAAACAGAAGGCCAGCAGGGGCGCCCGGGTGTCTGCTTCCCCAGGGGCTGACAGGTCTGGTCCGCATCGCCAGTCTGCCGAGGTGGTCTTGGCCGGAGGGGTGGCGGCACCAATGCGGGTTGTGGCATCGGCCTCCGGGGTCTCTTCCCCCGGGGGGCTTACACCCCCCGCCTACCTGGGGACAGGATGATCGGTCCGACGGAGAGATTCCGGATGATGAGGTACCAGATCCAGCAGGGGATGTCACCAGTCCGGCTGTGGGGGGCGTTCCTGGACAAGCCAGGTGAGTCACAAGATGCTTTCTTATAGTCTGCGGCATTGCGGGGTACAGGCAGGCGCGGGGAGGCCAGTGGTGCATGTGGGGCGGGCCTCAGCGTGGGGGGGTTCAGGCGGCGGGACTGGGCAGCGAGGGTGCTGAACCTGCCGCACGGTTGCCAGGTTTTGCGGGATGGGCTGCGGGCCTTGGTGGGGCGGTTTGACCGGGGGCTGGCGCGGCCGCCGCCGGTGGCCCCGTGGGGGGCTCCCCTGGCTGGGGGGCATGGGGGGTACACCGCCATTGGCACCTTCTGTGCCGACTCCAGTGGGGGAGGGGCGGTGGGGGCGCCAGTGGTGGACGCGACCATGTTAAAATATAGAATTAAACGAACAAACGGCAGCGGCGGTACGGTCGGATATCGTTCGGGTCGCCGGCGTGGTGGGTGGTGTACGGGTGATTCGTGGGGCCGCTGGGGGCCCACTGGCCGCAGGAGGTGCGGGTAAGGCTCGGGAAAGGGGAGTAAGGGGAGACTTTCTCGCCTCTCCCATTTGGTGAAGTTTAGAGTGGATGGGGTCAGGCCCGATGATTCCCCGCAGGAGGATGAGGACGAGCGGTGGTTTTCCACCACGCAATTTCCTAATTGGTTACGGGCGTTTGCCATTTTGGCGAGCGGAGCCCCGAGCATGGCTTGGCGCTGTTCTGCTCTATGGCTGCGATCGGGACGGCCCATAGGGTGTATGGGGGGGGGTGGTGGCCCCGGTATGTCGGGCAATTCCGGCCGCACATAGCAGTGCGGCCGGCGTTGCGCCGGGACCGCTAGGACATCAGCTTCTGGATGAGGCTTATGTCGTAGGCGCGGCCCCGCCTGTTTCTTCGCGGGGGGACCGGGTGTGCGCCTACCTCTGGGCTGCCGGCCGGAAAGGAATGGGGGTCTGGGGGCAGTTCGACGAGGGAGCATGCCAGTTCGGGGGAGCGTGCGGGTTCCGGCGTGAGTGTTCCGGCTGCGGTGGAGCACACACGCTGTCTCGGTGCTTCCGGATAGGGGGTCGAGTCGGGGATGCTGCTCGGAAGCGGGTGGACGCCGGTGATACGGGCGTGGATGCTTCCTTTTCTGCGTAGGTATCCGGAGAGGGCGGCGGCGCGGGTGCTGCCGGCGTTGTTTCGACATGGCTTCAGGATTACCTGTCGCTGCCAGCGGTGCCGCTGGTGGCGAAGGAGTTGAAGTCGGCATTGCAGCGTCCGGGGTTCGTGGCTGACAGGCTACGAGGGGGGTGGCGGACGCGGGGGGCCGTTTGGGGTAGGCCTTGGCCCGACTGGGTGGTTTTCCCATTGGGGGTGGTCCCCAAGACGCAAGTGGGGAAATGTTGACTCTTCCATCGCCTGTCGTTTCCGATAAGGGGGCTCAGTACACGGTTATTGACCCAGCGGTGCACGGTGTCCTACACGTCGTTCAGCGCGGCAGTCCGGTGGGTGCGGCGGTGGGGTCAAGGGGCACTGATGGCCAAGGCCGATGTGGAATCGGCATTCCGGCTGCTCCCTGTTCCTCATGGGAGCTTTTGGCTTTGGGGTTCCACTGGCACGGAACTATGGTTCAGTTGCGGAGGTTGCAGTCAATCCGGGGTCAGCTGCGCTTCGCTGGTAGGATCATTCCCATGGGAGGGATTTTCTGCGGGCGGCTGTCGGCGGCTACGGGGAGGGTCAGCGTTCTGACGCACTTAGTGCGCCTGGGTAGGGGCCATAGGGAGGATTTGCGGGTTTGGCATGAGTTCTGGGCTTCCTACAATGGTAGGACAATTGGATGGCGGGCCCGGTTAGCGACTTTGACATGGCCTTGGCCACAGATGGGGCGGGTTCTACCGGGTACGGGGCGTTTTTCAGGGGCAAGTGGAGCGCGGGGCCTTGGCCGGAGACATGGGAGGCAGCGGGTTTCCTGGGGAATCTGGTTTTGTTGACACTATTTCCGGGGGTGTTAGCGTTGGAGCTGTGGGGGGAGGAGTGTCGGGGTTTGAAGTTGCGCATTAATTACGACGACATGGGTGTTGAGCAGGTGGTTAGCCGCATGTCAGCTACTTCCCCTCCGGTTACACGGCTGATGCGGTAGTTCGTTTTTCGTTGTTTACAGCTGCATGTTTTTCTTTACGCTGTACGCATCTCGGGCGTGGCAATTGAGCTGGCTGACTCCCTGTCTCATTTTTCAGGGGGACAGATTCAGGGAGCTTGCTCCGGGCGCGGAAGCGGGAGGGGTCCCTTGCCCGGGGTGGATTAGGTGGCTGCGGGATGGCTCGGGCAGTTGGTGAGCGCGTCCACGTGGGCGGCCTTCTTCACGGTTTGGGCAAAATGGTTGGTTCTGGTTCGGGAGCAGGGGTCGGTGATCGGGGACGCGGTAGGCGGCGGTTTGTGCTCTACTTTGTGGCCAGAAATGGGGGGCGAGGGGTGTCGGTTTCCTCGAGTGGCCGGAAACTGGCGTGTTTTGACGTTTTTGTTTAGCTCGTGGTGGGTGGATGGTAATAAATAAAAAAGAACCAGAACCAACCATTTTGCCCAACAAAAACAGAGTCACCGGCCCTGCGTTTCTCTGCCTCTATGGTACTAGGCTCCCCGAGGGACAGCTGGCACCTCTCCCTCCTCCATCAGGCCACTATGCACTAGGTGGTTGGGTACGGCTGAGTATGGCTGGGTATTGCAGGGTATGGCAGTTTTGACAGGGTATGGCAGAGTATTGGCAGGGTATGGAGGGATGGCTGTGACTGCACTTGTCACAGAGCAGCGCTGTGGGCACTACAGATGCAGCCCCCACAGCGCTGCTGCCATCCGATCTCTCTCCTCCACTGTGCAGATCTTTACACAGAGGGGAGAGCAACCGGCGTCATCATGACGCCGGTTTGTTTACAAGTGATCGCTCCGTCAATTGACGGAGCGATCACATTGTAAATGGCCGAAGGGTGCATCAAGATGGCCGGCGCTCCGGAGCTAGGCCGAAGCCTTGGCCTTTCCTAAGGCTCCGGATCGCGGCGGGGGGTGGTGCCAATCATATATTCGCACCATAAGACGCAGGCACATTTTCCCACATATTTCTGGGGGGGAAAAGTGCATCTTATAGTCCAAAAAATACGGTATATCAAATCAGACAAGCCTTTGTACTACTACATAGCTGACAGGAAATTATACAATCAGATTGTACAGGAAGCTGATGGAAGGTAGTATGAAGGAGGTGTAGTCCAAAGGGGTGAACACACTCTATCACAAACCTCCTGTGGTTAAGGTAAGTGAGAGAAAAGCACATTGGGAGAGCTGGTTCAGCAATGGCATTGGGAAAACGCTACTATTTATTATGGAAACTGAAATTCTGCCTGAAAAGCGGAACCAGTAGCTGACCGTGCTATTTCCGAATGATGGCTACAGCACGACCAGCCAGTTCTGGGAGGCCAGCATATGATCTCCTCCCATGATCGCAGAGTCCTCCAGACACTGCTGATCACAGATTGAGCCAATCAGCAGCTCTTTACCATGTGATCAGCTATGTCCAATCACAGCTGATCACAATGTAAAAACAAGCCAGCTAACGGCATGCCTTTCCTCACACTGACAGCATGTGTACACTGATAATGAGGGCATTAATTAACAGCTGCCAATCAGTGCAGCCTCATCTGCGCATATCAGTGAAGAAACATTACCTGTTTGCAAAATGTTATTACTGTAGGGGCTGCTGAATATCGTGGTCCCCTCTGCCCAGCCCGGCAGTCACCTTATAGACCATGAACAGTCCATATGTTTGTTTTGTATTTTATTGAGGGATTTTGAACTTGGATAGGGTCAAGGAAATTATGGGATGCCCAGAATCAATAGTAGAATCTTATTTGTATACTGTTTCTCTATGTCCTACAATACTTGCACAGCTAGCATATGGTAGGCCCAACTCTGACTGCCAGGCCTTAGCAACTGCCATTTTCATCTTCAGGCCCTCCTGACTACAGCTGCCTGTGACATCAGTCTCTCCTGCTGGCTCTACATCCATCTCAAACTGCACACTCCCAGTCTGCTCTAGCATGCCTCCCCAGCTTTCCCAACTGTGCCTGTCACTCCCCAGCCCTCTTGACTGCGTTTTGGAGGATCCTTCCTGGGTACTTGCCCAGCAACACTATCCCCCGTTGTCCTTCTTGATCCCTCCTGTCCAGATCCTTCTTTGTTTCTCAGGCTCCGACTTGCACCAGAACCCCACAGATCCAAGGTCAACCCCCCCCCCCAAAAGACAGAGGAGTGCCTCAGAGGCCCTGACAACTTAGTGCTCCAGCTTCTTCCACCCGACAACTCCTCCCCAGCAGGGCTGACTCTAGGTATTGGCAGAAGGCCTGCCAATCCATGTTGTGGTTTGGTCAGCGCTCTTTAGAAAACACCCCAGGCAGCTCCACCTCTCTTCCCCTCATCTCTTCTGGAAGCCAGTGGGAGGTAACTGAGAAGTGATGCTGCATGTGAGTCAGCTGCTGCTACTCTAAGGCCGCGTACACACGCGGGGACTGTTCGCCCAACTTTGTCCGTCAAACAGTTTCGGCAAACAGTCCGCTCAAACTTAGCATGGACGGACATGGCCACACACGACGGACGAACAGTTTGCTGAAACCGTGCGCGATGACGTGAACGGCGTGTACGACGGGACGAAAAATACGACGTCCTATACACTGCATTATAACTTTCGGCGTGAAAATCCTTTCTGAGCATGCGCGCAACTTTGTTTGACGAACAAGCCTACACACGAGCGGACTGTTCGCTGAAACAAGGTTTCAGCGGACAGTTTTTCGGAAATTCCGAAAAACCTTGTCCGTCAAACTGTCCGCTGAAAGCCCACACACGAGCGGACTGTCCGCCCAAACACTGTTCAGCGGACAAAGTTGGGCGAACAGTCCGCCCGTGTGTACGCGGCCTAAGCCACTCCCAGCCCACACAGATCAAAACCAGCCAGGCCTGATTAAATGTACCTGCACTCACAAAAATCCTACTTCTAGCACCTGCCTAAAGTAGAGGTTGCTACACTTTCTCCCCCACCCGAACTCAGCTGGGAAAATTTGAAAAAGTGGCTCCTGGGCCCAGGAACATGGGCCTCCCATAAAATAAACTGGAGGGAGGAAAGAGAAACAACTTTGGGGAACTGTACAAATAAATTAAACAAAAATATAAATCTCTGCTAGGCATTTACATTTGTATAGTATGAATAAGGCACTTCTAAGTACAGATCCCTGCAGTATATACATTAAGGCCAGAGCATCTCTCCCTCGGGAAAAACACTCCGTCCACGGAAATTCTTGTCTCCATCCCAGAAGACCCTAAGAGAAGACAAAAAAAAAAAAAAGTAAATCCTACTCTCAGACCTAACCGTACACTATATATATTCAAACACAACTTAGATTTAGCACACTTTTTTTTTTTTTTTGTCTTGTTCTGCCAGGAGGGGTTATAACCTGTACTCACGGTTGCCAGGCCACGGGTCATAGCCGTCCTCTATCTTTGCGGGGGGGAGTCACAAGGGCTCAAATCCGCTCCACCTTTGGGGGATGATGCTAGGCCCGAACTGGCCTTCCGGGATTGCCACGGCTGTAGATGGCAGAGTCCTGAGAGCAGGTCCACATTGAACTAGTGTGGATCCTGCTGGACAGATGCTAGCCGCTTCAGCAGTTCCCCACAATGGCCACACCGCACCCATGTGCTGACCACCATGGTTGGTATTCGGCACTTGAGACACAATAGACACAACCTCTCTATCCCATCGACCATCCCCAAGGCAAATCCCCTGCGGTGCTCCAACCGGACGCCAGTGTCCGCTCTGGCAACCAGGTTAAAGCTGGGTAGTAAACGACCACCCTCCACTATCATCTTTTGTTTCGTATTGTCTGCTGCTAGCAGGAAACTTTTGCTCTCCTCCAGAGTGTGGCACCGCCTCCTCGCTTCCAGATGGGCTAGCGCCTGTGGAACTGATAGGCAGACTTCGCCCTGGGCACGTTGCTGTAGCCCCTTGCTAGACTTACTGAAGTTTGCAGGCATGCTAATACTAGCAGGATTTGTCCAGGCATGTCGCCTTTCACCGACTGCCCAAGCAACTGTAGGCAGGTAACCATTGACTTTTCCTGTGGTTGCCGGTAGCCATTTTGAACTTGGATAGGGTAAAGGAAATTATGGGATGCTCAGAATCAATAATAGAATTGGATGATCAGCTGGAACCTCTATTTAGCCTTCTAGAGCTCCAGCACAATGCTTATTTATAGACTGTTTCTCTCTCACTCCTGTACAATACTTGGTTCCAGCACAGCTAGCACATGGTAGGCCCAACTCTGACTCTGTCAGGCCTTGGCAGCTGCCATTTGTAGGCTGGGACCGCATGCCCCTTTAGTGTAGCAACAAATAGTGAAAGAAAATTCTTTAAGCCTGGGTTCACACTTGTACCTTGCGAATTGAAGCTGCGCAGATAAAAATCAGTTGTTCAGCGGCCCCTCTGCGTTTTAGCTGCGGATCAGCTGCGAATTCAGAAGTAACCCCTGAAGTGTCTAATTAGAGCTGCGAATTGTGATCTGGCCAATCGTGAGGCTGCTAATAAAAAGATTGATTTTTGTGGACACTTCCTGGTTGTCCAGGAGTCTGTAGTGTGTTTTTGTTTGTTAGCAAAATGTGTGCTACTCTGCCCATGATAATGACAACAGTTGCTGGTGCAGCAGCAGCAATCTTGCTGTAAGTAGAGAGGAGGAGGAGAAGAAGATACTGGGTTCATCCCATAATTGTAAATCGGGAGGAGAGAGGCCAGTTCATGATCCTGTATGAAGAGCTCCATGTGCATGATGAGAAATTTTTTAATTACACACGCATGTCAATAACTAGGTGAGTCATTTACCTGCCAAACCATTCATTTTTTTGCATGCATATTTCCATAGTAGGGGATGTTTGAAAAAGAGACAAGTCCATCAAGTGTAACCTTTGCGTGTGATTGTGTCAGTCTTATATTTTGATAAATAAGCGTTGTCCCCCCCCCCAAACACATTGTCCCCAAGTTGATGGGGATAAGGTGCTTTGTGGGGGGGGGGGGGGGGGGAATCCGACGCCGCTTTGTTGTGCAGTTTGTGACCAGACAATTGTTTAATTCAAATGCCAGTGGCTAGATCTATGTCCAAATTATGTCACAACTGCAAATGACGTGGAATCTTATTTTTGATGTCACTTATTTAACTTACATTTTGATGTAGATGAAGGATGCAGGCCTTCTTTGAAATAATAATGTTCTCTACCACTTACCTTACTATTTTGAAGACTGTATGGCAAAATGTGTTTCATACATGTAACTAATCAAATTTTTTTTTTTTTTTTATTTAGTTTTGATGAATTGCTTGGATTAATCTCCCCTTGCTTGGAGCGTCAGAACACATGCTACAGAACTAGTATCTAGCCTGCTGAAAGATTACTGATCACATTAAGGTACTTTTCTTCACTGATGTCCTTTGTCATGTGAATTTTGGAGCATGTAATGTTTTTACAACTCTTCAAATCGTGTGTAATTCTAAATATATAACCTGACAAAAGTTGGTGTAATATGGATTTATTGAATTATCCAAGATATATTAATATATATATATATATATATATATATATATATATATATATATATATATAACATATGCTCATCATAAATTAACATATAAAAATGAAAAAAAAAAAAAAAGTCTCAAGTAGGCCTCTTCTACTTAGTTTACCAAAAAGGTGTCCTCTTGGTCCATCATTAATCATAGATTGTGATAGGTTTTTTGGAAAGGGGGCTCATTGGAGTAGCGACTGGCAGAAGCTGGGTCATCACTGGCGGTGCTGGGAGCAGGCCTAGCCTCGCCATGTTGACTTGGAACATACATACCAGGATTTTGGGGGGGGGGGGCTGATTGAAGGAATTGGGGATGGGATAGGGAATGTTACTGTGTGGCACTTCATATCTGGAGATTGCCGTTTCAAAACTTGAAGGATAGGATGGGGGATTGTAGGGGTAAGGTTGGTGGTGGTGTTCAGGGTATTGCACGTATCTGGGGTAGTTAACGGGAGGTCTTGGTGGTAGCACATATGGCACTTTAAATGAAGCTTCCTCGCATGGCTTTGAGAAGGAGTGCAGCACTTGTTCACTAGTGTTTTTCGCATTTCAATTAGCGCTCTGGTGGTACCTTTTTAATTAGAGGGACAAAACTGAGCGCCAGTATAGTATATAGTACATAAAAAAGCATCCACCTTTTCTGACATGGTTTTCAACATTTCAAGTAGGCGCTCACTTATGTCAGGTTGGGTTTGAGGTGCTCGCCTCCGTGGCACTTTGGCATAATAATGTCTGCAGGAGCAGAGGAGGGCCCAGGGATAGCCTCTGCCACTGCAGATTGTTCATCTGGATTGGTTTACCAAAGATTGGACGAGCTTTGGATTTGTGATAAATCCTCTGTGCCTTCTGGAAATTCAATGTAGCCTTGGGCCTCTGTTTGAGCCTCTGGTTGGTCCTCCATTACATCTTGTTCCTCCCAACTAGCTTACATAGTTACATAGTTAGTCAGGTTGAAAAAAGACACAAGTCCATCCAGTTCAACCCTAAAAACAAATAAATAAAATAAAAAATAATCATACAATCCAGATACCCAATTTTATGCCCACAATTGATCCAGAGGAAGGCGGAAAAAAAAACCCAGCAGAGCATGCTCCAATTTGCTACAGCAGGGGAAAAAAATTCCTTCCTGATCCCCCAATAGGCGATCGGATTTTCCCTGGATCAACTTTACCTATGTTAGTACCTAGTTATATTATGTACCATCAGGAAAGTATCCAAGCCTTTCTTAAAGCAATCTACTGAACTGGCCAGAACCACCTCTGGCGGGAGTCTATTCCACATTTTCACAGCTCTAACTGTGAAGAAACCTTTCCGTACTTGAAGATGAAATCTCTTTTCCTCTAGACGTAAAGAGTGCCCCCGTGTCCTCTGGGTTGACCGTACAGAGAACAACTCAACACCAAGTTCACTATATGGACCCCTAATGTATTTGAACATGTTGATCATATCCCCCCTTAATCTCCTCTTCTCAAGAGTGAATAAATTTAGTTCCTCTAATCTCTCCTCATAGCTGAGTTCCTCCATGCCTCTTATCAGTTTGGTTGCCCTTCTCTGCACTTTCTCCAGTTCCCCGATATCCTTTTTGAGAACTGGTGCCCAAAACTGAACGGCATATTCCAGGTGAGGTCTTACTAATGATTTGAACAGGGGCAAAATTATATCTCTTTCTCTGGAGTCCATACCTCTCTTAATACAAGAAAGGACTTTGCTCGCTTTGCAAACAGCAGCTTGGCATTGCATGTTGTTATTGAGCTTATGGTCTACCAAAACCCCCAGATCCTTCTCCACTATGGATTCCCCCAGTTGTACTCCCCCTAGCATGTATGATGCATGCATATTCTTAGGCCCCAAGTGCATAACTTTACATTTATCAACATTAAACCTCATCTGCCACATAGTCGCCCAATTAGACAGTGTATTGAGGTCGGCTTGTAAATTGGAGACATCCTGTAAAGACGTTATTCCACTGCATATCTTGGTGTCATCTGCAAAGACAGAAATATTACTTTTGATCCCAGACCCAATATCATTTATAAAGATGTTAAAAAGTAAGGGTCCCAACACTGAACCTTGGGGTACACCACTGATAACCTTAGACCATTCAGAGTAAGAGTCATTAACCACTACTCTCTGAATTCTGTCTTCTAGCCAATTTTCTATCCATTTACAAACTGATATTTCCAAACCAGTAGACTTTACCTTACACATGAGCCGTGTGTGGGGAACTGTATCGAATGCTTTTGCAAAATCCAAGTATACCACGTCCACCGCCACCCCTCTGTCCAAGGTTTTACTTACCTCCTCATAAAAAGAAATCAGATTTGTCTGACAACTTCTGTCTTTCATGAATCCATGTTGTCTGTTGCTTAGTGTTTTTGTTCAGCAAGAACTCGTCGATGTGGTCTTTTATTAAACGCTCCAGTATCTTCCCAGCTATAGAAGTTAAGCTAACAGGTCTATAGTTACTTGGTAAAGACTTTGATCCCTTTTTAAATATAGGCACCACGTTCGCCCTGCGCCAATCCAGTGGGACTATTCCCGTCATTAATGAGTCCCTAAAAATTAGATACAATGGCTCTGAAATTACAGAGCTCAATTCTTTTAGGATCTGTGGGTGGATGCCATCAGGGCCAGGTGCTTTATCCACCTTTATTCTGTCTAAGTATTTCTGGACCATATCACTTTTGAGCCATTGTGGATCATTTGGGGCTGTGTCACTATCACCCCCATTATGGACATGCGCTCCCCCATGCTCTTTTGTGTACACAGAGCTGAAGAAAGTGTTTAATAAATTAGCCTTCTCTTTGTCCCCAGTCACCAACTTTAGATTGTTTTGTAAAGGGCCTACATGCTCAGACTTGACCTTTTTTACTATTAATATATTTGAAGAATTTTTTGGGGTTTGTCCTACTATCTTTTGGAATCTGTCGTTCGTTTTGAATTTTTGCATCCTTGATTTCCTTTTTACATATTCTGTTAATTTCTTTGTAACATTTAAATGACACTAGTGATCCTTCATTTTTATATTTTTTAAAAGCTCTTCTCTTACAGTTTATAGCTTTTTTAACTTTGGCCGTGAGCCACATAGGTTTTGTTTTTAGCCTTTTAAACTTATTGCCCATGGGAATATACTTTGCAGTGAGGTCCCCAACAGTCTTTTTGAAGAATTCCCATTTCTGTTCTGTGCCCATTGAAGCGAATATTCTCTCCCAGTCTAAGTCCTGGAGAGTAGCCCTCATCCTCGGAAAATTAGCTCTCTTGAAGTTAAGTGTTTTTATCTTACCCGTATGTATTTCTTGTTTAGCGCTAACATCAAAGGAAATCATGTTATGATCACTGCTACCCAGGTGTTCCTTTATCTGGACATTAGTAATAAGCTCCGCATGGTTTGAGATTACCAGGTCCAACAGAGCTTCATTCCTAGTTGGGGCCTCAATAAACTGGACCATAAAATTGTCCTGTAATAGGTTTATAATTTTTTGCCCTTTAACTGTCCCAGCAGTGCCATTACTCCAGTCAATTTCTGGGTAGTTAAAATCCCCCATTATTATCACTGTCCCAGCCCTTGCAGCCCTTTCCATCTGTGCAAGGAGCTGAGTCTCCACCTCCTCATTCACATTGGGTGGTCTATAACAAACTCCAACGATTAACTTTGAACTACACCCATCTAAATGCAGTTCCACCCATAATGCTTCGGACTCATCACACTCTCCATCCACCAGGTCCTCTTTCACACTTGCTTTGAGATCACTTCTCACATAGAGACAGACCCCGCCACCTTTTCCTTTTTACCCTGTCTCTCCGAAAGAGTGCATAGCCAGGAATATTAATAGCCCAGTCATGTGAGGATTGAAGCCAAGTTTCAGCAATACCGATTACATCATAGCTCTCCTCATGCGCCACAGCTTCCAACTCACCTATTTTGCTTGGCAGACTTCTGGCATTGGTGAACAAACACTTTAATGCATTATTACATTTTGCTCTGGTGTTTTTCATATTATTTTTAGTAGTACAAATTGCACTATAGTTTTCAATGGCTGTTTGCAACATGGGAAATTTCTTGTTACCTGCCATATCCCACCCCCCATCTATCCCCATTCCACCCTCCATTAATGTCTGACCCCTAACTGACCTGTCTGCCCAATGTACTTCTGGTTCACCCTCCCCCCTCAAACCCAGTTTAAATACTCCTCCAGCCTTCCCATAAACCTCTTCCCCAGCACAGCAGACCCCCTTCCATTCAAGTGCAAACCATCATTAGCATATAGGTTCTGTCCTGTTTTTCAAAAATAAAGAGGGGAACTTAACTAGGCATTATCAAAGTTAAGAGGTTAGCAGATACATAGATGATATAGATGAAAACTTACTCCTTCATCTCCACAATGGGTTGCAGAAAATCTAAGTCCCTGGCAAACATATAGGGTACTCCTTGCTTCTTTGACGTGACGCATATATTTTCACCTTGTCTGTAAGTAGTGCACCAAAAAACATAAAAATGTAATAATTTTATTTATGTTTGCTTTTAGGTACCTAGCAACAGGAAATTCTTTTGAAAGTTTTCAGTATGAATTTAAGGTTGGGAAGTCAATTATTAGTGGCATCGTTAATGAAACCTGCCTAGTCATATGGGAAGAACTGAAGTATTTGGTTATGAAGAAGCCAAAAAAAAACAAATAGTTGAAGATAGTGGAGCTATTCTGGGAGCGATGCAACTTCCCCAACTGTCTGGGAGCCATAGATGGGAAGCACATCTGCATCCTCAAGCCTCCAGCTAGTGGGAGCCAATATTTTAATTACAAGAATTTTTTTTCGTTGGTATTAATGGCAGTGGCAGACGCCAATTATACATTTATTTATATTGATGTGGGTTCTTATGGCAGCAGCTCAGATTCTAGTGTATTTTCACATTCCTCATTTGGCCGAATGCTGCGTGAGAATACACTAGACTTGCCCAGTCATTCTCCCCTGCCCGGAACAACAGAGCCTTCCCTCCCACATGTATTTGTAGGAGATGAAGCGTTTGCACTTTCAGAGCACATGCTCGGGCCTTTTTCAAGTCACACAACAGAAAAAAGAGTGTTCAATTATAGGCTCAACAGGGCACGACGAGTAGTAGAATGTTCATTTGGTATACTATGCAATTAGTGGAGATTCTTGCATACTTTAATAAACCTCAGTATTGACCATGCTATCAGTACTGTTAAAGCAGCCTGTGCACTGCACAACTATGTGCGTGAATGAGATGGCTATCTGAGGATTCCCTGAGCCATAACATGGAGGCAGCACAGTGGAATGTTACTAGGGGCACCACTACTGGTATACATATTCGTGCTGAATTCCAAAAATTCTTTATATCGCCAGCTGGGGAGGTGCCTTGGCAGATGAATTCTATATAATCAGAAAAAGTGTGTATTTGTTTGCATTATATTATCAGGGCCTTTACAACATGAAAAGTGTGCTGTAACAAATGTTTTTTTATGTCATTTTTAAAAATAACATTTTTTTCACATTTGTGTTGTATATTATTTTGCAAACCTAAGCGAATCTAAGATTAGTAATTAATTTAGGGACTCCTCCTTCGCTGGATTACGCCGTTGTGTGCCTAAGATTGAGAGCATGTGGCCTGGTATGGATTTGTGGGTAAACGCACGCTGTTGTCTAGTAAAATAATATAATTCCTAAAAATGGACTACATAAAGAAACAGGACAGCATCTACAGTTAGTGAAAGGGGAAAAAAAAAACTTAAATTTGTCAGCCTGAACTTGGGATGCGCACATGCTCCACTCTGGCAAGATGTTTCTGGCAATTTCCAGCCAAGCACGTTTTTTTTAAGAACGTTGTCCTTATAGTTAGGATGTCGGGTGTCATAAATCATTGGTTTCTCCCTCACAAGTCTGATCAGCTCCTCACAATTAGAGCTGCAACTAACGATTTATTTGTCTGTCGACTAATCTATCGATTATTTTTTCGATTAGTCAACGACTATACGATTGTTTATTTTTATTTTTTTTTTTTTTTTTTTATGAACCTAGTGTTTTTTTTGATTAGCTAATTAATCCTTTGGATAACCTTACAAAAAATAAGTACATAAAAAAAAAAAGTAAGATAAAAGAATATAGCTAGTACATACATATATATAAGTATGTACGTTTATTCTTACCTTTTTTTTATGTATTTATTTTTTGTAAAGTTAAGATAAAAGAAATATATATTTTTAAGGGGGGGGTGTGGGGACAGTGTCAGTGTGTGTTTTTATTTTTTTATTATTTTTTCCCAAAAAAAATTATTATTGCAATTTTATTTTTTGATTTTATCAGCCCTGTTGGGGGGCTATGGTAAGATATCAGGGGTCTTAACAGACCTCTGACATCTCCCATTTGAGACAGGGAAAGGGACCGGGGACAGAGATTCCCCAGTCCCTTTCTCTGCAGCCTCTGCTGCACTGATAATGAATGGAGAGAAGACAGCGGCTTCTCTCCATTCATTAACTGAGACATCGTAATCACAGGAGGTTACAATGTTTCAGTTATGCTAATGGACGGTGTCAGTGGTTCCTGACTCCATTCTGAAAATGAAGGAGCCGGGTTTACCGGCTTCTACCTCCGCTCTCCATCCTGAGATACCGAGGGGGTGGCGGCAGCACGGAGGGGGAGAAGAGAGAGGGGGACAGCAGCACAGAGGGGGACACAGAGAAGAGAGAGGGGGACGGCAGCACGGAGGGAGAGAAGAGAGGGGGGCGGCGGCACGGAAGGGGACAGATGCACGGAGGGGGAGAAGAGGGGGGTCGGCGGCACGGAGGGGGACAGATGCACGGAGAGGGGGACGGCAGCACGGAGGAGAGTGGGAGATACTGAGCACTGTGACGCATCAACGCCCTGCAGGCACGTCGACGTATTTTTTATTTTTTGTAGTCGACGTAATCTATTACGTTGACTCGTCGTGGCAGCTCTAGAGAGGGGGACAGCAGCACGGAGGGGGGAGAAGAGAGAGGGGGGGCGACAGCACAGAGGGGGAGAAGAGAGGGGGATGGCAGCACGGAGGGGGAGAAGAGAGGGGGACGGCGGCAGGGAGGGGGAGAAGAGAGGGGGACGGCGGCACGGAGGGGGACAGATGCACGGAGAGGGGGATGGCAGCACGGAGGAGAGCGGGAGATACTGAACACTGATGCATCGACGCCCTGCACGCACGTCAACATATTTTTTTTGTTTTTTGTAGTCTACGTAATCTATTACGTCGACTCGTCGTGGCAGCTCTACTCACAATCCACAGATTCTTTGACCTTTGATGCCACTTTTCACCCTCTTTTTGCCATGCTTGCTCTCCGGTCATCACCACAAAACAGACAGAAGAGGAACTGGAAGAGGGGGAGGTGTAGGAGGAGGGCAGATCCTTTATGTTTACACCGCAATTCAGCTGCGAATTAGATGGGTGACCATAGAAGATAATGGGCTTGCAATTCGCAACGTTTTTTGTGCACACGTTTTTTGTGCAATGCGAATGTAACGCAAATATGGGAACGTGCCTCAGTCAAATTAACTTAGTTTAAAATGTCTTGCGAATTGGATGAGTTGTAAGCCGCATCTAATTCACATAGGTGTGAACGGGGCTAAATGCTAACTGTCCTATAGTGGACTACTGCTCCCAGTCAGTCCTCTTCTGGCCCTGCCATTCCTCCTGACTGCAGCTGCCCATGAAATCACAGTCTCTCCTTATGGCTCTACATCCATCCTGGACTGCACACCCCCATTCCTCACCAACTCTCCCAACTGTGCCTGTCACTCACCAGCCCTCCTGGCTGAATTCCGGTGGATCCCTCCTGCAGACTTGCCCGGTAACACTAGCTCCCATTGTTCTTCTCGGTCCCTCACTGTACCTCCTGTCCAGATCCTTTGTCACACCCCCCCAGACTGGGAAGGGCCTCAAAGGCACCAACAACCCATTCTCCATTCTCATTCTCCAGCTTCTTTCACCCGAAAACTCCTCCCCAGCAGGGCTCACTCTAGGGGTTTAAAGAGGCCTGTCCCCTGCCAATCCAAGTTGGGGATTG
Source organism: Lithobates pipiens (assembly GCF_037356315.1). Taxonomy (NCBI): domain Eukaryota; kingdom Metazoa; phylum Chordata; class Amphibia; order Anura; family Ranidae; genus Lithobates; species Lithobates pipiens. Next base: position 233,431,768 of record NW_027507785.1, on the reverse strand, counting down.
GCCAGGGCTCCTTAGAATATTCCGGGCAGCTCCACCTCTCTTCCCTTTCTCTGTTCTAGAATCCTCTAGAAACCAGAGGGAGGTAACTGAGAAGTTATGCTGCATGTGATTCACCTGCTGCTACTCTAAGCCATTCTCAGCCCACACCAATCAAAACAAACAGGCCTAGCTTACAGCTAGGCTAGATTAAATTTACCTGCACTCACACACCCTACTTCTAGCACCTTCCTAAAGTATCATACGCATGAATCACCAGTTCCTTCGGTGGCGGCGTGTCACGGAGACACTGCTCACCACCAAGGGGGCTGAACAGCCATTGGGCATGGCTGTTTACCACGTGATCGGCCCTGATGAAGTCACGGCGAATCACAGGTGGTACTGCCCCACTTCGTACTGCGCATGCGTGCAATCAGGAGCCTGCTGCGTGTGCGCGTTGGTGGCGGCGTGTTCCCGAGAACACTGCTCAACACCGATGGTGGTAAATATCCATTGGCCGGTGGGTGTTTACCATGCAATCGGCTGTGATCCTTTCACAGCCAATAAATGTCACCAATCCACGGTAACGAGATGTTACCAGGTTCTCCTCCTCACACACCGATCGTGTGTTAGGAGATTGCAGTAACATCTTGTTACCGCCTACAGTGTACACCAATCACACTGGTTGCCCCCCCCCAATAAAGAGGGCCTGTCGCCACTCATCAAAGCACCTGTCACAGTTCATCTGAGTACCTGTCGCAGTCCATCGGAGTACCCGAGTACCTGTCGCAGTCCATCGGAGTACCCGAGTACCTGTCGCAGTCCATCGGAGTACCCGAGTACCTGTCGCGATCCATCAGAGTACCCGAGTACCTGTCGCGATCCATCAGAGTACCCGAGTACCTGTCGCGATCCATCAGAGTACCCGAGTACCTGTCGCGATCCATCAGAGTACCCGAGTACCTGTCGCGATCCATCAGAGTACCCGAGTACCTGTCGCGATCCATCAGAGTACCCGAGTACCTGTCGCGATCCATCAGAGTACCCGAGTACCTGTCGCGATCCATCAGAGTACCCGAGTACCTGTCGCGATCCATCAGAGTACCCGAGTACCTGTCGCGATCCATCAGAGTACCCGAGTACCTGTCGCAATCCATCAGAATACCCGAGTTCCTGTCAGTCCATCAGAATACCCGAGTACCTGTCGCAATCCATCAGAATACCCGAGTTCCTGTCAGTCCATCTGAGAACCAGAGTACCCGAGTACCTGTCACAGTCCATATGAGTACCCGAGTAACTGAGTACCTGTCACAGTCCATATGAGTACCTGTCACTGCCCTTCATAGTACCCATGTAACTGTCACCAGGCCATCAGAGTACCCGTGTATCTGTCACCAGGCCATCAGAGTACCCGAGTGCCTGTCTGCAGCTCATCAAGTTACCCGAGTGCCTGTCTGCAGCTCGTCAAGTTACCCGAGTGCCTGTCTGCAGCTCGTCAAGTTACCCGAGTGCCTGTCTGCAGCTCGTCAAGTTACCCGAGTGCCTGTCTGCAGCTCGTCAAGTTACCCGAGTGCCTGTCTGCAGCTCGTCAAGTTACCCGAGTGCCTGTCTGCAGCTCGTCAAGTTACCCGAGTGCCTGTCTGCAGCTCGTCAAGTTACCCGAGTGCCTGTCTGCAGCTCGTCAAGTTACCCGAGTGCCTGTCTGCAGCTCGTCAAGTTACCCGAGTGCCTGTCTGCAGCTCGTCAAGTTACCCGAGTGCCTGTCTGCAGCTCGTCAAGTTACCCGAGTGCCTGTCTGCAGCTCGTCAAGTTACCCGAGTGCCTGTCTGCAGCTCGTCAAGTTACCCGAGTGCCTGTCTGCAGCTCGTCAAGTTACCCGAGTGCCTGTCTGCAGCTCATCAAGTTACCCAAGAGCCTGTCTGCAGCTCATCAAGTTAGAATGCCTGAAGGTACTACTTCAGTGTTGGTCATCTGTGGCCAGGCTATGTAAAAGTCTTACACATGTGGTATTGCCATACTTGGGAGGAGTAGCAGAATGTGTTTTGAGGTGTAATTTTTGCTGTATACATGCTATGTGTTGGAAATATCTTATAAATTGTCAACTTTGTGTAAAAAAATAAAAATAAAAAATGCATGTTCTTTTTTTTTTTTCACATTTTCCAAAAACGTCTGGAAAAAAATGAACCGTTAAGACTCATTCTACCTCATATATTATACGTTGGAGTGTTGAATGGGGTAATTTTGTGGACAATTCCATTGTCCTGGTGCTCCAGGGCCTTTAAAATTGTAATATGTGGTTGAGAAATGAGATGTCATTTATGGTCCTAGAACACCTGAAAGTGCCACTTCAATGTTGGGTCTTTTTATTTGGCCAGGCTGTGTAAAAGTCTCACACATGTGGTATTGCCATACTCTGGAAGAGTAGCAAAATGTATTTGGGGGTGTAATTTGTTGTATGCATATGCTGTGTGTGACAAATAACCTGATAATGACAATTTTGTAAAAATAAAAAAATAAAATCTTCATTTTGCAAAGGATTGTGGGAAAAAATTACAACTATAAAAAACTCACCACGCTACTTACTTACTACCTTGGAATGTCTACTTTCTAAAAAGGGGTCATTTGGGGGGTATTTGTACTTTCCTGACTTGTTAGTGTCTCAAGAACTGAGATACACCTGATGTACTGAAGGCCTGATCAAACGTGTTCAATTTTCAGTGATTGGCACCATAGTTTGTAGACTCTATAACTTTCACAAAGACCAAATAATATACACTAATCTGGGTTATTTTTACCAAAGATATGTAGCAGTATACATTTTGGCCAAACTTTGTGAAGAAAAATTTGAGTTAGCAAAATTTTATGACAAACAATGAAAAAAGCATTTTTTTCACAACATATACGGTCTTCTTTTTTTATTAATAACACAAACAATAAAAAACCCTCTAGTGATTAAATGCCACCAAAAGAAAGCTCTATTTGTGTGAAAAAAGGACGCAAGTTTCATATGAGTACAGTGTTGCATGACTGAGTAATTGGGATTCAAACTGTAAGAGCGCTGAAAGCTGAAAATTGGTCTGGGCGGGAAGGGGGGTGTAAGTGCACTGTATTAAATACCATCAAAATAAAGTTCTATTGTGTGAAAAAATTATAGAGTTCCTTCTACTTCCGCCTTCCCCACCACACACCGCATACACACAGGGATGCCGCTGATCCTGCTTTAAAAAAGACAGAAGTGGAGGGGCGTGGCTTGACCGCAGCCAAGATGGCAGCTTAGCATCAGAGCTCCGGCGCATAGCGGGCATACCGAGCGGCTCACGGAGCACAGCGGCCACAGTTTTCGGTCCCATAGCGGCGGTTCGACTCGGGCACCACCCGCCGACATGTCCAGGAGAAAAAGAGCGGAGAAGAAGCCTAGAAAACTGACGGCTTACTTCATGCAGCCGCCGAGACAGCATGGCAAAGATGGCGCCGGCGCGTCCTCCACTCCGTTCCTATCGCACAGTGCTTTGGAGCAGCAGGAGAAATAGACCCACACCAGCGGTGAGCTCTCCCCTGGTGACTCGCAGACGTCAACCCCGCTGAGTAGGAGCCCAGCCAAGGCCAGGAGCAGAAGGGATTGCTCGAACACACCGCAGCAGCATGAGGTGAGATCCCCCATTGACTCTCAGGAAGACACCAGAGAGCTTCATGATTCCATTACCTCCTTTCCTACAACTAACCAGCCTGTTCTGGATACCACTCTTAAGGACATGCTCATCTCTTTGCGCAGTACTATACACACGGATATGATGTCCTGTATGCGAAGTTTCAGCACAGAACTCAAAGAGGTGAGTGAGAGAGTGAGCCATGTTGAAACTAAAATGGGGGAATACGCCACCACCATTAACGACCTAATCGATGCCCAAGATTCAGTCGAGGAGGATCAGAATTGGATTAAAGCCAAATTGGCAGATTTGGAGGACAGGGCCAGGAGGAACAATGTGAAGTTAAGGGGTATCCCCGAGTCGGTGACCCCGGCAGACCTGCGTCCCTATGTTACCAACCTGTTAACCACTCTCATGCCGGATCTTTCGCCAATAGAGATGTCCATCGACAGAATACACCATATCCCTAAGCCCTCCTTTATTCCGGAAAATGTCCCCAGGGATGTCTTATTCCGCATGCATTTCTTCCAAACCAAAGATCGCCTAATGCAAATCACCAGGCGAGGGGAGCACCGAAACACAGAATTTTCTAGTCTACAATTCTATGCAGATCTCTCGCAACACACTCTGCAGCTACGCAAAAACTTGAACAATATCACCAAGGTCTTGAGGAACCACAGCATCAACTACAAGTGGGGATTTCCTACCAAGCTAGTTGTGAACAGGGATGGGTCTAATTACGTGATCTCTTCACCTGATAAGGGTCTCCAACTTCTTAGAAAATGGAATATCCTCCCAGACGACTCCTCTCCGTCTCCTGCCGCACACAGCCCTAAGGGTCGACCATTTGTCGAGTAGCTGTACTATGCTGTTGTTTTTTTTTTTGTTGGTCTTGCTGCCTGTTGGCGGCCGCTGTGCTACTTTATCTAGTCCCTAATGGGGCCCGCCTGATGGAGCTGTGCTTTGTTTGGTCAATACAGACCCCACTCACTTGAGCAGATATAATCTGCACACGGGTTATGATGACCCTCCTTTTACCCAGTTTTTGTTTCTGTTTTGGAAGTTTTCTCCCTTTTCTGTTTTTCCCCCAGGAGATTTCAGCACTATCCCAACGTCTAGAAACCGTCAATCCTAAGTCATCAAAACGCTTTCTTCGTGAAGGAGAATTGGAGGAGACATCCTACTCATCGCACCTATTCCTCTGCTTTTCACAGATATACCGGGTCAAGTTGTGCTGTGAGTATCAGTGTCTCCTCAGGATTAGCTTCCAGCCTCATAGACGCAATGCCTCTTAATATTTTGTCAATTAATGCCCACGGCTTGAACCACCCGGCAAAGAGATTTTCTTTGTGGAAAGAGGCTAGATTATCAAAATGCGACGTACTCTGCGTCCAAGAGACGCATTTCCACAGGGACTCCCCTCCCAAGTGCACAGCCAGTGGTTTCCAGCACTACTTCCTATCCAGCGCACAGAAGAAGAAAAGAGGAACTATGATAGCCATTAGAGATACTGTCTCTTTTCTACTGCATCAGGAAATTACGGACCCGAATGGTCGCTTCATCATATTGGTATTCGATATTAATAACACCCGCTACACGCTGGTAAATGTTTATGTACCTAATGTACGCCAGATCTGCTTGCAAAATATGCAAAATTAAACAAGGGGCCTTACTGTTGTGCGGGGACTTTAATATTGCACCAGACCCAAAGATGGACTCAACTTGCACTACCACTAGGAGACCTCAGTCTCTGTGCAACTTTCTGCGTAAGAACGATATCTTTGATGTATGGCGTTGTAGACATGCCGATTGAGAGGGATTATTCTTTCTACTCTCATAGGCATCGCTCTTATAGCAGGATTGATCTCTTCCTCTCGGACAGGTGGCTCCTCCAAAATATTACACATACCAAAATAAATTCAATCACCTGGTCGGACCATGCATCTGTGCTGGTCACCATTGCAGATAATAGTCCCCCTAATGCTGCTTATTTGTGGCGATCTAATTCCTGATTAATTCAAGATCCTACTACCAAACGCCTACTTGAGGACCACCTTTCCGAGTTTTTTCGGTTTAATTCTACCCCTGAGATCTCTCCTGATATAATATGGAACGCCCATAAGGCGTTTATCCGTGGCATCTTTATCCAGCAGGGGGCGCGGTTGAAGAGGCAGACAGACGACCTTCTGAACAAAATCGCCGCACTAGAGAGCCTACACAAATCCAACCCCTCTCCGGCTTATCATACTGCCTTAGGTCATTTGAGGCATGAACTTAGACTTGTGTTACTACACAAATTTGAACAAGTGGAGAGGAGGCTCAAATTGTCCTTCTACTCCTCGGGCAACAAGGCTGGGAAGGCCTTGGCGCGTAGACTTCAGGGACAGCGTTTTAAATCAAAAATTCCCTATTTATTTAATCCTAAGACTAACATCAAAGAATTCGATCCCCAACAGATTGCTGACTCTTTTAGTGACTATTATGATTCCCTGTACAATTTGACCAATGATAGCTCTACTCCACAACCTTCCAAGGAAGACATAACAAATTTCCTAGCGCAAGCAAAACTTCCTACTCTTTCCACTGAACAATTAGATGATCTAAATCTGCCTTTCACGATCACTGAGATGTATAGGGCCATAGACACACTACCAAGCAATAAATCACCAGGGCCCGATGGGCTGACTGGGGACTATTACAAGACTTTTAAGACGGTCCTCGGCCCTCACCTTCTAAGGCCGCGTACACACGGGCGGACTGTTCGCCCAACCTTGTCCGCTGAACAGTGTTTGGGCGGACAGTCCGCTCGTGTGTGGGGCTTCAGCGGACAGTTTCAGCGGACAGTTGGACGGACAAGGTCTTACGGAAATTCCGAAAAACTGTCCGCTGAAACAAGGTTTCAGCGGACTGTTCGCTCGTGTGTAGGCTTGTTCGGCCAACTAAGTCTCGCGCATGCTCAGAAAGGATTTTCACGCCGAAAGCTATAATGCAGTGTATAGGACGTCGTATTTTTCGTCCCGTCGTACGTGCCGTTCACGTCATCGCGCACGGTTTCAGCAAACTGTTCGTCCGTCGTGTGTGGCCATGTCCGTCCATGCTAAGTTTGAGCGGACTGTTTGCCGAAACTGTTGGACGGACAAAGTTGGGCGAACAGTCCGCGCGTGTGTACGCGGCCTTAGGGTCTATGAGAATGCCGCTGCCTCTGCTCTCTTCCCGCCGGAGATGTTGGAAGCTATTATTGTTACACTACCCAAGCCGGGCAAAGCCCCGGAGCTACCTCAAAACTTTAGGCCCATATCTTTGCTGAATAATGACTTAGATATATGCTAAAATGCTTGCACTACGCCTGATGCCGATGCTACCTAATCTTATCAATGCTGACCAATCTGGTTTTACTAAGGGGAGGCAGTCATCGGACGCCACTAGGCGGATTATAAATATTATTGACTTAGCACGGGCTCAGCGAACGCCTTCTCTGCTCCTTGCTTTGGACGCGGAGAAGGCGTTCGACCGAGTACATTGGGGATATTTGGATGAGGTGTTGAGATCATTTGGATTTACTGGCCATATTCTATCGGCAATATTGGCTCTCTATTCCTCTCCTTCGGCTAGGGTATACTCCTCAGGAATGCTGTCTAAACCCTTTCAGATCACGAATGGTACCCGTCAGGGATGCCCATTATCCCCTTTGATTTTTAATATGACAATCGAGCCTCTGGCGGCGTGCATCAGACAGGACCCTAGGATATGTGGGTTCGAGGTGAATAGTCGCAAACACATCATAGGCCTTTTTGCTGATGATGTGATCCTAATGCTTACTAAACCAACAACCTCACTGATGCATGTCGCCAAAACTCTGCAGCATTTTAGCAAAGTCTAATATTATAGAGTAAACACAACCAAATCTTATGTTCTTGACCTGTGAATTTCCCCACACGAAAGGACAATTTTACAGACTAGCTACCCTTTTATTTGGCAAGACTCCGGGATATCTTACCTAGGGACCACTCTAACCCCTTCTCCTGAACAACTTTTCAAAGCCAACTATGTCCCTCTTGTTGACAAACTGAGGTTGGGCCTTCTTTCACTTAGCAAGCATATTCTCTCCTGGTCAGGGCGCCTAGCGGCGTTTAAAATGCAACTACTACCCCAGCTGCTCTGTCTTTCGCACTGTACCCATTCCGGTTACTAATACATTTTTTAGTAAACTGCAGGCTATGCTCTCACGATTTCTCTGGGAAGGTAAAAAAGCTAGAAGTGCTTTCAAGAAATTGAGCAAAACCAGGAGGGCTGGAGGCCTAGGCCTGCCTGTATTAGTGGACTACTACAGAGCAGCTATCCTAGCACTGGTTTGCTGCCAAGCCTTCCTCGTTGTGGGGAGACATAGAGCGGCAAAGTGTTCCAGGTAGCAATTTACTCAACTTTGCCCTAGCATTCCCACACTTAGCACGGGTACCGAAAGGCCTTCCACTCCCTGTATTGGCATCCTTGAACTCCTGGAAACTATTAGTTTCCACACACCCGCGTAGTAGCCCAACCTCTTTAATCCCAGTACCTATATCAATATTAACATTGCTAATCCCCGAAATGTCCCTGAATAGTTGGAATAATTTGGGAATACAGTGGGTTCAGGACCTGTTTAGGGGATCCCGACTTAAGCCTTTTGCGCAGTTGCAGGAGGAATACAGTCTACCTCACTCAGAGTATTTCACTCATTACCGAGTGCAATCTTATCTCACTAGTAAATATATTCCCCCTTACGTAGTCTATTGGCGAGTTAAACAATATCTTAGTACCGGGAATGAGAAAAAAGGTGGAATCTCCCTGTTCTATGACACCTTGAATGACAAATCACTACTAGAAAAGACTGGGCCCATGCTGGCTTGGGAGAGAGACCTTGGGGTCTCTATCTCTGAGGATCAATGGGGCAGAGCTATCCACCACACATACGCCGCCACTAGATGTACCTCCCTCTGGGAGCTAGCACATAAAACTACGCAAAGGTGGTATCTAACTCCATACCGTCTTGCCAAGTTTAACTCCTCGATATCGCCACTTTGTTGGAGGAACTGCTCCCAAATTGGCACCATTTTTCATGTACTGTGATCATGCAGTAAACTAGCTGAATATTGGACGGGAATATTCGTGATTTTTCGACAAGTAACAGGTATTGCAATTCCCCCCACTCCTGCCTTGGCCTTGCTTAACATAGGAATAGAAGATATCCCCCCTTCACTTAGACAGTTTGTAACTCATCTATTTTTAGCAGCTAGACTGGTACTTCTCAGGATTTGGAAAGCACCTCATCCCCCGGAGATCTCAGAGGTTATTAGATCCCTCGCTACCCATTATGCCTACGAACTTATCTTGGCATCGACATCAGGGAAGCGTACTGCCTTTCAAAACAACTGGCAACCCTGGTGTGACTGGTACAAGGCTAATGTTCTACAGTGACTGGTATACTAAATCTTCCTCTCCTAAAACAAATGAATAAATGCAAAACTCTGGTTGAGCGATAATCTCCTGCTATGGGACCTAGTATTAGGTTCCTTCCTACCTTTCCTTTCCCTTCCCCCTCCCCGATTTTGTTTTTTGTTTCTGTTCTTTTTGTTCACGACTTTCTTTTGGATGTGCAGGAGATATTATGGAGTGTTGGCATTGGTACAGTTGGAGCACTTGTTACAACCTTTTGGAAATGGAAGTACAATTGATTGGTCTCTGTGCAACACGGGATTTTGCAAAAGGTCCCGTGTGCCTCTTCCCCCGGGGGTGCAGCTAGCTCCCGGAAGGGGCACCTCCGGTGGGGGGGGGGTAGCACAGACCCAGACTTTAGCGCAGATGCCTGAGTGGAAATATGCTGTATCGATAGATCACACTCTTCTTATATGGATGTTAAAACGTTGTTACCTAGATAAGCCTAAAAAGTCTCCTACTTGTACTGATTGAATGACTCATATGCATGAAAGTCAATTTGCTTATTTTATACTCTGTAATTCTGAAAATTTGAATAAAAATTATTGGTTAAAAAAAAATATATATATATATATATATATATATATATATATATATATATATATATATATATATATATATATATATATATATATATATATATATATAAAAATTATGTTTTGGTACAGTGTTGTATGACTGCAAAGTGTGACAGCACTGCAAATTGGCCTGGGCAGGAAGGAGGTAAGTGTTTAAACACACTCTCCTGGCTGCTGTAGAAGCTAGAAATGAGTGCAATCTATCAATCATCATTGGAGGGCAGGTGAGACCTCAGGGGTCTAATAGACTCCTGGTGTCTCATTAAAGAGAACCTGTTTCAAAAAAGTATCACGTGAGAGACTGTCCCCTAAGTGATAACATTTTTATATATATATATATATATATATATATATATATCTCGCGAGCCATTCTCCCAGAGAGAAAGGGGAGGAACAGAGAGGGCGGCCGGATCATTATAGCAGAAGAGAGCGTGGAGGAAGAGGAGATCCGGCTTGATTAGAGCGGGGTTTGCACGCTGTAACAACTTACATTACAATTGCAGTCTGTGCGCCGTCACACACAGCCCGGTCCTGACGCCACACCTGTGAAAGACAGAATGCGGTCTAATGCCAGGGTGCATTCTGTCTGTCACAGGTGCGGGGCCATGAAGGCAGGGCTGTGTGTGACAGCGCGTGAACTGCAATTATAATGTAAGCTGGTACAGTGTGCAAACCCCGCCCTGTAATCAAGCCGAATCTCCTCTTCCTCCACGCTCTCTTCCACTATAATGATCCGGCCGCCCCCTCTGCACAGGTGAGGCTGCAATAATGATCTGGCCGCCCCCTCTGCACAGGTGAGGCTGCACTGATGGACACTGGTGAGGCTACGTTAGTGGGCACTGGTCATGCTGCGTTGATGGGCAGGGGTGATAACGTTAATATTTATTTTTGTAACTTAATTCTGCATAAAACATTTAAGTGTCATTTCATAAGAATTTGTGAGGGTGTGTATAGGTGCGGGGTCGGGTGGGGCAAATGGTGGCAAGTAACCTTTAAGGCCTGGCTAGTAGCTCAGGACTTGAAATTTTGAGCCCTGTTTGTGTGTGTGTGTGTATGTATGTATGTATATATATATATATATATATATATATATATATATATATATATATATATATATATATATATATATATATATATATATATATATATATTTTACAGTGGATATAAAAAAAAGTCTACACATCCCTGTTAAAATGTCAGGTTTCTGTGATGTAAGAAAAAATGAGACAAAGATAAATAATTTCATAACTTTTTCCAACTTTAATGTGACCTATAAACTGCAAATGTGAAAAATAAACTGAAATCTTTTAGGGACGGGAAGAAAACATAAAAGAATGTGGTTGCACAAGTGTGCACACCCTCTTATAATTGGGGATGTAGCTGTGTTCAGAATTAAGCAATCACATTCAAACTGATGTTATATAGGAGTCAGTACACCCCTCCTATCATTTCAGAGTGCCTCTGATTAACCCCAAATAAAGTTCAGCTGCTCTAGTAGGTCTTTGCTGACTTTTTCTAAAGCCCCATACACACGATCGGACTTTGTACAAACTTTCCCGTGGACTTTTGTACAAAGGGCGTGGTCCACAAGTTTGTATTGCATACACACGATCGGACTTTTTGACAACAAACACGAACGTAGTGACGTCACAACGTACTGACGACGCTTCAAAAGAGGACGTTCAATTCTCTGCCGTCGGGCTCCGTCTGCTATTTTCGAGTTAGTAGACATTTGGTCGGTGCTGATTCGCGGTTTTTCGTTCCGTGCGTTTCTTGTTAGTTTCCGACCGATTTGACCAACTAGCTATGTTGCGCGATCCTAGGAGAGAGCGTGCTATTTATGGGCTTGGAGTTGTTGCTGTGACTTTAGCCCGGTCTAGGAATAATCGGAGTAGTAGGGTGAGGAGTATTTGGGCCAAAACTTGGCTACTTAATCGAGACCAATTTAGCCATATGCCCTTATTGCGTGAGCCGAGGGAGAATAATCCAAATGATTTTCGTAATTATCTCCGGATGACGGACTCCTGCTTTCAGCAACTATTGTCCTTGCTGTCCCCCTATATCATGAAGCAGGACACCTGCATGAGAGCTTCTATTCCAGCAGAACAAAGACTCATAGCCACCTTGCGTTATTTGGTGACAGGGAGGAGTCTCCAGGATATTAAGTTTACCACTGGTATCTCTCCGCAGGCTCTGGGAGTCATTATTCCTGAGACATGTTGTGCCATCATCCAAGTCCTGCAGAAGGACTATATTCGTGTAAGTTTTTTGCTTTAATATCACCTTCCTGTTTTCCAATTCAATTTATATTTTTTGTATTCCATCCTTCCCATTTTTGTGATATGCTGTGAATGAATGTCCTCTTTGTCCTCATGCATACTGTAACCTCTTTTGTGGCCTACGTGCATATTTCCCCTCACTAACCTCCCCAGCATGTCACCCTGGGCCCATACACACCTAGCCTAGTACTAGGGATGCACCGAATGGGTTTTTTGGTTGCTGAAGCCGATACTGAAACAGCACCGATACCGAAATTGACTATTTTTTAAAAATATTTTTATACAGGAGATGGTCAGAGACTGGGTACATGCTACAGGAGATGGTCAGAGACTGGGTACATGCTACAGGAGATGGTCAGAGACTGCGGACATGCTACAGGAGATCAATGCAGCCTCATCAGTGCACATCATATGCAGCCTCACTGTCCCCAGCAGCCTACCAGTGGCCATCATGTAGCCTGCCTGTGCCTCACCAGTGCATATAAACATACATATATAAAAATCACAAACACATAAATAAACATACACACACACATACACACAGAGAGGCATGCAAATATATAATGGGATTTTTATATACAGCTTACCTGTAAAATCCTTTTCTTGAGAGTACATCACGGGACACAGGAGCTTCATTACATAGTGGGTTATATAGGCACCTCTGGTGATTGGACACTGGTTGACCCCAATTAAGGAGAATTCCTCCCCTATATAACCCCTCCCATCTGGGAGGCACCTCAGTTTTGTAGCAAAGCAATAAGAAACCACATAAAACCCAAGAGGGGCGGGAGCCCTGTGTCCCGTGATGTACTCTCAAGAAAAGGATTTTACAGGTAAGCTGTATATAAAAATCCCATTTTCTTGATCATACATCACGGGACACAGGAGCTTCATTACATAGTGGGATGTCCCATAGCAATGCTCAGATTGAGGGGAGGGAGACACAGATCATAAATATAGGCCGCCAGGGACCGGAGAACCTAAACTGCAGCCTGCAGTACACTGCGCCCGAAGGCGATATCCTCTTGCCCTCTGACATCCACCTGATAGAATCTGGTGAATGTGTGGACCGATGACCAAGTCGCAGCCTTGCAGATCTGAGCCAGGGAGGCCTGGTGATACACTGCCCAAGAAGCACTAACAGCCCTAGTAGAGTGCGCTTTCACCCGAAAAGGAGGAATCTTCCCCTTTAAACCATAGGCCTGAGAGATAACTTGCCTGATCCATCTTGAGAGAGTGGATTTTGACGCCGCCTGGCCCTTTCTAGGGCCTTCCGGCAGAATAAATAATCAGTTTTTCTTATCTTAGTAGTTGCTTGAAGATAAATACTGATTGCTCTAACCACATCTAAAGTGTGTAAAGATTCTTCTTCTGTGGATTGAGGGTCCGGAAAAAAGGATGGTAGGATTACATCCTGATTCAAATGGAAACCCGAAACCACCTTAGGCAGAAAGGACCTGTTGGGACGCATGACCACCCGGTCCTTATGGATAATTAAATACAGCTCCTTACTGGAAAGAGCTGCCAACTCTGATACTCTTCTAGCCGTAGATATGGCTACTAAGAAGACCAGCTTTTTAGTCAGGAGAGCTAAAGAAGCCAGGTGTAAAGGTTCAAATTGTTGCCCCTGTAAGGCCGAGAGAACCAAATTCAGATCCCATGGGCATACCGGAGGTTTAACTGGTGGTTTTGTCCGCATAGCCCCCTGGATAAAAGCCCGTACTAGGGAATGTGATGCAAGCGGTTTTTGAAAAAATACCGGCAGGGCCGAAATCTGCACTTTGATAGTGCTTATGGCCAAATTCATTTCCAGGCCTGACTGGAGAAAGGCCAAGATTCTGTTAATGACATACTTTCTAGGATGCCATTTCCTGAGTTCACACCAGGAAACATATGTCCTCCAGATCTTGTAATAAACAAGTCTGGAGGCCGGCTTTCTGGCATTGACCAGAGTAGAAAGGACTGGCCCGAAAGGCCACGGTCTCTCAGAATGTGGGTCTCAGCAGCCAGACCGTCAAATTCAGACTGCGTAAAGCAGGATGGTAGATTGGACCCTGTGAGAGCAGATCTGGCCGGAGAGGGAGGGTCCATGGCCTGCCTACTGCCAACTTCATGATTTCTGCGTACCATGGTCGCCTGGGCCAAGCCGAGGCCACCAAAAGGACCGACTTTGTCTCCCTCTTGACCCTTCCCAGGAACCGCGACAGAAGCTGGCTCGGGGGGAAGGCATAGATCAGATTGTACTGATCCCAGGGAACTGTCAGTGCATCTGACCCCTGAGCAAGTGCATCTCTTGTCCTTGACACAAACTTGTCCAGCTTCCTGTTGAACCTGGAAGCAAACAGATCTACGTCTGGAGTACCCCACTTGTGACATATGTTCTGAAACACGTCGGGGTGCAGAGCCCATTCTCCTGGGCACAACTGCTGGCGGCTGAGAAAATCCGCCTGCCAATTCTCCACTCCTGGGATGAAGACTGCAGAAAGACACGGAACATGCCTTTCTGTCCAGACAAGTATGCGATTCACCTCTTTTTGGGCCATCAGACTTCTGGTACCGCCCTGGTGATTGATATAAGCCACTGCGGTGGCATTGTCGGACTGAACTCGAACTGGGAAACCTCGCAGTCTGTAAGACCACTCCATGAGTGCCATGTAAACTGCCCGGATCTCTAAGATATTTATGGGCAGTAGATTCTCGGTCGCAGACCATTTCCCCTGCGAGCATGTTTCCTCCAATACAGCTCCCCAGCCTGTCAGGCTGGCATCTGTTGTGATAATCTTCCATGAGAGAGGAAGAAAGGTTTTGCCCTTCAGCAAATTCTTGGTTTGTAACCACCAGACAAGACTCTTGCGTGTCCCTGGGGATAGACGCATAGGAAGATCCAGAGATTGGGGCTTCCTGTTCCAAGCCGCAAGGATACAACCTTGTAAAGGCCTTGAATGGAACTGGGCGAATGGGACGGCCTTGAAGGAGGCGACCATCTTCCCTAACAGTCTCATGCACAACCGAATGGAGGAAGATCTTCTGCCCAGAATCAAGCGCACCAGATCCCCAATGGCCAAGGCTTTTAGCCTTGGAAGAAACACCCTGCCCTGAGCGGTGTCGATGATCATACCTAGGTATTCCAACCTGGTAGTCGGTTGTAGGGACGACTTTTCTAGGTTTATAATCCAACCTAGGCGTTCTAGGTGTTCTAGCGTTTTGGTGACGCTGCGACTTAGGAACGCTGCAGTTTTCTCCATGAGAAGCAAGTCGTCTAGATAAGCCATGACGGCTATGCCCTGAGCTCTTAAGTTTGCTAAGAGAGGGTCTAGAATCTTTGTGAAGACTCGAGGGGCTGTAGCAAGCCCGAACGGCAAGGCCACAAATTGAAAATGGCGCCGCTCTACCGCGAACCTTAGGAATTTTTGGTGTGCGGGAAAAATTGGCACATGGAGATATGCATCCTTGATATCTATTGATGCCATGAATTCTCCTCCTTGCAGGGAGGAGACCACAGTGCGGATTGACTGCATTCGGAAGGACCGGATGTGTAAAAACCGGTTCAGGTCTTTCAGATCCAAGATAGGTCTGACACCTCCACTTGGTTTTGGAACGGTGAAGAGATTTGAGTAAAACCCCGAACCCTGATCTTTCGTGTTCACTTCTACTATCACACCCTGGGATAGTAACTGATCTAAGGCCAGAAATAGCGTTTTTTGCTTTACTTGATCCCTGGGGATCCTTGACCTTAGGAAACGAGAAGGTGGAATCTCCTGAAACTCTAGCTTGTAGCCCAGAGATACTGAAGAGATCACCCACTTGTCCTGGATCTCTTCCCGCCAGGCGCCTGCAAACTGCAGGAGCCTTCCCCCCACTCTGCCAAGCGGGGGCGCCCCTTCACAAGGAAGTTTTTGGGCTCTGCTTGGCAGGCTTTCGCCCCCAAGTCTTTTTCTGTCCCTGGGCTTGGCCTTGAGCCTTCCTGGTAGAGGAGGACTGAGAAGGCCGTCGCCACTGTTTAGAGCTTGATGCTTCGGGAGAGAGAGCACGCCTGAATGAAGGACGCTTGCTCTTTTTGACTGGAAGGAGAGTAGATTTTCCTCCTGAAATATTTTGGACGAACTTATCTAGTTCTTCTCCAAACAAACGCTCCCCTTTAAACGGGAACCCAGTCAAATGCTTCTTGCATGACAGCTCAGCTGCCCAATTCTTTAGCCATAGGGCCCTTCGCATGTGAACCAACATGAGAGACAAACGTGATGCTTGTTGGACGGAATCCAAAATCGCATCAATTATGAAACACAGAATGTGAGGCAATTCTGTATAATTTTCTACTTCCTCACTGGGAAGGAGCCCAAGCATCTGTTTAACCTGTTCCTTGAGGAACTGACACAACCCCATGGCTGCGACTGTAGGTTGCACCACAGTGCCAGCCATGGAAAAGGAGGCTTTTAATAAGGTTTCCAGCTTTTTATCAGTTGGATCCTTGAATACCTGCGCATTATCCAAAGGACAAGTTAGGTTCTTATTCACACAAGAAACAGCCGCAGATGGGACCCCCCACTTCTTGGTGAAACTTTCCTCCACAGGATAATGCATAGAAAACCTTTTAGGAGGAGCAAACAGTTTATCAGGATGTCCCCAATCCTCATACATCAATTTATCCATTAAAGGATGAATTGGGAAGGAATAGGCAGTCTGTGGGGCTTTCCTGACTCCCAGGGAAGAAACAGAGGACGTAGCGACTTCAGCAGCAGGCATTCTGAATGTGGTACGCACCAATTCAGTATAATACTGCACCTGTTTTCTGAGCGCCTGGGAGGAGGGGACTATCTCCTCTTCCTCTGACTCATCCGACTGCTCATGATCCCTATCCAAAGATAGGGATCCCTCCTCATTTTCAGAAGAATCATCTGAGAGAGGGATATCAGCAGAGGGAGGGGATCTACCCCTTTTCCTGCTATCTTTTAGGGAAGCAGAAATAAAATTCATGATTCTCCCTTCAAAACCCTCCAATGTAGCCCTAAGGGAGTCCTCAGTGACATAAACCGGGGCTGCGACATTAGGAGAGGCTGCAAAACCCGACAGGGGCACTGACTCGTCTTGAGAGGCTGGCTCCAGTCTTGCAGGGGGGGATGGTAATTTACAGGCACTTTTGGAACCCCTGGACCTAGGCGGTGATTTACCAGTGCCCTTCTTACCTCCCCCTGAGACCCTCTTACGAGGAGACATAGTACTAGGCTACAAAGCAGAGGTACTAGTACAAGTGCAATCACTGTTGTGCTTAAAGTCTCACAATAATATATATGCTTAAATTGCACAACCTGATGCTGAGTAGGTGTCTAGGTTTGCCTGGATCCAATCCCCACGGATGCTTACTGCCCACAGCTCCTGTGTCTCCAATTACAGCCCCCTGACGCTCTGGGCTTTTAAAACTGCCGCCTGGCGCCTGCGCAGTACAGCACCGTGCACACTGACGTGCACGGCTCGCAACCACACTCCCCCCCCCTCCTCCATTAGGCCGGGAGCGCGCGCGTGCACGAGGACCGCGGAATCCAGGGGGGGGAAGGAGAACCCAAAAACGGAGCTGCGTGGGACCCCTGAAGTGTTTTACCTTATTTGTGGCAGGGACTGCAATGGAGACGTGAGTTAGCTGGAGAATCAGGCTTTCACTGAGCATGTGTATTGAAAAGGCATGTAAGTATGCATCAGGCTGCTCTTACTCCCTCTAGTGGTGGAAACCAGGTAAGACATACAACTACTCACAATGAAGAAATCCATTCATATAATTAAATATACAGGATAACTTCCCTTACCTGTCCCCGCCGCAGGAATTACTGAACCAGACAAATTCCAGCCTTCACCCATCACGGCGGGTATTGTTAGCCAACCTTCAGGTATATCTGGGGTTCCTTCTCAGAAGAACCTCCCACCTGGGCCATGTAGAAAGCTCTGCCAGAAACTTTCGTGCGCTCTGTATAAACAGTACACCAAGTCTGGTTTTCCCAGAGCCCAGTCTTCCAATGGAGAGGACTTACAGGCAAAACCTCGCTTCTTCGGCTGACGAGGCCCGGGTACCATACCATCTTGGGAGTCAAATATCGGCCCGAGGTATGGATCCGGTTTATTGTAGCCCTTAGGCCCTCGCAGGGACCTTCATAGAGCTAAAGTTTTACGTGACCATCACCATAGACACTGGTGAAAAAACTGAGGTGCCTCCCAGATGGGAGGGGTTATATAGGGGAGGAATTCTCCTTAATTGGGGTCAACCAGTGTCCAATCACCAGAGGTGCCTATATAACCCACTATGTAATGAAGCTCCTGTGTCCCGTGATGTATGATCAAGAAATATATATATATATATATATATATATATATATATATATATATATATATAGAGAGAGAGATAGATATATATATAGATAGATAGATAGATATAGACAGTCCTTTTAAAATTGGGAGCTGCAGCTCTGTACTTTAATCTCCATGCTGGGTACTGCACTGTAGGGGGAGGCTGAGAGCACAGCACACACTGCTAGATGCCTCTCCTTTGCTTTCACTTTCATAGTAAACGGCGTGTTCGAGCTCCTGCACAGCTGATTTCCACATCGGCTGAGGAGCCACCGCTGTGGAGAAGGAGACTTTACACTGAGACCCCACAGGCTGCCTGCAGCATGGGTGAGGAGGGAGGAGAGGAGGAGAGAGTAAAAATGGAATTACACCCCCGTGATGGGTGGGGCACCAGGGGCGGGACCAAGGCCAGAAGCCCCCGCCCCATTTTCGCACCAGTATTGGTGAAAATTCTCTTTCGGCTTTTTGCTGAAAGGGCCATTTTCAGCCAATATGTTTCGTTGGCCGAAATTTCGGTGCATCACTACCTAGTACTTCACACTGTATTTATTATGCTTCATTCCTTACCCTAAACACCACCTAAAATGTGTGTCAATCTTATTCCTGCCCTTAAATTTATGCAGAGTGCAAGAGTCCCTTTTTTGTGTTCCACACACTTATTTTAACACCCCAAAAAAATCTAGACAAAAACAAAAACTAAAGAAAATAATAAAAAATGCAGAGTAAACCAATACAACTACTCTATCTGCAGATTTAGCTAAACACATACACTGTGTACCTTATTTTTGGAGTTAAGATTGCTGCCTAAATACTTAAAATAATGTAGTGCAAGGGCCTGCCTGATTACCTTCAAAATGTACAATTTATACTTTGGTTAGGATTAACTTATCATTATGAATGGCTCCCACCATCCCTATGCTGTCCCAGCTTCCTGGCTTTTTAACTTCGTCATATCGATTACTCATAATTAACATTTTTTTTGGTTTATGATGTATGTCAAAATGTGTGTAGATTTGGACAATGTGCATTCTTCTTTTTGTTTTATACCACTTCTTACCTATCCACTGGCCTGACAATCTTGGAAAGATGGATGTGTTGGCCAAATTAAACTTACATTTTAATGCATTTAGTTCTCATGGAAGTGTTGACTTGTCCAAACCATCATACCCAACTCCCCCCCCCCCCCTAAGTTTTTTGGAATGTGCCACCAGAGGGGGTGAGGGAACATATAATTGTAACTTATCATTTTATTGGAAATAAACATTTAAATGTTCTAATATTATGTTGCCCCACAATGTTTGTGTCAACTATGTTTGCAATTTTATTTACTTGGGTATTCATTTTTTTTTATTTGTTTGATTCCACAGTTTCCTTCAACCACCCAGCAATGGCAGGATGTGGCGGCCCAGTTTGCCAATTTATGGAATTTTCCCAACTGTGGAGGTGCCATTGATGGCAAGCATGTGAGGATAGTTCCACCGCCAAACTCGGGATCATATTATTTTAAATATAAAGGATTTTGCAGCATAGTTCTGCTGGCTGTGGTGTCAGCCAAATATGATTTTTTGTATGTTGATGTTGGGATGAATGGCCGTCACTCTGATGGAGGTGTGCTGATGCATACTGAATTTTATGACCGGCTGCAGAAAGGGACCTTACATTTGCCACCTGCTCAGGAAAATATTGAGGGACTACATTTCGTGTTTGTGGCAGATGATGCCTTTTCTTTGGGGGAACATATTCTCAAACCCTTTCCAATGAGGAATCTAACCCCAGAACAAAGGGTTTTCAATTATCGTCTGTCTCGTGCCCGAAGGGTAGTTGAAAATGCCTTTGGCATTCTTTCAAGCAGATTTCGTCTCTTTTTAACTGCCATAAACTTGGCAGAATATAAATTAAATCATGTGGTGTTATGCTGTTGCATCCTCCATAATTTTTTAAGGAGGAATGCTTCCAGCTATATTGCCCCAGGGCAAACTGATGAGGCTTTTTCCGGACCAGCTGAAGAGGCTGTGATGCCAGCTCTGGAAGGTGCACGTGCTGGTTTGGGCTCCCAGAATGGCCGTCTTGTCCGTGAACAATATATGGACTACTTTGTTTGTAGAGGGGCAGTGCCTTGGCAGCAAAATGTGTTTGCTAACTTGTAAATCTATTACTTATTCATAAAATAATATTTCTGTTCAACTACTGTTGTCTGTGTTTCTTATGTTTGCAAATAGCCATGATCTTTGTCCTTTTTGCCACTAGTTTAAACCAACCTGATGTGCAACATGAGGTGACAATCTCTCTTTGAGCTAACTTTTATATTGTGCTGTATCTCAGCTACACACATTTTAGAGTACATGGTCAATGTAACTACAACAACTGAACAAATATACTGGTATTGAGCATTGAAATAAGAAGCCACACATCGTTTTTAGTTTAACTTTTTTAATCTGTGCCACATTTTTTATTAAAATCAAAATATATATTTTTTTTGTGATCATTTTTTTTTAACTCAAAATATATCTTTTTTTATTATCATTATTTTTTTAAATCAAAATATTTTTTTTTTTGATCATTTTTTTTTTTAAATCAAAATATTTTTTTGGGGGTTTTTTTTTTTGATCATTTTTTTTTAAAATCAAAATATTTTTTGGGGGTTTTTTTGATCTTTTTTTTTAAAATCAAAATATTTTTTTGGGGGTTTTTTTGGATCATTTTTTTAGTAAAATCAAAATATAGATTTTTTTTTTTTTTTTTCTTAAAACATTTTTAAAATAACAATAACATTGGAATGGGGGCATCGCCTCAACACCATGCAGCAGGAAATGAAGAAAATGATTATTTTTTGAAAAAGGGATTAGATTCTTCCCAAAATATCTATCATATTCTTCATTTCCTGCTGCATGACATTGAGGCGATTGCGCATGGCATCAATCTCCCCATTCCATGCCATGATCTGGCCGATGAGCCTCTGTGCACTGTCTGTACTGAACGCTTCAGGTTGTTGTTCCACAAACAGCCCATCATCTAAAAATGGGATAAAAAACATGTACAGTGGTGTGAAAAAGTGCCCCCTTCCTCATTTCCTGTTCCTTTGCATTTTTGTCACACTTAAGTGTTTCGGAACATCAAACCAATTTAAACAATAGTCAAGGACAACACAAGTAAACACAAAATGCAATTTGTAAATGAAGGTGTTTATTATTAAAGGTGAAAAAAAATCCAAACCATCATGGTCCTGTGTGAAAAAGTGATTGCCCCCTAAACCTAATAACTGGTTGGGCCACCCTTAGCAGCAACAACTGCAACCAAGCGTTTGCGATAACGTGCAATGAGGCTTTTACAGCGTCCTGGAGGAATTTTGGCCCACTCATCTTTGCAGAATTGTCCTAATTCAGTTACATTAGAGGGTTTTCGAGCATGAACGGCCTTTTTAAGGTCATACCACAACATCTCAATAGGATTCAGGTCAGGACTTTGGCTAGGCCACTCCAAAGTCTTCATTTTGTTTTTCTTCAGCCATTCGGTGGTGGACTTGCTGGTGTGTTTAGGATCATTGTCCTGCTGCAGAACCCAAGTTCGTTTCAGCTTGAGTACACGAACAGATGGTCGGACATTCTCCTTCAGGATCTCTTGGTAAACAGCAGAATTCATAGTTCCTTTTATCACGGCAAGTCTTCCAGGTCCTGAAGCAGCAAAACAGCCCCAGACCATCACACTACCACCACCATATTTTACTGTTGGTATAATGTTCTTTTTATGAAATGCAGTGTTCCTTCTACGCCAGATATACTTGGACACACACCTTCCAAAGAGTTCCACTTTTGTCTCATCGGTCCACAGAATGTTGTCCCAAAAGTCTTGGGGATCATCAAGATGTGTTGTGGAGAAATTGAGACGAGCTTTGATGTTCTTTTTGCTCAGCAGTGGTTTTCTCCTTGGAACTCTGCCATGCAGGCCATTTTTGCCCAGTCTTTTCCTGATGGTGGAGGCATGAACGCTGACCTTAACTGAGGCAAGTGAGGCCTGCAGTTCCTTGGACGTTGTTGTGGGGTCTTTTGTGACCTCTTGGATGAGTCGTCGCTGCGCTCTTGGGGTAATTTTGGGCGGCCGGCAACTCCTGGGAAGGTTCACCACTGTTCCATGTCTTCGCCATTTGTGGATAATGGCTCTCACTGTGGTTCGCTGGATTCCCAAAGCTTTGGAAATGGCTTTATAACCCTTTCCAGACTGATAAATCTCAATTACTTTCTTTCTCAATTGTTCCTGCATTTCTTTGGGTCTCGGCATGATGTGTAGCTTTTAAAGATCTTCTGGTGGACCTTACTGTGTCAAGCAGCTCCTATTTAAGTGATGCCTTGATTGTGAACAGGTGTGGCAATAATCAGGCCTGGGTGTGGCTAGAGAAATTGAACTCAGGTGTGGACAACCACAGTTATAGTATGTTTTAACAAGGGGGGCAATCACTTTTTCACACAGGGCCATGATGGTTTGGATTTTTTTTCACCTTTAATAATAAACACCTTCATTTACAAATTGCATTTTGTGTTTACTTGTGTTGTCCTTGACTATTGTTTAAATTGGTTTGATGTTCCGAAACACTTAAGTGTGACAAACATGCAAAGGAACAGGAAATGAGGAAGGGGGCAAACACTTTTTCACACCACTGTATTTAGAAATATGCATATATATACATAGACATAGATTACGTGAAGCTGGGGTGTCAGACACTCACCTAGTGTGTTCACTTCCTCCACCTCTTTCCTCCACCTCCTCTTGATTTCTCTGCCATTCAGGCTGGTGAGGTTGGGGGTCCTGGTGGGGTTGGGGGTCCCGGCGGGGTTGTGGGTCCTGGCGGGGTTGGGGGTCCCGGTGAGGTTGGGGGTCCCGGCGAGGTTGGGGGTCCCGGCGGGGTTGGGGGTTCCGGTGAGGTTGGGGGTCCTGGCGGGGTTGGGGGTCCTGGCGGGGTTGGTGTCTGAGTCTTTTCTCCCCTATGAGAATCAAACAAAAGGTATACTTTAGCACACAGATATGAAACAATGCTTTGAGGTGGTGTACAATTTTCTGTTTATGAAGAGATCCAAGTTGAAGACAATGAAATTTCCCTTTTAACCATACTGAAATACATTTCAAAGACAGCTAAACAATAACGTTACGAACTTTACTCATTACGTCAAATGATCCAGACCAAAACAGTCATAACCCTGGATCAGCTAATAACATCGTATGCGCTAATGAACACCATACGAACGGTTTATCGGTTTGGTGCAAATATACGAACGGTATACGAATTCATACACTTTGCTATGTATAATGGGAACGTATGACAGGTACTTACTTTTTCGGAGCACCTTCTTGATTTTGAGGTACTGATCCGGCTCCCTCAATTTTATGTCGGACCAGCGTTTCCTCAATTGGTCTTTAGAGTTTTCAACACTCGAGTAAGGATTTGATTCTTGACTAAATTGGGATGCAGATATGGGCCATGCTTCCCATCATAGTCCTACCTTCTCATAATGGCCACCATCTCCACCATTTCTTCAAAGGCCATGTTGGTGGCCTTGAATCTCCTCCTACATCGGGATTCCTCCTCACTGGATGTCTGTCTCTCCGCCATGTTTACTTTACTCCCACTGCGCAACAAAGGGAGAAGGGGTGGGGAATATTACAGAAAAAGAACGTCAGGGGCGGGCGACGCGAGCGTAGATTCGCGCATGCGCACTGTATGTTGAGCGTACCGCGCGGACTATATCCGATCGGAATATACGAGGACACCCTATATGCAATCGAAAAATTAAAGGATTCATTTTTTGGGCTAAATATGTGTATGGAAAGTTTATCACATACATGTATGTGTATATAATTAAAATAGTCCGGACATGAATAAAGACGATTAAAGTCAATAGTACACGAACGTTAAATATTAACAAAGCATGGCAGAATCTGTAACGTCACGGCCCAACGTCATGACGTCGGAGAGCGGAGGTTTGCCGTATACGCCGTGTATAAAGCACGAGCGTATGATGCAACGTAACGTTCAGCATAGGCGGGAGACAAATGCAAGCTGACACAAGCTGAAAGACCAGAAGGGAAGGTACGTTTCTAAAACTTTTCGTTATCGCTGGTACTGTTAAATGACTTAAACATTAAAGTACATGGGCACTAAAAAAAAAAGGCAGTTTTGTTAAAACGTTCTTTTGCGTTGATACATGTCCCCTGGGTCACAAAGTTTTTTTAGGACAATAGCTTGCATATTGTTGATTAAAATTCTGACTTTGGAATTCTCACATAGGCTTTTAATAGGGTGTTCTGTGGGTTTATTACTTGTCACAAACAACATAAATGGTTTGCTATTGGGTGATGTCAATGTTCAAGTCCCTACAGCTTAAATAAAGGCTCATATTTTGAGCAGCTTATGAGCTATACTCCACCCATTATGGTTTGTTTTTTATTATGTTTTGCAGAGATCAAAATGGCAAAGTCAAGTTTAAATTCTCACGAATTCCTTAGCCAATTTATCGAAAAATACAGGGAGCTCAGTTGTCTGTGGCAAGTCAAAAATAAAGACTATTGCAATAAAAACAAGAGGATAGCAGCAATTGAGCAACTGGTGGAATTAGCAAAAACTGTGTACCCCAGAGCAACCTACAGTTTAATAAAGACAAAAATTGGGGGCCTCAGAAGCATGTATAACAGGGAACGAAAGAAGATCGAGGAATCCAAAAAGACTGGAGCAGCAGCTGAAGAGATCTATGTTCCCAAGCTGTGGTATTTTAATAGCCTCCATTTTTTACGGGATCAAACAGTACCACGTAGATCGCTCTCTACACTGCCCTCCGCATCAGCTGAGGCCACCGATACTGAGCCTGATCCTACACAGGATGAAGAGGAGGAGGAGCTCAACTTGACTCAGGTATAGCATTGTTTAAAATCTTGGCTAAAAAAACAATATTTTTTCATATATATATATATATATATATATATATATATATATATATATATATATGTATATATATATATATATATATATAGTGTGTGTGTTGTTAATTAGATGCTAGTATGCCTAAAATAATTAGTTGTCTTAAAAAAGTGAGTTCCATATCAATAGACAAGTAGTGGCCAAAAAGGATTTGGACAGTGGCGTAACTAGAACCTTCAGGGCCCCGATGCAAGAAACCATAAAGGGCCCCCCTGAACAACAGCCAGGGCCCTTCCCTCCGAGTTCGGCGGTGGAACTCCAGGGCGTGGTACCAGGTATGACCTTTGTGAGCCCTGTAGTTCCACCACTGGTATCAGTAGTTTTTTTATTTTTATTTTTTAAATTTTTAGGTGCCCCATTGGGGGACTGTCCCTAGGCAGGATGGGGTCCCCGTCCCCAGAAGAGATGAGGTCCTTTTCTCCAGGGCAGATGAAGTTACTGCCCCCAGGTGAGAACGGGTCCCTGTCCCCATGGGAGGAGGGGGTCCCTGTCCCCACGTGAGAAGGGGTCCCTGTCCCCAGGGGGAGATGGAGGGGGTATGTAATAGTGTGTGGGGGATGAGGTCTTCTCACTCACCATGACCAAGCTGTAGGTTGCACACTCATCCATGTTGGCCTGGGCTCCATCCAGTGTGCTGGACGGGTGATCAGCATATCTCCCAGAAAGACCTTTCATCATCTGTGTATGACGGGGGAGGAGGGGGGCTGGCAGACAAGCCTGCAGTGTCCTCTGGGGGGCTCTCATAGGGCTGCACTGCATCTGTGTGCTGAAAGTTTGTTTACCTGGAAGAAATATGCAGTGCAGTGTGGGCCGGACTCGGGGGGGCGGGACTCTGGCTGGGGATAACAGACATCGGACTGAGCGGCAATGCATGGAGCAGGAGAGGGGTACTCTGAGGAGCCGGCCGAGGACACAGGTCATGCGGGGAATGCACAACTAAAGAGCAGCCAGTGCGATAGTCGAGCATGGAGCTCTGCTAGTCACCCTCCACCTCCACCACCTGTGTGCATGGTGCACTGGTACCCCTAGCTGCCTATGCTGCTGCCGGCCATATGTAGAGGGGGCTGCATGGGCCCCCTGCATCACAGGGCCCGGTTGCGGCCGCGACTGCTGCACCCCCTATAGTTACGCCCCTGGATTTGGACAAGAATGATAAATGCTGGAGTCAGATTGATAGTCTTTACTAATTTGACACATTCCAAATGAAAAAAGTCATGATCTGAAAAGTGTTTGTGATGGATGACCAAACATTAAAATTATGTTTTTTCACACATAGGAACTTTTGAGCCAAGAAGAGGCTTGGCCCAGTAGCCAGACAACAGAGTGCAGAATCCCTCCCCTGCGTCCTCCCAAAAAAAGGGCCAGGAAGAGCCACCACCTGGATGAGCCCACAGCTGACTTCCTAAGTAGGGCTACTTCCGTTATCACCACAGCACCCGATAGTGCTGAAGGGTTTGGCTGTTTTACAGCTAATAAACTCAGAGAAATTGATCCAGATCAAAGGGAGCTATGTGAGGGTATCATAATCCAGCTCTTCAGCAAGGCCAGGAAACGTGAGCTAAACAACAAATCACATGTGTGTAATTTGGACCACACACCTTTACCTCCTCCACAACAAGCCTACCCACCTCAGCAAGCCTACCCACCTCAGCAAACCTACCCACCTCAGCAAACCTACCCACCCCAGCAAACCTACCCACCCCAGCAAGCCCACCCACCTCAGCAGCATGGTGGTGAGTGGCAAAATCAGCCCCAGGAGGCCCAACAAGGCCAGTGGTCTTGGGAGTTTAGAGGCTTCTGATTTAATAGGCTATAGTTTTGGTTTTCAGTGTATAATTTGCTCTTTGGTTTCTAATTTTTCTTTTAGAATTGTGGTGACAGAAAATATGTCTAAAATTATTTTCGAATATCATTTATGTTGTGAATGCACAATAAAAAAAAATGGCCAAAAAAATAATTGTTTTTGGATATCATTAGCACACAAGTCCTATGTAAAAATATGTTTGTTAGTACTTGGTCAGTATCACCAGAAAATCATATTTATTATTACTAAGCCATTAAATTAAGACAATGTACGCTGCATTTCGAAAATTCTAAATTTGAAACGTCACGAATGTGCTAACTAAATTACGAATGCTAGTTTTACAAGACCGACCTCTTCGTGCTGGTCCTTACTTCCGAGCATGCGTGCTTGTACTTCGGACTAAAGTCCGATGATTTTGTGTACACACGATCGGACTTTGCTCCATCGGACTTCTGTTGTCAAAAAGTTTGTCCGTTCGCACAGCCAACAAAAGTCCGATGAAAACAGAAAAACTTTGTCCGATGGAGCGTACACACGGTCGGATGTTGCTCCAAAACAGCTAATTTGCATGTTTGTTGTCAAAAAGTCCGATCGTGTGTACGGGCCTTAAGTCGCATTCTACAGCAAAAGCCATGGTCTGCAGAGAGCTTCCAAACCATCAGAGAAATCTCCTTGTTAAAAGGTAACAGTCAAGAGAAGAGTACAAAGGCATTTCCAAGTCATTAGATCTACCACGGAACACAGTGAAGACAGTCATCATCAAGCGGAGAAAATATGGCACAACAGTGACATTACCAAGAACTGGACGTCTCTCCAAAATTGATGAAAAGAGAAGAAAACTGGTCAGGGAGGCTGCCAAGAGGCCTACAGCAACATTAACTGGTTCCCGACCTGTCACCGCAGTTATACTGCGACAGAATGGCTCCCCTGGGCGAGCCGTCATAGCTGTAAGTTGGCCCTTTAAGACGCTGTAGGAGGCACATCCGCAGCATGTGAGCGGAGCCAATGCGAGTGCCCGACACTGGTGATGACCACCGCTCATCCGCGATTGCTCGTTGGCGAGCGAGAACCTTAGACAAATCCCAGTTCTCTCAGGGGAGAGGAGACAGATCGTGTGTTCACACTAAAGCCTTGTACACACACGGTCAGATTATTGGATGAATTTTCATCAGTTTTTTGTTTGATGCTAGTCTCAAATCGAAAGTGAAGAGGGTACTCACCATCAGAAAGTACGTAATGTGTTGAATTGTTTTGTATGTGTTCTTTAACATAGAGCATGCCTAATCTTGCTCTTTTTGCTCTATTTTTTATTTTTTTATCAGAAAACCATACCAATGAGAATAAAATCGGATGTTGTGGTCACATCAGACAAAAAATAAAAACCGCAGAGATGATCACATGTCACCAAAAGAAAGCTCTATTTATGGGGAAAAAAGGACATACATTTTGTTTGGGTACAGCATCGCACGACCACACAATTGTAAGTTAAAACTACGCAGTGCCATATCAAAAAAATGTCCTGCTCATTGAGCAGCCAAATCTTCTGGGGCTGAAGTGGTTAAAAGAGCTGCAGAAATATCTGGCAAGTATTGGCTGTGGTACATATTACAGCAATCTCCCATATTCTTTATATGTTTGGGCTATGGGGTAGAGTGGCAAGACAGAAGCCCTTTCTTATGGAGAAAAACATCCAAGCCTGGCTAAATTTTGCAAAAACACATCTGAAATCTCCCAAAAGCATGTGGGAAAATATGTTATGGTCAGATGAAACCATGGTTGAACTTTTTTGGCTATAATTCCAAAAGATGTGTTTGGGGCAAAAACAAGACTGCACATTACCAAACGAATACCATACCTGCAGTTAGCATGGTGGTGGCAGCATCATGCTTTGGGGCTGTTTTTCTTCAGCTGGAACAGGGGCTTTAGTCAAGGTAGAGGGAATTATGACCAGTTCCAAATACCAGTCAATATTGGTACAAAACCTTCAGGCTTCTGCTAGAAAGCTGAACATGAAGGGGAATGTCATCTTTCAGAATTAGAACCCAAAACATACATCCAAATCAACAAAGGAATGGCTTCACCAGAAGAAGATGAAAATGTTGTAATGGTCCAGCCAATTCTGAAGAGGACTGTACAGAGGAGGTGCCCTCGCAATCTGACAGATTTTGGAGTGTTTTTGCAAAGAAGAGTGGGCAAATATTGGCAAGTCAAGATGTGCCATGCTGATAGATTAATACCCAAAAAGACTGAGTGCTCTAATCAAATCAAAGGATGCTTCAACAAAGCATTAGTTTAACTACTTGCTGACCGTGCCATAGCCGAATGACTGCTACAGCACTGCTCAATAACTCTGGGAGGGCGTACAATGACGTCCTCCCAGAATCGTACTCCTGCGTGGCCCCTGGGGCGAGCGCCCAGGAATATCAGAGACCCAGATCCAGCACCTCACAGATCGGGGCAAATGCCCACTGACAGCGACCGTTTACCATGTGATTGCTCTTTCAAATGACGGAGCAATCACTTGTAAACAAACTGGTCAAATCGGTTCCTTTCTCCCCTCTCTGTACCAATCGGTACAGTGTGAGCAGAGAGGGGAGGAATCGGGTGGATCTGTAGTGCCCACAGTGCTGATATGTGCCAATTCCAGCCTCATCCATCCATTCATGCTCAGCCATACCATCTATCCCCATCCATAATTAGCAATACTCAGCCATCCATCCTCATCAATACTAATCCATCCATCCATCCTCAGCAATACTCATTCATCCATGCTCAGCCATTCATCCCTAATCAGCAATACTCATCCATGCTCAGCCATCCATCCATACTCAGCAATACTGATCCATCCATGCTCAGCCATCCCATCCACCCCCAGCCACACCCAGTCACATACAGCTGTACCCAGCCGTACTCAGCCATTCCATCCATACTTGGCAATCCCTATCCACATGCCCCTAGCCTCTCTTTGAAACTCCTTGCTCATCTGCTTTGCAGGATTGTTCTTGGTACTTTGCTACTCAGGCATGCTGGGGTTAGGAGGGGCTAGCCTAGGCTGGCTTAAAATTCTTTTATTTTTACCTGTCTCCAAACATCCTTTAAGAGGCAGCATAACCTGACAGTTAATGATTTCCTGTGTTTCTTAATGGTCTCCAAGGTAAGAATGTACAGTGAGTGCAAAAATCTTGTTTTGTTAGCTCCCTGCAATGTTATTAAAATCAATGGACCTCATGTAGTTAAAATGTGGTTGCTTTGGGAAACACAAGCTCTTTAACACAAAAAAAAAGTTCAGTTTTCTTAGTGATAGTCCAATCTGCATAGTGTCTTGCCAATAAAGTGCTTTTTCTCATGCACTGTAAACAGTTTTGTTAAAAGAAAAAAAAAAAATCAGCATAAACATTTGTCCAGAATCCAAAAACTGAAGGAGGGGTTACAGCTTTTTGATTCTTCAGAGCTTTCCATATAAGGTGACACTGGAGAAAAATGACTTATCTGCAATGTGGATAAAGAATGATTATTGCAGTATAATCAAATGTATACAAGTTGATTTTCTTTTAACATTACTAAGTAATGTTAATCATGTACGTTTTCTGGCAAGGATGCAAAAGAAAAATGCTTGCAGATGTTGGAGTATTGATTGCATAAGATGTTGAAACCCACAAAACCCTGGGGCCCAGATCTTGGTGATTTCTGCTGTTTATGTAATTTCAACACAACACGTCACTGAAATGTTATTTATCTAAAGGAGCAGAGGCCAAATTTGGCAAGCATACGCGTCTGCCAGTGCCTACAGATGTATTGTTTACTCCAACACAGCTCGTGCAGTCTGTGGTTTTCCTATATTTCAATCACACATTCACTCTCACTTTCTTGCTGGAATGAATACCTGTCTTTCCTGTTTTATTTATCTTTTCCAGACTTATACTTTTTATTTCTTGGAAATAATTGAGAATGTTTTGCTTTTTCTGGGAAGTTTGCCTTAATGCTGTGGTTAAACTAATTAATACTGTTTATATAAGAAAAAAAAGCCATGAAACTGTTTCTTTAAATCAAGCTGTATGTGCATACCTAACTTGTAATCAGGAAAATGAATACTAATGCCATGTATTGCCAGGTTGCCATTTTTGTTTTTTTTGTCAAGTAAATCTGAAACATTACAAATGAAGGACATTTTAACAAAGTTGGTTTACCTGTATGCAGATATTAAATTACACCAACAACTGCATGAGTCACAGGAGCAACCTCTCTCAATAGACTGTGTCTGCAGGAATTGCCAACAGCTTCATTGCTAGTGCTGGGCTTTCTTGTTGGAAAACCCAGCATGTTTAACAAAGCAATCAGCGTGTATTCAAGGTTCATATGTAAAAATAATTTACGCAAGACCTCATGCACACTAGGCTCATTTGAATGCTTTTCTCCTGACAGAAGAAAAGCAGTGTTTAAAAAGCACCTAAAGCTGCAGGGTTTTTTTTTTTATTTTTTTTATGTGTTCAAGCATTTATTAATTTTATTGGGCAGAATATTAATGTACAGTAATCCTGCCCATTTAGATGAATAAATTCTCAAGTGCTAAACACACCCTGTGATTAGGTGTATTTACATACGTTTAGGCGCGTCAGGTATTTCTTTCTGCACAAATATTTCTCTCCTGAATGTGATTTTGATGCTTTCAGGTTTCTGCCCCTTAACACCCCTCCCTCTAAACTTCTCTAAAGGTCTGTGTGGCAAACAAAGGGCAGAGGCAGGCCAGTGTCAGTGCAGGAGGTGTTCAGGAGTAGTCAGGACAAGCCGGGTTGGTAACAGTAGCCAGATGCAAAGTAACAGGTTGCAGGTATGCATTGGAACGCTATAGACAAGACAGCACTATAGCATAGCACAGGCTCAGTTTAAATAGCCCACTTGGTGCCAATGCAAGCAACAAATGCCTGCAAACGCATAAGAGTATGAGCACATGCACATTTCCTAAGTGCATCCAAAGAACCATTAATTAGCCTGCTCCTATGCACAGGACAGGGTTGCAGAAGAGCCATCTTGTCTGCTGGTATGCCCTTGTTGACACCGTTTTTCGCTCAGGGATATCAGAAGATTACCAGGAATTTAAAGTGATTTGTTTCTAGTTCTGTAGTATTCTGTAAACTATAGCTCCCAAGCTTGTAAGGGTGTAGACCAGGCATGCTCTCCTTAACCCATTTGTATGTTTGTTTCTTAAGCCTCGTACACACGTGTGAATAATGTGATAACAGACTGCCTAAAATCCGACTGTTAGTATGCTCCACCAGACAATTGTTGTCCAACTTTCGGCCAACAAATGTTGGATAGCAGGCTAGTACATTTTCGGTGGACAACGGTCTGTCAGATTTTCATATAGTGTGTACACAAGTCTGTCACACAAAAGTCCAAAGTACAAACACGCATGCTCGGAATCAAGGATGAGTTGGAAGCGGTCGGTCTTGTAAACTAGCGTTCGTAATGGAGATTTAACATTTGTGACGTGTCAAATTATGAATTAGTGAAATGCAGCACACAATTCTCTTCTTTTTTAATGGAAGCTGCTTTGCTGGTGATACTGATGGAGTTATGGCAAACGTATTTGAAAATTCTTTTGTTTTCTAGTGATATCAAGAATAATTATATTTTTGGCCAAGTTACCACAACACTATTATCCTGTAGTTTTTAATCTCAAAGATACAACTATGGTGGTGTTATTCATTTTTACATTGTATTTTTTTTTAAATGTACTGGTCTACTCCCAAACTGTCATTTGAAGTAAAATACATAGCCAAGTAGTATTCTACACAATTTTTTTATTATGCATTAAAAAAACAAAAAAACAAAATAGGCATGCTATCTGCCAATAAATCTTAACCAAAAAGTGCATTCTATGCATCCAAAAATATAGAAAATATAACACATTCATGTGTCCTGCTTCTTAAAATAGGGGAGTCAACAATGCCAAGAGTTGGTGAAAGCAGGGGTCCATCATCTGGAGATAGCCCTGAAAATCATCCGGATTATTCTTTTGGAGCTCCCACAGCAAAGGCATATGATATAATTGGTCACGATTAAGCAACCAATTTTTGGTCCATGAAATCATCCTTCTCCTTTTCCTGGACTGGACTTGGGTCAAAGCAATAACTTCAAGGCCAATAATAGCACGTTCTCTCCTCCGATTCTGCAACATGGCTGGTTGACGAACAGCCGTTCATAAACGAACTGAAAAGCGCAAAATGAAAAGAGTGAATCAACACTCGCCAAACTTCTACTAACACGAAATTGGCATAAGGAGCCCAAAGGGTGGCGCCTGACAATTGAACTTCCTCTTTACCGGCTCGTAGTACGTCACTGCGTTGGTGTTTGTTGGCTGACAATTGTGTACTGTTTGTATGCAAGACAAGTTCCCAGAACATGCCCTTTTGGACAAAAGTCTGATGCTCTGTTCGCCAACAATCCGATCGTGTGTATGAGGCTTAAGAGATGGGCAAGTTATCCTATGTAGATTCATGTCACAAGAAAATATATAGTCCTAACCAGAAATAAACATAGACTTGCTGAATCTGATTTAAGGACATTATTAACTTAAAGCAGCAAAAATCCCAAAGGCAAACATTTATTATATTACAGGTTACCAATTCTTCGATGTTTGCTTTTTTAGGCTTGTTTTCTTCTATTTTCATCTGGTAAACCAGCCAGCAAGTCTGTTGTTTTTCACAGCACAACCTCTCCACCAAAATGTATCAGTTTACACAGATGAGACAAACCCCTTAACAGTGACAGGGGTGATTAAACAATTGAGTACTGTCTGATACTTTTTTTATTTGCAGTAACCTACAATTTTTCAGGACAAGCTTTTGAGGTATGTCCTCTTTATCTATATCGATTACATTTTCATTATCTGGACAGAAGATGAAGAAAATGTAACAAAAACATGTTTCACCCATCAACCAAACTAAAAATGGCCTATTCAAACAAAAGTCAATTTCCTAGACACCACCGTACACATCAGAAATGACAAGCTGCACACCTCAATATACAGGAAACTCAATGACAGATGCAATTATCGCTACAATTCTAGCTTCCACCCTAGCACACTAAACAAACCATCATACACAGCCAGGCCATCAGATACCACTGTATATGTTCAGACCCAGAAGATAAAAATCTCAGATCACTATCAAACTCCTTCCATAAGAAAGGGTACAAGATCAAAACCATCAATAGCAGCATAAGCACGGCCCTGACAACTCAAAGAGAACATCTCCTCCAATACAAAGAGAAAAAAAAATTAACCTTGTACCTCTCATAATGATATACAATCCTGCATTATTACAATACATCATAACAGAAGATGAAACACTGAAAGAAATATTTCAACAACCCCCAATGCTGGCTTTCAGGCAACCACCCAACCTCTGACCGAAACTAATCTTAAGGAAACTTCATTCTGACTACGAATTCACAAATAAAGGAACGAGACCCTGCAAAAAAAAAAAAAAAAAAAAGCTGCAAACTGTGCAGCCAAATCAATCCATCAAAAAGTGTCACACACACAAAAGGGACCTTCAGTATCACAGGATCATGCAGTTGCACTTCCAGCAATGTTTTGTATCTCATCCAATGCAAAAAAAATACAGTGCCTTGCAAAAGTATTCACCCCCCTTGGCATTTTTCCTGTTTTGTTGCCTCACAACTGAAGTTAATATGGATTGTTTGAGATTTGCATTAGTTAATTTTCAGAACATGCCCACAACTTTGAATTTTTTTTTTTTGTATAAGCAAACAACAAATAGGACAAAATAACAGAAAAAGTCAATGTGCAGAACTATTCACCCCCCCCCCCCCCCCTAAAGTCAATACTTTGTAGAGCCACCTTTGCAGCTATCACAGCTCAAAGTCGCTTTGGATAAGTCTCTATGAGCTTGCCACATGTTACCACTGAGATTTTTGCCCATTCCTCCTTGCAAAACTTCTCCAGCTCCTTCAAGTTGGATTGTTTGCGCTTGTGAACAGCAATCTTTAAGTCTGACCACAGATTTTCTATTGGATTGAGGTCTGGGCTTTGATTAGGCCATTCGAACACATTTAAATGTTTCCGTTTAAACCACTCAAGTGTTGCTTTAACGGTATGTTTGGGGTCATTGTCCTGCTGGAAGGTGAACCTCCATCCTAGCCTCAAATCACACACAGAGCGGTACAGGTTTTTCTCAAGAATATCCCTGTATTTAGCACCATCCATCTTCCCTCAACTATGACCAGTTTCTCAGTCCCGACTGCTGAAAAACATGCCCACAGCATGATGCTGCCACCACTGTTTGACTGTGGGGATGGTGTTCTTTGGGTGATGGGATGTGTTGGGCCATTGGGTCATCAGACCAGAGCACCATCCTCCATACATTTTGGGAGTCTCCCACATGCCTTTTTTACAAACTCAAAACGCGCCATTTTGTTTTTTAACCACTTGCTTACTGGGCACTTAAACCCCCCTCAGTCCCAGACCAATTTTCAGCTTTCAGCGCTGATGCACTTTGAATGACAATTGCGCGGTCATACAACACTGTACCCAAATGAAATTTTTATCATTTTTTTCCCACAAATAGAGCTTCCTTTTGGTGGTATTTAGTTACAGCTCGGAGTTTTATTTTTTGCTAAACAAACAAAAAAAGATGCAAAAAAAAAAAAAAATATCATGTTTTAATAGTTTGTTATAAAATTTTGCAAACGGGTCATTTTTCTCCTTCATTGAAGTGCGCTGATTAGGCGGCACTGATAGGCTGCATTGGTGGGCACTGATGGGCTGCATTGGTGGGCACTGATGGGCTGCATTGGTGGGCACTGATAGGCTGCACTGGTGGGCACTGATAGGCATAGTTAAGGCGGCATTAATAGGCACAGATAAGGCGGCACCGATGGGCACAGATAAGGCGGCACTGATGGGCAAAGATGGGCACAGATAAGATGGCACGGATGGGTGGCACGGATAAGTGGCACGGATGGGTGGCACGGATGGGCACTGATAGGTACCACAGATAGATGGGACTGATGGGCACTGATAGGTGGCACTGATAGGTGGCTCTGATAGGTGGCACTGCTGGGCACTGATGGGCGGCACTGCTGGGCACTGATGGGCGGCACTGCTGGGCACTGATGGGCGGCACTGGGGTGCAGCACCTTTGAGGCAGATTTTGGGTGGCACTGTGGGTGGCACTGCTGGGTGGCACTGTGGGCACTGCTGGGTGGCACTGTGGGCACTGCTGGGTGGCACTGTGGGCACTATGGGCACTATGGGCACTGCTGGGTGGCACTGACAGGGGGGCACTTACTTTATTTCAGGATGGCACTGCGGGTGGCAGGTGGGCACTGGCAGGGGGCAGGTGTCCGTTTAAATTGCTGGCCGTGATCGGGACTGATGTCCCGAACACGGCCGCCGGCGATCGGCTTTTTTTTTTTCTCCTCGCGCTGTCAGCGCGAGGAGGAATACTAGCCGATTACCGGCTCCGTTTTATCACATGATCAGCTGTCATTGGCTGACAGCTGATCACGTGATAAGGGGTCGGGATCGACCCCTTACACGGATCGGTGATCAGGCGAGTCTCACGGACTCGCCGATCACAGAGCGCGCCGCGCGCGCCCCTCAGGGGGCGCGCAGGCCGCTCGTAACCGGGACTACGTCAATAGACGTAGTCCCGAAAATGTGGGTCCGCGCTATTGCCGTCATTTTGCAATAGCGCGGTACCCAAGTGGTTAATGAAAGTAATGACTTATTGTCTTCCTATGTACAGATACTCCAGTCTCTGCTGTGGAACTCTTCAGCTCCTCCAGGGTTACCTTAGGTCTCTGTGCTGCCTCTCTGATGTCCTCCTTGCCCGGTCCGGGGGTTTTGGTGTGCGGCCATCACTGCCATGCTGTTGTGCCATGTTCTTTCCATTTGGTTATGATAGATTTGATGGTACTCCTAGGGATCATCAAAGATTTGGATATTTTTTTTATAACCTAACTCTGACTTGTACTTCTCAACAAAAGTTCCTTGGTCTTTATGGCAGTGTTTGGTTAGTGGTACCTCTTTCTTAGGTGTTGTAGCCTCTGGGGACTTTCAAAAAGGTTTGTATATGTAATGACAGATCATGTGACACACAGATCACACACAGGTGGAAATTATTTCCCTAATTATGTGACTTCTGAAGGTAATTGGTTGCATCAGAGCATTTTATGGGCTTCATGCATACATGCATGCAAATTCAGTTATTTCTGAAAAATTGTTTTATGTATATATTTTTCTGAATTTAATTCACCAACTTTAGACTATTGTGTTCTGATCCATCACATATAATTCAGATTAAAAAAACATTGAACTAAAGGCTGTAATGTAACAAAATAGGTAAAAAGACCGGTGGGGGGGGGGGGGGGGGATACTTTTGCAAGACACTGTAGAACCCAGGGTCCTATGTTGGGGAAACAGGGCAGAAGTTACGAGCACTAATGAATTTGCACAGACACACTATTAATCACTTCAGCTCCGAAAGGTTTTTTTTACGCTTTAACTGACAATTGCACAGTCGTGCGAAGCTGATATATATAATGAGGATGAATAAATGTAGGCGAAGATATGAAGCAGACTAAATGATGTAATCTATATTTGTAACTGTATTATGGTACTGATTTCTAATTCCTCATTCAACCCATTAGGCACAAGGGTATCAAGGGTGTATATCCGGAACGATTCACGTTCGCATAATCTCAAGAAACTTTGGCCTCAGAGGTTTTGGTTTTGCTTCAATAACCCACACCTGTAGGCCAGTTACCCAATCTTCTTCTCATTCAGACAACTCTCTAGGGGCGTGGCCAGGCAGCGGATGTAGCCGGACGCACATTCAGATAGCTCCGCCAAATCTCCGCCAATTCATCCTGAGAATCCGTTCCATTCTGCCCTACAAACTGCCAGACGGTGATCGGAAGATCCACTGACCCCGATAACACCGCCAAATGTCCTCCGGAAGCCAGATGTCCACCGCAAAATGGCAAACCCCATCCCGCTCCGCAACCTCATGGGCCAAAATGGCGCCGCCACACAGCGCTCTGCAAAGGAGATTCACAGGGAGGCAGCTGCAAAGCTGTTCTCTATGCCGCTTTCCTCGGATCCGGAAGCCCTCTCTGGTATAACAGAGAAATCACCTGGTGGGGCATCAGAAGCGGATGATACAGTACCGCTGGAGGATTCTAATGGCACCACACTCCCATGGGACACAGTGAGTACCCCGAAAAATACCTTTGCTAGGCCTCAAGCCCAGATCAGCCCTGACAGTGAAGGGAAACCCACACTAAGGGACATTTACACAGCAGTGAATTCCTGTAATATTTCAATAGCAGCCCTTACTACTGAGATCAAAGGGGTCAAGACAGAGATATCTTTTTTGCGCCAGGACACACAAAAGCTCAAGGAAAGGACCTCTGCACTGGAAGGGAGAGTAAGCTCCATGGAGGATGATATGGCGCCCATGCAGAATGACCTCACATATAACAATTACTTTCACAACATAGGAAAAAGGAGAAACCAGGTCGAGCAAAGAATTATCGAGGCACCTCATCGCAAAAAAATCCGATGAAAAAAGAAAGAGAAAGAAGCGGGACTGTTACGGTGCTATACAGTCAATTTAAAAAGGAAGGATGACCCCCTCAGAGGGGAGTGCAGAGACACAAATACTATATAATGTAAAAATAGACAAAAGCTTTATTATACATAATTATTAAAATGAAATCGAGTTTCAAAATTACAGATACCAATACAATAATTAGGGGTAAAATATCCACACTTGATTAATTGATTCAACTGGAATTATACTTGGCTGTTCTGATGGAGTCCCAACATGTTTCGCCTAAACAAAGGCTTCTTCAGGGGAGCCAGTAATTGACATAAGGTGGTCGTAAAAATAAGAGTTCACTGTAGGTGAAATACAACAAAAGCTGTGAATTAGATCTCAAAAATATAGTGCAGCCCAATCCCTTCATGCTCATACATTTTGTAGAAGACATCAAATAAATTTAAAGAGACTTGTATCTGGGATAAATAATACGCCTACCTATCTCCAACCAAGAGCCCCACCAACACGATTAGTTGGGAGACACCTATAGGACATGGAGAGCGGACCAATAAAGAGATCCCCAAATGGTGGCTGCAGAAGATAAATGGATCAGACAAATACCCACTGTCATTAGAATTAATAGGGCCCAATGGGCTCCCATTATTAAATTACCATACTACAGGAAGTTACAATGTGATTTGAAGTTAAAAGACATTGGGAACCTACCTGAAACAATTAATCTTTGGTGTATCTCATGTATGGAATAAGGGGAATTAAAAGCCCATAGATAAGCAGCTCCCGAAAGGCGATAAGATACAGGTGAGAAAACTGAAATATAATTAATGGGAGAGTTTCCATGAATGGGCAGATATGCAGATAACAAGTACATTTTTTAAATGAAAATGAGAATTGTATTTATATTATAGTTTGAATATAGCATTATGCTCAAACTGCTTGAGTAAATATCTAAGAGAAAGGGCTTACCAAATGCTAACAGAGTGAAGGGATTACACTGCTCCACAACACTCCAAGCTAGGACACATTGTAGTTGGAGAGTCTAACAATGGCTTGCAAGATCGAGTCAATCAACCAACACAAGTCGATCCTATTAATATAAATGTAAGAGGATAAAATTAGAAACTAGTGTGACCAAAAAATAGGAAAAGAGGAATGGACGGTGTGGACAGTCCAAGCTCTAATCATCCAACTAACCTTAAACTCGCGGTGTCCAAACTAAAGTGTCCTGCAGAGCCGACAAACACCTGCATCGTGAGTGTGCTTTTTATCTCGAAATCACTTGGCGTCGCATAACGTACGCCAAGTGAGAGCGGACAGAAAAGCAGAACTGCGCATGCGTCCCGGGTAGTGGAGCCTACAAGCCCCATGATGCCCCGCAGCGGTGGTTCCATAACCACGGTAACTTAAACGCCGCTATGGGCCTTCACAGGAACTGCACGAACAGCAGCGTGAAAGGTTTGCTGTGAAACAGCAACCAGCTGCAAATCGCCAGCCCACCGGGACACATAGGTCGTATCGAGCAGCCTGCATATTAGCGGGTCGGGTTTCCACACAACCCGACCCGTGCGTCCATACAGGCACCAGTCATGGGGAGGAGAGGTCCGCTTCCCAAAGGGGTCCCCGTCGAGAGGATGGGCACGAGGGGGAGAAAATATGTAACTAATGAAACTGATAAAAAATATAAGAAAAATGATAACGCAAAATGGGTAATCATTAGTCGATTAGATCAGCGAGCAGGTAGTGGGCTGCACTTATTAGCCAAGATCCACACAGTTGCAAAGACAATAAATGGAAAGTTGTTGAAAACACAATATAAAAATGTATAAACTAGACACAATTAATATGTAATGGGGACAATTAATTAAGCAATGTATGACTTTCAACGATATAACACAAATGTAATCCCCATGTCAGCATAATCATGAAAGGCAAAAAACAAAACACATGTTGGAATCTTAAACGACCCTTAACATCAATATGGTACTGTATAATAATGTTTAAATAGCTCAACATTGATACGGAAAATATTAATACACAAAGAAAAAAAAAATTATAATTATAATGACGAGGTAATTACACTATGTGCGGAACAGGGAAAACGGGAGAAGAAGAGGAAGAGAAAAAAAAAAAAGGGGGGGGGGGGAAGAAGGAGTAATGAAAATAGAAGGTATAGAAAGTAGTAAAAAAATCGTATAGCGGTTAATAAGGGAAACTGGTTCCAGAGTCACTGGAGTATGGATCTTAATTCAAGTTGTATTAAAGAATTATTTATAATTTGTATAGATGGATGAATACTGCTGAATACAAATTAGTAATTAAGTATCAGGATTAGTTTAAAGAAAATGTTTGTAGGTTATGTATTCATTTAATCCCGGATTTTTTGTGGCCTCCAGAGTATATATCCATCTGGTTTCAAGTTGCAAAAGGCGGGTATAAATTTCACCCCCTCGAGCATGGAGAGGTACATGCTCGAGGGCAGAAAAATGTACAACATTGGGGTCAAAGTTATGAAACTGACCTATATTTCTGTTCAGTGCTGTAGTGCAGAGTCGTTTAAATAGTGGTAACATATGGTCCCTAATCCTTTTAAAAAACGGACGCTTCCTTTTTCCGATATAGAAACATCCGCAGGAACAGCTAGCGAGATAAACTATTCCTACGGTTTTACATGTTACATTATATCTGATGGTATGGCGAGACCCATCAGGTAATGTAGTGTATGATGAATTGGAAATTCAATTCATCATACACTACATTACCTGATGGGTCTCGCCATACCATCAGATATAATGTAACATGTAAAACCGTAGGAATAGTTTTAATAGTTAACTAAGCGTCCGTTTTTTAAAAGGATTAGGGACCATATGTTACCACTATTTAAACGACTCTGCACTACAGCATTGAACAGACATATAGGTCAGTTTCATAACTTTGACCCCAATGTTGTACATTTTTCTGCCCTCGAGCATGTACCTCTCCATGCTCGAGGGGGTGAAATTGATACCCGCCTTTTGCAACTTGAAACCAGATGGATATATACTCTGGAGGCCACAAAAAATCCGGGATTAAATGAATACATAACCTACAAACATTTTCTTTACACTAATCCTGATACTTAATTACTAATTTGTATTCAGCAGTATTCATCCATCTATACAAATTATAAATAATTCTTTAATACAACTCAAATTAAGATCCATACTCCAGTTTGGAACCAGTTTCCCTTATTAACCCCTATACGATTTTTTTACTACTTTCTATACCTTCTATTTTCATTACACCTTCTCCCCCCCCCCTTTTTTTTTTTTTTTTTCTCTTCCTCTTCTTCCCCCGTTTTCCCTGTTCCGCACATAGTGTAATTATCTCGTCATTATAATTATAATTATTATTATTTTTTTCTTTGTGTATTAATATTTTCCGTATCAATGTTGAGCTATTTAAACATTATTATACAGTACCATATTGATGTTAAGGGTCGTTTAAGATTCCAACATGTGTTTTGTTTTTTGCCTTTCATGATTATGCTGACATGGGGATTACATTTGTGTTATATCGTTGAAAGTCATACATTGCT
The DNA here is from genome assembly GCF_037356315.1 of Lithobates pipiens. NCBI lineage: Eukaryota > Metazoa > Chordata > Amphibia > Anura > Ranidae > Lithobates > Lithobates pipiens. The sequence goes on along the minus strand of NW_027507785.1, from coordinate 233,389,553 downwards.
TAATTAATTGTCCCCATTACATATTAATTGTGTCTAGTCTATACATTTTTATATTGTGTTTTCAACAACTTTCCATTTATTGTCTTTGCAACTGTGTGGATCTTGGCTAATAAGTGCAGCCCACTACCTGCTCGCTGGTCTAATCGACTAATGATTACCCATTTGTGCGTTATCATTTTTCTTATATTTTTTATCAGTTTCATTAGTTACATATTTTCTCCCCCTCGTGCCCATCCTCTCGACGGGGACCCCTTTGGGAAGCGGACCTCTCCTCCCCATGACTGGTGCCTGTATGGACGCACGGGTCGGGTTGTGTGGAAACCCGACCCGCTAATATGCAGGCTGCTCGATACGATCTATGTGTCCCGGCGGGCTGGCGATTTGCAGCTGGTTGCTGTTTCACAGCAAACCTTTCACGCTGCTGTCCGTGCAGTTCCTGTGAAGGCCCGTAGCGGCGTTTAAGTTACCGTGGTTACGGAACCGCCGCTGCGGGGCATCATGGGGCTGGTAGGCTCCACTACCCGGGACGCATGCGCAGTTCTGCTTTTCTGTTCGCTCTCACTTGGTGTACATTATGCGACGCCAAGTGATTGGGAGATAAAAGGCACACTCACGATGCAGGTGTTTGTCGGCTCTGCAGGACACTTTAGTTTGGACACCGCGAGTTTAAGGTTAGTTGGATGATTAGAGCTTGGACTGTCCACACCGTCCATTCCTCTTTTCCTATTTTTTGGTCACACTAGTTTCTAATTTTATCCTCTTACATTTATATTAATAGGATCGACTTGTGTTGGTTGATTGGCTCGATCTTGCAATCCATTGTTAGACTCTCCAACTACAATGTGTCCTAGCTTGGAGTGTTGTGGAGCAGTGTAATCCCTTCACTCTGTTAGCATTTGGTAAGCCCTTTCTCTTAGATATTTACTCAAGCAGTTTGAGCATTAAGCTATATTCAAACTATAATATAAATAAATAAAATATAATATAAAATAAATAAATAAATATAATAAATAATATTAAATAAATAAATATAAATACAATTTTCATTTTCTATTAAAAAATTTACTTGTTGTCTGCATATCTGCCCATTCATGGAAACTCTCCCATTAATTATATTTCAGTTTTCTCACCTGTATCTTATCGCCTTTCGGGAGCTGCTTATCTATGGGCTTTTAATTCCCCTTATTCCATACATGAGATACACCAAAGATTAATTGTTTCAGGTAGGCTCCCAATGTCTTTTAACTTCAAATCACATTGTAACTTCCTGTAGTATGGTAATTTAATAATGGGAGCCCATTGGGCCCTATTAATTCTAATGACAGTGGGTATTTGTCTGTTCCATTTATCTTCTGCAGCCACCATTTGGGGATCTCTTTATGGGTCCGCTCTCCATGTCCTATAGGTGTTTCTACCTAATCGTGTTGGTGGGGCTCTTGGTTGGAGATAGGTAGGCGTATTATTTATCCCAGATACAAGTCTCTCTAAATTTATTTGATGTCTTCTACAAAATGTATGAGCATGAAGGGATTGGGCTGCACTATATTTTTGAGATCTAATTCACAGCTTTTGTTGTATTTCTCCTACAGTGAACTCTTATTTTTACGACCACCTTATGTCAATTACTGGCTCCCCTGAAGAAGCCTTTGTTTAGGCGAAACATGTTGGGACTCCATCAGAACAGCCAAGTATAATTCCAGTTGAATCAATTAATCAAGTGTGGATATTTTACCCCTAATTATTGTATTGGTATCTGTAATTTTGAAACTCTATTTCATTTTAATAATTATGTATAATAAAGCTTTTGTCTATTTTTACATTATATAGTATTTGTGTCTCTGCACTCCCCTCTGAGGGGGTCATCCTTCCTTTTTAAATTGACTGTATAGCACCGTAACAGTCCCGCTTCGTTCTCTTTCTTTTTACTTTCACAACATGTCGCCCGTTTAGATGACATGGAGAATAGAATGTTGAACGATGACTCAGAGAGCTTGATCTCAAGTATGCCATTTTTTATCCAGCACATCTATGGGTCGAGGTACTGGGCTCAGTACAATTCTTTGATACCCTATCTATGGCCATACAATGGCTGGATCGAGAGGAGCAATCAATCCGTGCAGCTCACAACAGACGCAACGCACCACCCTGAGAGACTCACCTCAGCCTCCATTCGTGGCGACACATGACACTTTCTCTCCCCAATGCCATTATGACAAGGCTTAGGTAACTATCTAACTAACTAACTGTTCTTGAAACCATGTGCACACCTACGGCTGTAGTTCTCGCTGTTGAGAAGTTTAGGACACTGAAGTACACTTCCACTGTTGCCCCCAGGATGGCTAGGATTAGATCCCCATCCAAGTTCTGGAAAGACTACGAAGCCCTGTTGGCCTATTGTTTGTTGTTTTTATTTTCATTTTTTTTCTCTTCTTTTTCCCAAGTCTGACCCCATGACCTCTATATCACTCTACTTGGTAAATATGAGATATACTTTCCACAACAACACTACCCTAAGGGTACTATTGCCCTTACAAATGCTGACTTTGCAACCTCCCTCAGTATGTGTGATGCCAATTTGGCAAAATTCTCTACGCATAAGCTATCAAAAAATGTGGTTACCTGTATATTAATACAATAGTATCACCAGAGCTAAAGTCCTCCTTGCATTAGATAAATACTAAAACAGTGCTAAAAAAAAAAAAAAAAAAAAAAAAAATTGATGGTAATGAAACCATAGGGCAATGGCAAACACCATGGCCAACTGTCTTTATGTACTGTAGTAGATGGATATGTGGACAGTTCAGATAATTCCGTCACTTTTCTCTTAGCGTGCACCTTCCACCAGAGTAAGAATGCAATTATCCACCTCGTGAAGCACACACCCCTCTGGGGTACAAACTTGCCAGAGGCCACTAGAAAGAGAGCCTTGTATCCATATACAAACACCGCTCTGTGCTGACACCCCACTTATCCAGAAGGTCAACTGGTATAGGTACTCCGATTGTATTGTAAAACACAAGGATAGATGTACATAGGGTAATCCTGTTTATTATAATGCAACATTACCCATACAGCAGAAACCCCCCTTAATCCTAGCTGCTTACATCAACGAGCATAAAGAAATAAAATAGAGGGCGCTATAACCATCTCCAGCCGTCCGCTGGAAGTGTGTTGTTCCATGCAGACACTGTATTACACTTCCGGGTAGAAGAAAGAGCGCGGTGGAGCACACAACATCACTTCCGGTTTCCGTGTTGGTCAGGCCCTGACCGGTTTCGTCATTCGACTTCAACAGAGGGCATGAAGTCAAATGACGAAACCGGTCCTTTATTCATCCTCATATATATATATATATATATATATATATATATATATATATATATATATATATGTGTGTGTGTGTGTGTGTGTGTGTGTGTGTGTGTGTATATGTATATATGTTTTTGTCTCTCTCTCTTAATACATCTACCACTAATCATTATTCTAATATTAGTTGTATATGATAATGTTGTTAGGTCATTTTCTTATTATTTATATTGGTGTAATCCATTTTTTTAACACCATATGTATTTTAATTCCCTCCTTAACGTAATATATTAAAAAATATATATAAATATAAATAACTTTGAATAATTTGATATCCCCAAATATACCCCCTATTCAACCCTTCTTTTGTATATCGACTCGGATGTGATGTGTATCATCTGTCTCGGGGACATTTCCATTGAAATCCATGTTTTCGTGTTTATGCCTGTTTGACCCACTGCTGCGGGTATGTGTCCCCAGCTTAGGGTAAGAGTACCCATCCCCTTCCCCTGCTGTTGGAGGCACATCCCCGGGTGTCGTGTGTGAACATCACTTCACATGAATTGGCTTCACTATTACATGTCATGAATTTTATTATATGTGACCATATTTGAAGGACTGAGCACAACACTTTTTGAATTGTATTATTTGTTAATGACTCTTAGGTTGTCATTTACTTGTTCTGCACATACTGTGGTTTCTTTCACAGGGATCATTCCATGCGATATTTCAGATGCGATTATTTCCTAGTCATCTTAAGGCAGTTTATTTTTATTGTGGTATTATTGTGAATGTTCTATTTTTCTATGTTTCTAGGTTTACTTCTGGAAATATATACACTGCATATAGCACATAATCTTTGAATATTATTATTATTATTTTATTTCTAGGTCTATTCCTTGATTCCACAGGTATCTAGCACTTTACATAGCACTTTATATATTTTCTATTACATCCTTGGAAATCCATCTGGGACATGTACACTTTTTTTAGTGCTGCATTTCCCTTGTTTTTCACTCTTAGAAGAAAACCTGTTAAGCCCCATACACACTATCAGTTTTTCTGCTAAGTTTTTCCTCAGACTTACCAAAACCATATAATATGAGGTCCAACCTTAGGAGTTTCAATTTGTATGCAATCAGGCAGGTTTTGGTAAACCTGAAGGAAAAAAATCAGCAGAAATCAGTGTGTATGGGGCATTAGAGTCTGCAAAAGACTTGATACGGGGGTAGAGGTTCACCTTTCAGCAGGACAACGCTAAACCCTAAACATACAGCCAGAGCTACAATGGAATGGTTTTGATCAAAGTATATTCATGTGTTAGAATGCCCAAGTCAAAGTTCAGACCTCCAACTCAGAATCTGTGGCAAGACTTGAAAATTGCTGTTCAGACTCTCTCCATCCAATCTGATAGACCTTGAGCTATTTAAGAAGGGGCAAAAAATGGGCAATGGGCAAAAATGTCACTCTCTAGATGTGCAAAGCTTATAGAGACATACCCAAAAAGCTGTAATTGCAGCGAAAGGTGGTTCTGCAAAGTATTGACTCAGGGGGGCTGAATACAAATGCATGCCACACGTTTCACATGTTTATTTGTAAAGCATTTTGAAAATCATTTATCATTTTCCTTCCACTTCACAATCATCTGCCACTTTGTGTTGGTTTAATCACATAAAATCTCAATAACATACATTTACGTTTCTGGTTGTAACATGACAAAATGTGGAACATTTCAAGGGGTATAAAAAACTTTTCAAGGCACTGTAAGTAAGAACAGACTATAGGAGCCATTTAAAGAATATTGTACCCTTATTAACTACCTCAAATTCACCTTAGTTATGGACTCCATTGCATTTTACAAAAATGTCTCAATTTTCATCCAACACTTTGCAAGGTGGAACTAGTAAGTTTTACTTATCCTTATTGCAATATATGTGAACGTTTAGACACTTGTTCTTGTGATCTCTGCTTCCTAGAGTAAATCAACAAATGTGTATGCTGGTTCTCTACTTTTACAGAGATCACATAACTAATTGCCTAGGCCTTCAGACTCTGGAGGTAGCCCTTCTATTACTCTTTATCTACTCTAAAAATAATTAAAATGAGATGGAAACATTCTTTCTACTGAGAATGTTGGTACTTTTCTGTTTGGTTTTACTTCTGTATTAATACCAGTTACAAATAAATGTTGTTGCTCCAGACTGTTATGCTGTCAAGTACTATTTATGAAGTTACAGAATATAAAGGCTTGTTTTCTGTCAAACATGTTCCCTATGGACAATGAAGGGATTGCATTGTTTCTAGTGTGATTCACAGGCCTCCCAATCAAATATCTCATTAATAACAGTGTCTGGAGTTATGCGCTTTGTGAAACCTTTTCCCTGAGGCCTAAACTTCCAAGAATTAGTAGGAGCCGTGAGAACCTGCTTTACTTATAATACAAATGGTCCCATAGATGTTAGTTTTTTGGCTAACAAAGATTATGTTTGTCACCACTGTAGGAAAAGGACCAATGAGCAGCTGAGTTTTTCTGTGGGACCCGGAGCTCCCTGCCAGTTATTGTATTTAAATCAATAATAGCAATTTGCTTGCTGTATGAACAGCATTTTTACACAGCCATAGCAACTGCTCATCTAATTAATATTTCTGATGTGGACTGTTTGTACTTAATTACAGCATAATTTAACCACTTCCCACCCGGCCAATGCACATATACGGCCAGGTGGGAGCCATCTACTTCTGATAGGACGTTCAGGAACGTCCATCAGAAGGAGCGGGATCGCGCGTGCCCGCGCAGCGGCGCGATCCCGATGCGCCCATGTCACCCAGACACGGCGCATCTCAGATCGGCAGGAGGGCTCTGTGATTGGCCCTCCTGATCACATGACGGTCGTGTCCAATCACGGCCGTCATGTGATGTAAACAAACAGCCGGTTGCTAGGCAATCGGCTCCTCCTCTCCTCACACAGAAGTCATAGCTGAGGAGAGGAGAGCAGATCGCTGCAGCCGGCTGATAATCAGTGAGTATGAGCTGTTTTTTACAGCTTTTTTACTCACTGATCACCAGTCTAGTGTAAACACAAATCACCACACAGTGTAAACACACCACACATGTCCCCACACATGTCCCCAAAACATACATGCCCCCAAATAATAAATACACATGTCCCTAATAATAAAAACATGTCCCCCACATATGTCCCACTAAAATCACATGTCCCAATGATTATCTGCACACATATGTATGTGATCACCTGCACACATATGTACATGATCATTTGCGTACATATGTCCGTGATCACACAAACCAATTATTATACACTTAACGGAATTTTTTTTTACCAAAAACATGTAGCAGAATACATTTTGGCTTAAATTTATGTCAAAATTTGATTTTATTGGATTTCTTTTAAAATAGAAAAAAGAAAATATTGTTTTTTTTCCAAATTTCCGCTTTTTTTTCGCTTATATCGCAAAAAATAAAAAATGGAGTCGTGAATAAATACCACCAAAATAAAGCTCTATTTGTGCGAACAAAATGATAAAAATTTCATTTGGGTACAGTGTAGCATGACCGCGCAATTGTCACTGAAAGCGCTAGTGCGATGAAAGCTGAAAATTGGGCTGGGAAGGAAGGGGGCGAAAGTGCCCTGTATTGAAGTGGTTAGGAAACACTAGAACACACCTAAACATTTTTTACACCTGAACAATTTACAAATGACTCAAGATACAGTGGGAAATTTCACTGTTCTGCTATTGCCTGAGCTCTTCTATATGTAGCACCCTGCTCCTAATGGGCAGACGCTATTATTTTTCAAATTTAGTTGTCTGAAGCCGCAGTTGGGCTCAGGCTAATTTTTACTAAAAGTTCTGGTTTAATTGTGGTTGGACGTGACCGGGAGGAAACCTTTGCTTTGACTTCATCTGTGTGAAACTGACAGGGCGCTACATATGTATCAGGATGCAGTGATCAATAATGTAAGTTAAAAAATAATGTTTTTTTTCAAAGAAAGTTGGTGACCTTTTTTTCATGAATTAAAGCCATAGGTCTTTGTGTTACAACTGTTGTGCCTTTTCTATTTCAATGAATTTGAAGTTTTTGAAAGAAAATGTACATTCGAAGATATTCATATTTTTTCTTACAAATTGTTCAAAATATGAAAGGACTTAAAGCAAATGCTATCTGTACAGACTTGTTAGTCAAGTCCCTTACAAATCACAATAGATAAACAAGGGGGTGCTGATAAGTATTGAGCCTTACCCAGAAAAAATTAAGCTAGGAAGCTGTAAATTGCAGGGTGTACTGGCCAATTTGTCTATATTCAATGGTGAAAAAATCAACTACCTACGATTTTAACTTATCTTTCTTTTTCAGGTCTAAAGTGAACATGGTAGCACCTCCAGAAAAATTCTATGTGAAAGCGCATAGGACCATAATAAAGTTACTGTTTCTCCAAGGGAAATGTGCAAAGCAGATCCATGATGATATGTAACAAACTTTGGGTGACAGTGACCCTTCATATGCAACAGTTAAACGTTGGATTGACAATTTTAAAAACTGGCCATTTCGGTGTTGAAAGTGAGAAACCCAGTGGAAGGCCTGTTTCTGTCTCTGAGCTTGCAAATGTAAAGGCCATCCATGACATGATCATGGAGGCCCACCAAATATTGGCCAGAAGTATTGCTACATATCTGGGAATATCACGTGAGAGAGTTGCTGCCATTATCAAGAACGGCTTGAAAATTAGAGCTTACAGCAAAGGGGATCCCAAAACTTTTGACAACCAAATAAAAGAGAAAAACGCGTGGAGACATCAGTGGCTGTTTTGGAACATTTTGCAAGATTTCCTGGACAAACTGGTGATGTGACATGAATCTACTGTTATGATCATGAGACAAAGGAACAGTCTAAGGAAGGGATGCACAGTGGTTCCCCCAGATCAAAGACGTTCCGTGTGCAAAGGTCAGTGCAGAAGCAAATTACTACAGTTTTTTGGGACAAGAAGGGAGTTCTGCTGGTGGACTACCTCCAAAAGGGTTCAACTATCAATGCAACATATTACTGTGATTTATTGACGAAGTTGAGGCAAAATATCAAGGAAAAACGTTGAGGAAAGCTCCCCAAAGGTGTTATCCTGTTGCATGACAATGACCTTGTCACACACTGCAGGTGAAACAATGGCAAAACTGACCTCCTTAGGCTTTCAAGTGATGCCCCATCCACCCTATTCACTTTTTGTGGCTCCTTCTGACTATCATCTGTTCCCCAACTTTAAAAAAAACAGGGTCAATGATTTGGGAGTGTTAGAGGCAACTAATGATGCAAATAAGTGGGTACCCCAGCAATCTGAAGAATTATATTTGCAGGGACTTAAGAAGCTGCAGGACAGATGTTGCGAGTGCATTGACTTTCTGGGAGAATATGTAGACTAGTGTGGCAGTTACAGCTTCCTAGCTCAATTTTTTCTGGGCAAAGCTCAATACTTATCAGCACCCCCTCCTAGATGAATAGTTGTAAGTAAAAAAAGCTGCATGTAAATAGGTAGTGCAACTGGATAAACTGTATAATATAATATAACAGTCATACTAATTACTCATTATAGCTACAATTGTGAGCTTTGATTAATAATAATAGTAACCCAGTCCTCTGTCCCATGTCATGTGCTCTGCCCCATGTCGTGCCCTGTCCCATGTAATGTCCCAGCAATCAAATCTTAGTCTGTTTTGTTTGAACAACATAATCCTTACTGAATTGGTAATCCTTTAGGTAAAGAGAGTTAAAAAAAAAAAAAAAGGAAATACAGTTAGGAAAAATTTGATCCCAGCAGTGGTTCTCAACCGGGGTTCCGAGGCGATCTGACTGTCAGTTGCAGGCAGCTAACAGAAGGATCGCAGACACAGGCAGAGATAGGCAGGGAAGAGGCTGGCACCCTATTGGCTGTATCGCGCTGTTCCCCCTCTGCCCCTCCTCCTTCTCCCCTCCTGTCCTTCCCGAGTGCTTGTAAGTGACATCATCTGGAGTGGACAGGATAGGAGGAGGGGCCGAGGGGGAACAGTGCACCACTGGAGAAGATATGAAGCCAGCAGAAGAAAGCAAGTAATGAAGCGTCCCCCCCACAATGTGCCCAACAGTCTGTCCCCTACCCCATGTAATGTTCGGTCGTGTGCCCTGTCCCATGTCATGTCCCCTGTCCCATGTCATGTGCTGTCATGTCCTCTGTCCCATGTCATGTGCTCTGCCCCATGTCGTGCCCTGTCCCATGTAATGTCCTGTCATGTGCCCTGTCCCATGTAATGTCCCCCGTCATGTGCCCTGTCCCATGTAATGTCACCCGTCATGTGCCCTGTCCCATGTAATGTCCCCAGTCATGTGCCCTGTCCCATGTAATGTCCCCCGTCATGTGCCCTGTCCCATGTAATGTCCCCCGTCATGTGCCCTGTCCCATGTAATGTCCCCAGTCATGTGCCCTGTCCCATGTAATGTCCCCCGTCATGTGCCCTTTCCCATGTAATGTCCCCCGTCATGTGCCCTGTCCCATGTAATGTTCTCCGTCATGTGCCCTGTCCCATGTAATGTCTTGTCATGTGCCCTGTCCATGTAATGTGCCCTGTCCCATGTAATGTCTTGTCATGTACACTGTCCCATGTAATGTCCTGTCATGTGCCCTGTCCCATGTAATGTCCCCCGTCATGTGCCCTGTCCCATGTAATGTCACCCGTCATGTGCCCTGTCCCATGTAATGTCCCCAGTCATGTGCCCTGTCCCATGTAATGTCCCCAGTCATGTGCCCTGTCCCATGTAATGTCCCCCGTCATGTGCCCTGTCCCATGTAATGTCCCCAGTCATGTGCCCTGTCCCATGTAATGTCCCCCGTCATGTGCCCTTTCCCATGTAATGTCCCCCGTCATGTGCCCTGTCCCATGTAATGTTCTCCGTCATGTGCCCTGTCCCATGTAATGTCTTGTCATGTGCCCTGTCCATGTAATGTGCCCTGTCCCATGTAATGTCTTGTCATGTACACTGTCCCATGTAATGTCCCCCATCTTGTCATGTGCATTGTCCCATGTAATGTCTTGTCATGTGCACTGTCCCATGTAATGTCTTGTCATGTGCCCTGTCCCATGTAATGTCCTGTCATGTGCTCTGCCCCATGTAAAGTCCCCTGTCATGTGCTCTGCCCCATGTAATGTCCCATGTAATGTGCCCCATCATGTGCCCTGTCCCATGTAATGTGCACTGTCCCATGTAATGTCCCCTGTCATGTGCCCTGTCCCATGTAATGCCCCTTTTCCCATGTCCCAAGTAATGCCCCCTGTAATGTCCCTCTCCTGTCCCATGTAATGTGCCCCGTCCCATGTAATGTGCACTGTCATGTCCCCTGTCATGTGTCCTGTCCCAAGTAATGTCCCCTCATGTGCGCTACCTCATGTAATGTGCTCTGCCCCATGTAATGTCCCCTGTCATGTGCTCTGCCCCATGTGCTCTGCCCCATGTAATGTCCCCTGTCATGTGCTCTGCCATGTGCTCTGCCCCATGTAATGTGCTCTGCCCCATGTAATGTCATCTGAATGGATCAGCTCTGCAGGAAAAGAAAGCACAAGTTTCACATTAAATATGTCCATTGTAATATTCTTTTATTTAATGCTATTTCTACAAATAATTTTTGTTATCAACAGCTCACTGATCATACTAATGTTCCGTGAGCTGTAGATGTGAACATTTCAGGGGTTCCCCGAGATCTCAAACTTTTTGCCAGGGGTTCCTCCAAGGTAAAAAGGTTGAGAAACACTGCGTCCCAGCTAGACTTCCACTTCCTCTGCCACCTGACCAATAGGCCTAAGGGGAAGTGAAGGTTGAATGTAATGTACCCATGGATTCCAAACCGTTTTGAATTCTAGCTGTTAATCCTGTAATAATCTGTTTTCTCATTTAGTATCTGGGAGTGACCTAAGTGCCTGAAAATACCTCTAGTAGTGGGAGTACCTTTAGTATCTGGGAGTACCCATAGTACTGGAAGTATCTGGAGTACCTTTAGTATTTGGGAGTGAGTTTAGTAACTGGGAGTACCGGGGAGTACCTTTAGTATCTAGAAGTAACCTCGGTGCCTGAAGGTACCTTTAGTACCTAGGAGTAACTGGGGGTGCCGTTTAGTGCCTGGGAGTACCGTTGGTGATGAAGGGGGTATGGAGAGTGTCATGAGGTATTAAGAGTGTCGATGGGTGCTGAGTGACCAGGGTTGCTGAAGTGTGTCGCAGGGGGATGAGGAGTGTCGCAGGGGGCTGAGGAGTGACGCGGGGTGCTGTGAGTAACGTGGGGCACTGAGAGTGGCTGTGAAGTAATTGGAGTACCTGTAGTGCCAGTGGAGAGTAGAGTAGAGTAGAGTGCTAATAAAAAAGTCTTAATTATTATCCCCATTAGAATAGAGGGTAAAAATGTCCAACATGATTGGTGATGCCACTTAGTGCACATCCTGCTCTATGTATGTGTTCTTTGATGAACTAATCAAAGGCGAATACTGTTGTGTGAGATGTCAGCTAGTTGTTTCTCTGGAAACCCAGATCCTGGATCTAAAAAAAAAAAAGGTGGCAACACTGCGCAGCATCAACAACCTGGAAAGGAGTTTGGACATTACCCAGCAGCTGCTAGTGGGGGCCAGTGTAGAGGAGGTTGGAGACATGAAGGCACAGGAGCCAGAGGTAGGTAGCTGGGTGACAACTAGGAGGTGGGGTAGAGGGAAGAGTGCTAGGGAGGCCAGTCCTGAGTTTGTACACCCCAACAAATATGCCAAGTTGCATGATTCTAGGGATATAAGCTCAAGGGTGACAGTGCTGGAGCAGGTGCCCTCCCCTAGCTGCCAGGGGAGTGACTGCTCTGGTAAGGAGGGGGGCAGAACAGCATGGCTTGGGTTTGGCACATCACGGATCGGGTGGACAGATTATTGGGTGGGGCTGGAGAAAACCCAGCTGTCATGGTACATGTTGGCACCAATGACAAAGTGAGAAGAAGGTGGAGAGTCCTAAATAAAAAAATGTTTTGGGGACTTAGGGAATAGTTTGAAGAAAAGGACCTCCAAGGTTTTCTCTGAAATACTACCTGTGCCTCGAGCCACAACAGAGAGTTAGCAGGAGATTAGGGAACTGAACAAGTGACTGAGGAACTGGTGTAGGAAAGAGGGGTTCGGGTTCCTGGAGAACTGGGCTGACTTCTTAGTCGGTTACTGGCTCTTTAGTAAAGATGGGCTGCACCTTTATTGGGATGGTACAGCTCTTTTGGAAAGCAAGGTGGCCACAAAATTGAAGCAGCTTTTTTTTCACAAACCTTTTATTTAACATATGCATGTAGTATACAAAGAAGCGGATTCCATGGGTCCTTAACAGTTGCATACAGAGCAAAAACTTTATGGGCAGGCCTCTCTTTCCGTAAGGTCAACTTGGCCCAGCTTATTCTCGCGGTTTTCTTGCGTCATATGAAAGCGTGACAGATGGATTTATACATGCAAAAAAAAGGAGGGGGCAGGTGAATTGGCAGGGTTTGAAATTTATATAGAAGATGTGGGAGTACTATCATTTTGAAGATGGATGCACGCCCAAACCAGGAAATATTCGATTTGTCCCATTTCTGGGTATCCTGTCTTATCTTTTGAAGTTCCGTCAAAAAGATCCTACTATATAGCTGCGTTAAGTCAACAGGTAATTGAATACCTAGGTACGGTATGGCGTCCGATTTACATTAAAAGGGGAAGTTGAGTTGACATTGGTTGATCAAGTCCAGGCGTAGAGAGACATTTAATGCAAATTATTTAGTATAATTGATTTTTAGGTTTGAAAGATTTTGGAATTGGGGCGTGGTCAAGATGGCGACCTAGACGGACGTGTGTGCTTGGAGCTCCGCACCTGGATGGCCTAGTTATCCGCCTAGTGGAGTCGTTTACCTCCAGGCATGAAAAGGGGGAATTCCAGTTGGCAACGCAAGCGGCAATTGGCCCAGAAAACCCTGCCAACCCCACAGGGGCCCACGTGTATCATACATCTCCGATATGGTGTCCCAAACTGAACCACTGGAGCCATCCTCTGTGGGGAATGAACAGTTTGCGGCCCTCATGCAAGCTATCTCAGGCTGCCAGACCACACTAACGGCCAAGATAGAACAAATGGAGATGGGTCTGATCAGGCGGGATATGGTCAAATACTGTGACAGACTCTCCGAGGCGGAGGGTAGGGGACATGGAAGACACAATCCGGGCACATGGTGATTCCCTTCGCACCCTGCAAGTAAAAATGAAAGCGATGGAATCTCACGCAGAGGACCCAGGAGAACAGAATCCGGAGGAACAACCTCCGCCCGGTGGGTCTCCCGGAGGGGGTTGAGTACAGAGATCCAGCAACCTATACTGAGCAACTGCTAAGCTTGCTCCTGCCGCAGGCTGTCTTCTCCCCCTACTTCGCAGTTGAACGAGCGCATAGGATGCCCTCGGTCAGGGGCCCACCTGGAGTGCCACTGAGAACCTTCATCTTCCGATTGCTAAACTTCTGTGATCAGGACCTGATCCTGCGAGAGGCGAGGAAGACGGGAGAGCTGCGACATGATAATGCCAAGATAATGTTGTTCCTGGATTATTCAGTGGAAACACAGTGGCTCCGGCGCACCTTTGACCAGGTCAAAGCCTAGCTCCGTACCAAAGGCCTGAAATATAATATGTTTCCAGCTCATTTGCGTGTGGTAGATGGCGAAACTACCACGTTTTTTACATCCCCGGAGGAGGCATCTCACTGGATTGAATCCCTGCCTTGAGACCGCTAACATGGATGCCGGAGGTCAGTACTACTTCTCCCTTATTTCCAACCTCTGCACTTTTCCCGATCAGGTGACCTAATGCCCTCTCAGATGGTTCCCTATGGTTAAAACAGTTCTCCCCCTGGATATTCTCATGTTGGTGAACCTGGCATTTTTACAAGCACCGGGCAACAGTTATTATCCCTGGAGCCGAGGGATGCTGCCCACCTGACCCCACATGCTTGACTCATTGCTCCGAGGGGTTCCCCTCGTGCACACTGCCGCCTGGAGCTGCATTTTGACTAATGATGCAAAATGGGTGCCTATCAGATGCCAATACCGGTCTACCATGCACAGGTCTACTGAATGGCCCTTAGCATTGGTTAGCATTGGGTTATGCCTGGCGTGCTGGACATTAGTCACTGCCCGAATGGAGCACCTGGAGGGTGACGGCGAGACCATGGAAGCAATGCCTGAGGGTACTGACACCTTTCATCTATTCATGTGGCTCCCCTCCCTGCCTGCCCCCCCAGTCTGATCTCGGACCCAGGCCTATTTCCCCGTCCTGTCGATGCCTCCTGAGAGGGGTCCCCGCGGGCGTGCAGAGGTTAATGGTTTCCACTATATAGTACTGTTAATGTGAAGAAACTGTTATTTACATCGGATGCCTTGAAAGACAATGCAACCAAGATGAAGCCCTTAGTGGAAACTAAGGGAAAGTTATAGCCCACCATGTGGTGATAGAACACTTACACTATGATCCCTTACTTTGGTGATGCCTCCAGAAAAAGTGACATGCGGTGCCTCCTGCTCCCCCCCCCCCCCCCCCCCCCCCGGTAGCAAGTGAGTCCCTGGTGAGCAGTGTAACGCATGGCCCCCATAGGAGACCTTCATATCTCAAGTATGTGTTTGGGTAATCAGTAGACATGTGCATTTGTTTTCGTCCAAATGAATTTTCATCCGAATTTCAGGTATTTTCGTTTTGACAAACGATAACAAAAGCGCGGAATACGAAAACAAAAGATCCGACATAAATAAATGCTTTATTTTCATTTTCATTGTTACAACAGTTCGATATAGAATAGGAGATTCGACGTGACTCTGACAATAACAATCTGTGTCTATTGAACCTGTGGTCAAATGTGCCTAACCTTACCTCTATTAGTCCAAGATTATATAGAGAAAATATTCGACAGAGAGAACATATTCGACATAGAGAGAAAAGATTCGACAGAGAAAAGATTCTGGAATTGGGTGGGGGAAGTAAAATAAAAATAATGATGATGATGAATGTTATTGGCTGATTGTAACCAAAGAGGAGGAGCAGTAAAATAGCTAGAACTAAGTAAAAACTTACTTTCACTTACGATTGCTAGCAGAGAGAGACACACACTGAATCATTTCAGAAGACAGTCAATCTTAGCTGGTCCATTTGAATTGTCACTTGTAGGAGAACCTGAATTATTATTAAAGCGGGGTTCCACCCTAAAGTGGAACTTCCGCTGATCGGAACCCTCCCCCCCTCTGGTGTCACAATTGGCACCTTTCAGGGGGGAGGGGGGTGCAGATACCTGTCAAAGACAGGTATTTACACCCACGGGAGTCTATGCCTCTTCCTGTCCTGCCACGCTGTCTGCTCGGACACACACGGGTCCCAGAGACAGCGCGGACAATTCCTATTGCGCTGCGCGACTCGCGCATGCGCACTAGGGAACCGGGAAGTGAAGCCGATTCGCTTCACTTCCTGATTCCCTCACCTAGAATGGTGGCGGCAGCAGCCGAGAGCCGAGCGATCGATCGGCCTCGGCTGCCGGCATCGCTGGACCCCGGGACAGGTGAGTGTCCATTTATGAAAAGTCAGCAGCTGTAGTATTTATAGCTGCTGGCTTTTAATATTTTTTCCCCAGTACAGTCCCGCTTTAAGCATAAGCACAGCAGCAGAACAATAGTGAAGCAAGCTACAGTTCAACTTATCTTTTTCCTAATAATCTGCTGCTATTGTGTTAGTGTGAGAACCTTATAGTGATACTAGTGTTGCTGCTAGTGTTGTTGTGATAGCCTCAGAGGCTGCCTGTGTTGTGGGGGGGATTTATTATGGAATCTTGTTGCCTGTCTGATCAGTGATCGCTATCACCAGTCCACCAGTTTCTGTTTGAACGATTATATAATATATATACAGAAACAATTGTAGATGGCCCAGGAACGTCCTCCAATGCCTCCATGTCGCTCTCACAATGGGTTGCCGCCATATTCGTTATTATCAGTCACTCACTAGCTGACACCTGACACTGTGAGACTAATGCCACGTACACACGATCGGAATTCTCGTAGAAAAAAGCTCTAATGGTTTTCCCGACAGAATTCGGCTCAAGCTGTCTTGCCTACACATGGTCACATCAAATTCCGATCATTTATAACGTGGTGACGTACAAGTACGAGGGGACTAGAAAAGAAGTTTAATAGCCAGTAGCCAATAGCTTCTGTCTCGTAGTTGAATCTGAACATGCGTGATTTTTGGCATGTCGGAATTGCATACACACGATCGTAATTACCGATAGAAAGTTTTTCCGTCGATAAAAAATGAGGACATGCTATCAATTTTTGGCTGGCGTAAATTCGGACAGCTAAATTCCGATGGAGCATACACACAGTCGCATTTTCCAATGAAAAGCTCTCATCTGTCTTTTTCTGGCCGGAATTCCGATCGTGTGTAAGCGGCATTAGACCATTCATTCAACATGAATGACAGAGATTCGGGACGGGTGTTTAAATTCAGTTTTTGTTTTTGTTTTTGTGTTAAATTCTTGTATATCAGACAGATATGATAGTAAATGTATACTGCAAGTGTTGTTACGTGAAGCCTTGCTGCTTCATTGTTATTATAGGTGGTGGGCCTGCGCTGACATCACACCAGTGACTGTGCCACTCTCTCTCAGGGTCTGACTCACTTTGAAATATCTGGTAACTATTCATGCCCCCCCAAACCGTGGCCCCACTAAAGATCCTCTCCTGGAATGTCCGGGGCCTCAATAACAAATTCAAACGTTCTCTAGTATTTGAATTCCTTAAAAAATATAACCCCCACATATGTATTCTACAGGAAACGCATCTAGTGGGAAGTTCTCCATGTGCCATGGAGTGATAGGGAAGCTAGTTGTGTTTTGAATTGGCGTAGAACTGAAAAGGGAAGGGAGGATGTGCCTGTACATGTGTCTACTAAGGGAACTAGGGGGACATTTAAATCTCCCCCTAAGATTAGGAGGCCTGATTTGAAACAAGATAAGTCACGTGGTGATCTCCCTCACAAAGGCAACCTGTTTAGTGTTGGGACAGTATATATTTGATAAGGTCAGCGTCCATTATTCCAGGTGCCTTTCAGGAAGATGAATCTCCCCTCTTGGTCTATCAGTTGGTCTTCAATGATCAGGGAAATGTTTTGGACAACAGGATAGAAACCTCTTTGGACTTCGCTTTAGGGTTGGTGGCGTGGAAAGCTACTGGGAACCGCTTGTTTGTAAAGTGTGGTAACCGACCCAGACTTAAAGTGGGTTTCTTGTATGAAAAGAACTTGTGCTCTATGTCTGTGTGCTTCATACAAGATGCTACTGTGTTTTTGCAGGACATTTAGCCCCTTAGCATTGTGCGAGAATATTTTGAGAGAGAGGGGAGCTGAGCGTGCTATCACGTTTGTCATGTTCGACTCTGAGAGGATGACCCCAAGGGGTTCCTTTGGGCTGGACTATGAATGGAGTGTAAGAATGGGTAGGGCAACTGGTGAAAGAGCGAGGAGGGGAGATGAGAAAGAAGAGAGAACGGGGGGGGGGGGGGAGAAGGGGGAAAAAAGGGGGTTAGCTGTGTGGAATGGGAATCAAGAGGTAAGGGTAAGTTTTAGGGTGGGGCTGGAGCTTTCCCCGCTAGGGATTGAGCCAGTGCCAGCAGATTATGGGGTTCTCCTTTTGTACTGAGAATTTGAGAAGCAACTACCGGAGGTGGGGACAGGCCTGTTAGCCCACCTAATTGAGGGGGGGAGGGATACTAAGAGGAGGGGAAGGGGAGCTGGTTACTATCAAAGAAGAACCCGCCCCTCTGGTGTGGGGACAGAGGCTTAACACAAAACTTTACAACAGAGACGGCAAACCAGGGCAATTGGCCACTAACATTTGTATGTATTGAATAGGCTACATCGCTGCAGGGTGGGGAGGTGAGTTTGTGTCAGTAAGACTTTTTGCCCAAATCTGGAGACATCCCTGTTGGCGCGAACCCTGGACAAGTTAGGACCATTTTCAATTAAAAATAAGCCTATCATCAGCAAGCAACATTATGCAAAATATCCCAACAGACCTTTTGGCGTTGTCTGCCTCTATGGGTGAATTCAGTGTAGAAAAAACTGTGGTTATATCTAGATTTTCTGGCATAGTTTTGTAGGGTACCCTTAACCATGGCTATTTTACACATGGAAGTTACCTGGGTTTTTGTCTATTTAAGTGTAAAAGGAAAAAAAAACACACAAAAAAAAACACCAGTCTTTGTACATTGTACGTTACAACGTTTGTCTTTGTACATTGCTCGGGCACTCGGCCAAGTGTCCAGAGGATATTCCTGGGTGTTACGCAAGTCTCTTCCCTGCTAGTCTGGGTCCGAAGGTTAGTAAGTCCCTGCTTATCCTCTTGATGCCTAAGGCTATGGGGAAGGTCTCAGTTCTCTTTATAAGGTTTTTGAGCCTGTGCCTTAAAGTGGTTGTAAACCCTTACAACACACTTTGACCTACAGGTAAGCCTAGATTAAGGCTTACCTGTAGGTCCAAGAAATATCTCCTAAACCTACATGGTAGACAGCGGCGCGCTGAGGTCAACGGCAATATGCCGCGAGTGGTGCACATGCGCGGGAGTGACGTCATCGCGGCTTCGCCGAATGACAGCGGCGGAGCAGCGAGACCCACCAAGAAGATGGATGCTCCAGACTACTGGGGACAGCGGTGACTTCGCTGGCTCCTGTGTCAGGTAAGTGACACATAATGGACTACTATGCGATGCACAGTACCCCATTATGCTTTACCTTTGCAGGGAATGAAAGAGGAAGTAAACTCATCAGGGTTTACTTCCTCTTTAAAGTGTTTGTAAAGAAAATTTTTTGACTTTTACCTACAGGAAAGACTATAATAAGGATTACCTGTAGGTAAAAAAAAAATCTCCTAAACCTGTATGGTTTTGGAGATATTCCCCTCGCAATGCGCCGCTGACTGCAGCGGCGCATGCGCAGAGGAGAGTATCGGCTGGAAGCCCGGCAAACGCCGGACCCTGCCGGAAAGAAATCACCCGCGCGGGAGTGACGATATCGCGGCTCCGGCCACTCACAGCGCCTGAGCTGCGATACCCGAAAAACGCTGAGGGAACATGTCAGCTCCCTCGGCGTGGATCGGGCCAGATGTCGGGGCCTCGTTCTAAGGTAAGTATTTCATAATGAGCTAGTATGCGGTGCAATTACTAGTGGGTGTATGTTACAGGCCCCCTATCCTGAGGGAGGAGGTGGAGTTGGATCTTCTTTCACAGGTAGAAATGGCAGAAAGACAGGGTAATGTCATCATAATGGGGGATTTCAATTATTCCAATGGGTGGAAGGGACAGCCCACTCATTAAAGGCCCGCCATTTCTTAAATGTTATACAGGACAACTTTATGGCCCAATTGGTGGATTCCCTGACTAGTAGTAACGCATTGTTAGATCTTTTAATTATAAATGATACAGATCTAATTGCAGATGTGGAAATATGGGACAACTTGAGAACTAGTGAGCACAGAATTATTACATTCTGCATAAATCACAGGAAGGGGAAGCATGAGGGGAGTACAATAAAAAACTAATTTTTGTTGCGCTAGTGGGTAAAGACTGTATACATAGAATTGTTTCAGAGGAGGGGGTGGAAGGGGAAAAAACAACAAGGGGGAGTTTTTTTTTTTTAAAACAATGTCCAAGGATCAGATGCCGGATGAGAACACCGGAGCAAGAAGCAGAGGATCGGAGGAAGAAGAAGATGGAGGAAGAAACCGAAGGATGAAGGAAAGAAGAAGGAAGAAGACCAGAAGATGAAAGAAGAAGACTTTAATGAAGGAATGGTCAAAAACTGTCTCTTGTCATTTTTAACACTTTTGTCACTTTTTTGGTGAAATGGTAGGGGTACAAAAGTACCCCCTTACCATTTCACACAGTGGGGGAGGCCGGGATCTGGGTGTCCTCTTGTTAAAGGGGGCTTCCAGATTACGATAAGCCCCCTGCCCGCAGACCCCCACAACCACCGGTCAGGGTTGTGGGGATAAGGCCCTTGTCCTCATCAACATGGGGACAAGGTGCTTTGGGGGGGACCCCAAAGCATCCTCCCGATGTTGAGGCATGTGGCCTGGTACGGTTCAGGAGAGGGGGCTCTCTCTTGTCCCCCCCCCTCTTTTCCTGCGGCCTGCCAGGTTGCATGCTCAGATAAGGGTCTGGTATGGATTTTGAGGGGGACCCCCATGCCATTTTTTTTTTTTTATCACTGGATTCCCCTTAAAATCCATGCCAAACCTGAAGGGCCTGGTATGGATTTTTAGGGGGGCCCACACGCCATTTTCTTTTTTTTTTGGTGGGGGTTCCCCTTAATATCCATACCAGACCTGAAGGGCCTGGTATGGAATTTTCGAGGGACCCCCACGCATTTTTTTTTCTTAATGCTAACGTGACGTGTTTAAATAGCCTTAAAATAACCCATAGAAGTGAAGTTGAGAGGTGCGCCTGTTCAACTTATGCAAATGAATCTACACGGCTTGACATTTACTAAGATTTTGCCAGCGCAGTGAACCAGAGCACTTTAACGTGCGCAAATGCCACTTGCGCATGCGCAGTGCATAAATTGACCTAGTGCAGCTCCAAGTGTATTTGCAGGCGCAGCAGGCTTGCTCAGAGAAAGTTACTTTTTCTTTCTATTTTGGGCATATTTGTTACTTGGACAGCTATATCTATACTTCCTCACATCACCTCCATAATATTGGTACTTCCAGCTTCTTTTAATTCTGAGTTGAAGAATGTGTGTGCCAGGTCTATAGCGGCACACAGATCGCGGCTGCTCGTGCGCCTGCATGCTAATAGTAAATGGGGAATTGCACTGTGTTACAGGCGCAAATGTTTTGTGAATATGAAAATGGCGTTTGCCGCAACTCATGGCGCAAACCCTTTTTAAATCAGCCCCATTGACTTCCTCACACACTCCCAACATTACTGATGTGAAAACAGCTGTTCACTAAATTGACAATAATGAAAAGCTCGAAGCCAAACTAACCGTGCACCGGATGCTCCCGCTTCTTGTCCAAGTGGGGAGAATACCATAAGACCAGCCTTCCAGCATGATCGGACTGCTGCAAAACTCAAAGTCAACGAGACTGTTCTATTCTCTGGCCTTAGCCCTTTCATATAATTTATTATATGTCTCAATGTCTGGTATTACATGATTCATTGAGGCACACACCTTACTGTTTTCATTGGATTGCTCTATTCAAAGCATGCCTTCATACCACAAAAATTGGTATTATGGTAATACTTTTGTTATTGGGTTCTCCTTATTTGTAGCTAAAGCAGGCAATAACATGCTCACCATGGTTCCAACTCCCATCACAGGGGACAAAGGGTAAAAAGTTTTATAGATGTACAGCCTATGTTCTATGATATAAGATATACCGTATTCCGTATCTCATGCTTGTACGTCAACAACATTATCTGCTTGAGATGCCTATTTGACATTTCTACCTATCTAAAGTTCTTTGTCGAGACACTTTGATCAGAAAAATTCCTAAATAAGTTTTGTACTTAAAATATTCTTAATAAAATTTGTTTAAAAAAAATCCCCAATGTAGTTCTAGGCTAATTCTTTTTCAGTTTCTTTCCTCAAAGCATTTACTACTATTTCTTGCATGTCGCCTAAAATAAAATTACCTATATGTACATAATCAAAGTCTTCAGAGTTTTATCTGCAAGTCTGATGTTCTCTTTAATATTGCCTGTGTAAGCTCTGGCCTTTCTACAAATACTGGTCTGCACAAGAATTTGATATGACCCATCAGACAATAATGAGGTTAGCATTTCTTTGTCAGGAGAAATAAACATATATTCCCTAATGTTTCTAATCTGTCAGTCAAGGCATACATTTTCAGTTACATATAAAAAAAAAGGTCAGCCCTAAGATCAGAAAAACACTTGAAGCTAGGAAAAAGAACATAGGCCAAAAGGCCAATGCTGTAGGAAACCAATGTAGACAGGACCAGTCCCAGGGTAATAAAAGGTCATTGTTTAAAATCTAAGAATGCTATACCTTAGCCTGTATATGCATTGCTCATGCTCTGCTGGCTATATTTTGAGTAAGGCATGCCATAGATGTGCAAATTTCTTTCCTGTCACCTGTGGTTGCAAGAAAGAAATTTGCACCAATTCCTACATCAGTACAGACAGTGCAGTCAAGGGAATCGTTCCTGTTGAGACATTGTAGTCTCCCAGCAAGAGAGCGGTGAAAGCCACTCCCACCGGAAGAAGACAGTAACTATAAAAGCGCTAGCGATAATCGCATGTAAAATCTGGAAGGCAGGTTGTACGTGATTTATCAACTTGGTACATTTAGCTTGTCCATACACTGCTGGTTCAGCAGATTCCAATCTGGCCAAAGGATCAGAGTTTCTCCATCCTATGTGACAATGCCAGGTGGAGCTCACAATTAACATGGAAAATCTCAACACCCAAAGCTTTAATTTGTAAATATTGATGGACACAAAACTCAGTGTCACAGTCAGGGGTCAGGCTCAGAGACCCGTAGCTATAGCAGTAGATTGACTCCTACCAACCAGCAGGATTGGTATACAAGCAGGGCACCCTGGCAATAAACACAGGCTCACCTGAGATGCAGAGTCTAAGTACTAACCAGTGTTCACCAGAGCTCCTGGTGGTGGAGATGGGTTTAGCTACGTGTTAGTACCTGGTACTCAGGATCACCAGGAGGTGAGCAGGGTGGGGTCCAGTAGTGTATATAGCAGGTAAGGATCAAATAGAAGCATAGGCAGTAAACAAGCCAAAGTTCAGTAACAAGTAATTGCAGGTTGGGATCAAGATGAAGCGTAGTCAAGCCAAGGATCATTAACGAGTGCTAGTAACGATACAGACTGCAGCAGGAAAGACAAAAGTGAGATACTGGCTGGAGAGAACACAATAATCTGGCAAGCAGGAAGTGCAAAGACATGGCTTAAATCAGGAAGTTCAGAGGAGGAGCAAAGAGTTCAACGTTCAGGACAAACAATGTTCAAGGCAGGATCATTCAAGGAATTGTCCAGGAAACAGTCCTGCATTCTAGGTGGCTCAGTAAGACGCAACAGCAGAGGTTCCAGGTTCAAATTCAGACCCTGAAACATGGTTGGGAGGGGCAATTTTTCACAATGGCTCTTGCCTGAAGGCTGACTGTGAGTACAACCCCCTTTGTACATTTTAGCTTGTAACCAGTCAATCTGTTTTTTTATTTTGTATTATATATGTATTATTAAAAGAACATGAAATATGATATATTCATTAAAAAAGAGTATTTAGACCTAAATGTTTTACAGCGCAACAGGCATTCATGACCTGTTGATATACATTCCAAAAAGTATACCTTTTATTTAGAGATTGTATTTCCACATAAAGAAGCTAAATGTTTGTGAAATTTACTTATTGTTGCTCAAGTTTTATTTCTTGTATATTTAAAACTTATTTCACTGTTCTTTTTAAAATGCAGCTGCAAGACATAAGGAAATGTTAGTAAAATGAAAACATGTCTGTTGCTATAATAACTGGAATCTATGTCTTTCCAGCAGTTGGCCATGTGAACAGTGCATTGGTCACATGGTGTCTGCCAGATGCAGGCAGAGCTAGCCAATCAACATTCCCTCAAGATCCTCTTCATTAGCAGAAACTGTGTGACCAGCCTCTAGAGGAGGATTCCCTATATACTTTCTTTAGTTTTCTCACTTAAATTTTCTTGTATCGCAGAGATAAAATCTTAAACTGCATGCAAATCTGTTACTATAATGTACAAATGTATTAAATGATCTCAAAACACCAATTGTTTTTAAGCAAGCTGTTTTCCCCTAAACTTCTTTCACAGATTCTGCTGGCCAGATGGAGAGCAGGGTGCAATGGGTATTCTGCAGCTGACAGCTCTTATGTGCCAATAACAACATTTTGTTTAATAACAGCACCTTCAAGGTTACATCAGAAATTATGTTTTTATTGCTTAGTGGTCCCTTTTTTTGGGCAATTTGCGGTAAGAGGACACCCTTTGTACTCTGTCCTTTAGTTTTTATAGTAGCAGCTCTTGCCTATTTCTAGGTCCAGTCTGAGATGTGTGAAGGACAGCTATTTGCTATTTAGCCACCAATACAGTATGCAGTTGGGTAGAGGAGAAGTTGTTTTCCTGAATTTATTATTCAGTTAGAAACTACTCAACATCACTTCTAATTTAAAAAATGGTCCAGCAAAGTGTGCCTATTCCCAGAACAGCTAATTCAATACTTAAAGCGGAGTTCCACCCAAAAGTGGAACTTCCGCTTTAAGCGCTCCTCGCCACCTGACATGCCACAATTGGAATGTAATTTTTTTGGGGTAAGGGAGTGTGTACCTTCTTTTTAGTGGTACTTCTTGTCCCACTTCCTCCTTCCTCTTCTCGGCCGCCTAGGCGACTCCTCCTCTCACCCTAGGCGGCCTCTCTCTGCCATGATCTTCTGGGAGACATCACAGGTCCCAGAAGATTGGCTGGGCAATAGCAGAGCCCAGCACGACCTGTGCATGCTCAGTGCACACTCGGCTATGAAACCATAAGCTGTCACGGCCGGGTGTCCACAGTTGCTATGACGGTGCCGAGGAGAGGAGGGGGAGAGGAGCGAGGCTCCAGGCGGCCACATCGCTGGACCGTGGGACAGACAATTGTCTGTTAAAGTCAGCAGCTACAAAAAGTATCGGCCGGTTTAATACAAACTGGTCAACATTCAGCCGTGTGTATGGCAGCTGGTCCAACAGAAGCCGGCCAAACATTTAACTTCTGTCGAAGGGGCATGATCAAAAAAGGTCTGCCAATTGGAATTGGCTGAGGGCCTGACCAGTGTGTTCTGGCAGAGGGGCAGTCCCCCTGTTAGATCATAATAGCTCAGCGGGAGCTCGCTTTACTAACTTTCTGAACTCTATCACAAGCTCTTCAGTTTTTTTTCATTCAGCCCACTGGGTTGAACAAAAAAGAACTGCTAGTGTGTATTAGGCTTTGGGCCTGGTGCAAATTACACATCCTTTTTTGATGAGCTATTTACTGCTACCTATATAGGAATTGCAAATAGAGCATGTTTTTCCAAACCAAACCATTGTTTCAAGTCCACAAAAGTAACCCCCATTTCCAACTTTACTATTATATTTTAAGGCATCCTAGAGCAGGTTTTCTCCCATCTAGGTCAACCCATATGAAACCTTCAACAGCAACTTTTTGGGAATATAGGACAGTGAACCACTGCTGCAATCCCTGCATACCGCCATCCAGCCTTGCTGGTCCCCCTTCCTAATGTCATGTCATGAGTTTTCAGCATCTTGTCGATGGACAGTAAAATATGTTTGCATCCCCAGGCAGTGACTTTGGCTCCTGAAGGAGAACTTTCTCTGTGCAGTCCAACACATAAGGGGGCATTTCAGGCTTGCTACTACCATGAATTTGAGGCAAATCCTATGGAATTTGAGATTCATGATCCCAGAAAATTTTTGTGCAGTTTTGACTAGTAACATTTTTTCAACTATAATGCACTGTGTGGCCTTTGAACTATAGCTAGCGGGCTTAGAAAGGTTAAAGGGGGCTTTCTGGATAAGCCAGTTCCCTCACTATAAAAGGCAGGGGAATTGTATCGTAATAGGACATTTTTTACATTTTGGGGTGTTTAAAAGAAAGCATTCACTTGTTACTGAACATCTATTCTTTAAGCTGCCAGTTGTTTTCAGCACGCCACTGTAAAGTTTTAAACGAAAAAAACAAAAACGAAGTTCAAGATCACTCTAAACTAAAATCACTTCACAATAAATCACTCACACTCTGTACACCGCTGCATACCCTTAGACAAAATAAACACCAGTTAGACCTATTATGCCGGATTTAACCACTTCAGTACAGGGCATTTATACACCCTTCCTTGCCAGACCAATTTTTAGCTATCAGCGCTCTCACACTTTGAATGCCAATTACTCAGTCATGCAACACTATACCCAAACACTAATTTTATCTTTTTTTTTCATACAATTAGAGCTTTCTTTTGGTGGTATTTAATCACCACTGGGTTTTTTTTATTTTTTGCAACAAGAGCGAAAATTGTGAGTTTCTATGATAAAATTTTGCAAATAAGTAATTTTTGGGCCAAAATCTATACTGCTACATCAATTTGGTAAAAATAACCAAAATGTGTGGATATTATTTAGTCTCTGTGAAAGTTATAGAGTCTACAAGCTATGGTGCAAATTATTGAAAATTGATCACATCTGATCACACCTGATGCACTGATGGCCTATTTCATTTCTTGAGGCTCTGAAATGTGAGGAAAGTACAAATACCCCCAGAATGACCCCCTTTTTAAAAGTAGACAGTCGAAGGTAAGAGGCATTGTGAGTTTTTTGAAGTTGTCATTTTTTCCCACAATTCTTGGGAAAATATAAGATTTTTTTTCACAAAATTGTCAGAATAACTTATTTCTCACACACAGCATATGCATACTTCCAATTACACCCCAAAAAACATTCTGCTACTCCTTCCGAGTATGGCGATACCACAGGTGTGGAACTTTTACAGAGCCTGGCCACACAGAGAGCAGGGAGCACCTTCAGGTGTTCTAGGAGCATAAATTACACCTCTAATTTCCTAACGACCTATTACATTTGTGAAGGCCCTGGAGCACCAGGACAGTGAAATGACCCACAAAATGACCCCATTTTGGAAAGCAAACACCCCACGTCTATTCTATGAGGCATAATGAGTCTTTTGAACAGTTCATTTTTTCCACAAGTCTGCGGAAAACGTGGAAAGAAAATTAAAACATTTTTTTTTATACAAAGTGGTCCATTTATAAGATATTTCTAACTCAAAGCATGTATATAGCAAAAATGACAACCCAAAACACATTCTTCTACTCCTCCTGAGTATAGTGATTCCACATGTGTTAGACTTTTACACAGCCTGGCCAGATACAAAGGCCTAACATGCAGGGAGCACCGCCAGGCGTTCTATGAGCATAAATTACACCTCTAATTTCCTAATGACTTATTACACTTTTGAAGTCCCTGGAGCACCAGGACAGTGGAATTACCCGCAAAATGACCCCATTTTGGAAAACAAAGACCCAATGTATCTATAAAGCATTATGAGTCTTTTGAATAGTTAATTTTTTCACAAGTCTTCAGAAAATGTGGAAAGAAAATCAAAATCTTTTTTTTTTTTTTTTTTTTTTTTTTACACAAAGTTGTCAATTTATAAGATATTTCTAACACATAACATGTATATAGCAAAAATTATACTCCAAAACACATTCTGCCACTCCACCTGAGTATGGTGATACCACATGTTTTACTCAGCCTGGTCACATACAGAGGTCCACCATTGAAGCAGTACTTTCAGGTGTTCTAGGAGCATAAATGACACATCTCATTTCATTCCTACCTATCAAAATTTTGAAGGTCCTGGAGCACCAGGACAGTGGAATTACCCACAGACTGACACCATTTTGGAAAGTAAACACCCCAATGTATATTCTATGAGGTATGGGCCGCAGATAGGTACTCCGGTACTCTTATGGGCTGCAGATAGGTACTCTGGTACTCTGATGGGCTGGAGACAGGTACTTGGTTACTCTGATGGGCTGGTGACAGGTACTCGGTTACTCCGATGGGCTGGTGACGTACTCAGATACTCTGATGGCCTGGTGACAGGCACTTGTGTAATCTGATGGCCTGGTACATGTAGAGTAGTCAGAGCGTGAATCCAATTTGAGAGAATGTACGCTCTACATGTTGCGCGTAAGGGTACGCTTCTTCAGGATCACATAGATCTATTAAATATATATGAAAACAAAAACCATACAATAAATATACAATTGACATAACACAGAATCTCAAAAGTAAAAAAATAAATAAAGAAAGTGGTTACAAAAAAAATTTCAATGAGTTCCACAAGCAGCAACAAGCGCCCCTCCCCTTCACCCAACAGTGTGGACCACCCAAAGGCAGAGAGCAAAGCCCATCAGTTGGGGAACATAAATATAGGTATGATAAAGACGTAAAAAAGTGATCAATAAAGGTTGCTATATAATGGTTTGGTATCACTTTGTCGAGCCAGTATAACAGCATAAGGGTTGGTACTTACAACAAAGATATTATATATAAGCAAAATTGTCACCGGACTTGAGGGAGCTAAATAACCAACCAGTCCAGAATGTAAAGTCTGAAGTTGGAAGGAGAGGGCTGCAGTACAGTTATATGCGGTTATGGATAGCTCAATAATATCCAATACATACATGTGCTGAATAAGCACATGCATTATGGGCTCAAAAAAATATCATAATTAAACAAGTGAGTACTGATTTAATGAAAAAAGACCAGCGAAGCTTACCATAAAATCGCAGAGATCTGACGTTTATAGTTTGCCAATAAGCAAGAAAATTATATCAATCTGCCCAGGAGAAGATTGCAAACACACCACTAAACAGGCGTAGGTACTGGTAATGTGAGAAACAGCCTGAGTGTATCAAAGTGACAAGGCTGTCCACAGAGTAGCTTTATGCTCAAAAAACAGAGGGTGATGCCTATATAGAAAGAAAAATTACATAGCATCAAAGAGATAGTAACAATCTAATTATACATAAAGAAAATATCTAAGTAGAGACAGATGCTGTTGTTACCTCAAATTTCAGAGACATGCCTGTGTATTGTGTATTTCTCCTGGGATTCAGTGAGGATCTGCTGGAAACAACCAGCAGACTCTCCATACATATACATGTCCTGACCAGAAATGCGTCATCTCCTGGCGGAAATGGCGCTATCCGGCCCGACTGGCGGCTACCGTGCATGCACCGAGTGATGCCGCGTCAGCGGAAACAATCGGCCAATGTAGTGGCAACAGAGGCGGGGCTCAAGGAGGACTGGATGTCACCCCGAATCCCCGTTAATCGCCGCACATCCGGTCAAAAAAAAACCCAGTATGAGCAGCGCTGTGCGGTCAAACATGACGGACCAAATGCCTTAATGCCAGAAATTGGACCAGTGGAGGAGAGAGAGCACACCACAGCAGAACGCATTGGAGCAATCATACATTTTAAATAATAAACATGTACATAGTAAATTTAAACAAATATAGCAATTAATATTACAGTATATATAAATAAGACATCATCTAAAACCTAATAAACCCCACAGGAAAAGCTTAGAGATAAATCAGATATTATATATTGTATATATTTTTAAGAGAAACAAACTATCAAACATTGTAAGTATTTTTGAAGTCGGCTAGGGAGATCCCAACAAAGGGAAAAAGGAGTTTCAGAGAGCTATGAATAACATGATATGGTGACGTGGCACTATAGATGTTGATATGGGCATACTGCAATGAGGTGTCATATCACAAGACTGCATATATCAGGGGGGGCAATTAGAAACCAAATGGCATATATTAGCTCGAATGGCAGTAGCAACATATGATCACTCCGACCTATGCAGTCATTAAAGAAAAAATATTATAATGTTAACAAAAAGAATGTTATTCATATAAGACCAAACATTTCAGAGGGAGGAGATATGGTAGTCAATTTGCATGACTCAGTGACAGACTACAAAAAAGATTTGTAGGATTGAGTTTCATTTAAGCATGGGAATCGAGTAGCATTCAATCACTCTATCCAAAGAGTTTCCTGTTAAAGGATACATTTATCACACTTGCCCCCTGTGGGGCTTTTGGGGCCGATGGCCAGAACAACAAAGGAGACAGAGGATGTATCAAAACGATGAAAGAATTCAATATGCCAACTAACGGGAGTGAGCATTTTTCCATTGCCTGGATAATATATGTGATCATTGATACTCTGTCTCAGTTGTCTGGCCGTATTCCCCATATGAAAGGCCCCACACTTACACATCATAAGGTAGACCAAGCCTTGTGTGTAGCAAGTTGCACATTTTTTTTCACTTGGTAATACCCATGAGCAAAATGCACATCTGCCACAACTTGATGTCCCCAAAGGTAATTTAGATGTATATTCTTGGTGTTCAGTGTAGTGACTGGTCTATCTCGAAGAGAACTGGCATGCCTAAATATAATCTCGGGGCGTTCACCAATGTATTTGCTAAGTATTGGGTCTTCCTTTAGATGATGCAAATGAGTGTTCATTATTGTTCTTATATCCTCATGATGTGATGAAAATTTAGTGATTCATTTAACTGGTCTTTCAGATGGAACCTTGGTTTTAAATAGCATATCACTAGGTGTCTGACGTAAGGACTTGTTATAGGCCTGACCTAGTGGTGATCTGCTATATCCTCTTGCAAGTAGGTGTGATTGCAGTAATTTGGCTTGTTTCTGAAAATCGGGAAAATATGTACAGTTACCTCGCTGCCTGATATACTGGGCATATGGTATGCTCCGAATAAGCGTTGGAGGGCGTGCGCTAGCTGCATGTAGCAGCATATTGCCCATCGTAGTCTTGCGAAAGAGGTCAGTTGCTAGGGTATTTTCCTTGTCTTTGTAGAAGCCAAGGTCAAGGAAGTTAGTTTTTTGTATATCGCAACTAAATGTGAATTTTAGGTTAAATTCGTCATTGTTCAATAAGAGAATGAACTCATCCAGCGACTCCCGGGTGTCTGTCCACTCGATGAAGACGTCATAAATATAACGTCTCCAACATAGGACGTGATCAGTGTATTTGGTAAGGAGTTCGCTGGAGAATACCCTTTGCTCCCACCCCCCAGATACAGGTTGGCATAGGCCAGAGCATAACAGGTGCCCATGGCCAACCCCTGTATCTTGAGGTAGTGGGAGTCCTTGAAGCAAAACTAATTATGGGTGAGGATAAACCACAACAACTTCAAAATAAACTCATTGTAATTCCAGTGGTGATGGTCCTCCTCATAGAGGAAGGTATGTGTCGTCACAACTCCCTGCTCGTACGGTATGCTGGAGTACAAGGCCTCCACATCCAGAAGCACGAGCAGGGAGTTGGGAGGAACGACCATCCCCTCAATCTGTTTGAGTAGATCTAGAGTATCTTTAGTGTATGAAGGCAGGGCTGTAACATGTGGCATTAGAACAGAGTCCACTAATCTGCTTGCATGTTCGGTGAGGCAACCGAAACCCGAAATTATCGGTCTCCCAGGAGTCGACAAAGGATTCTTGTGCACTTTGGGTAGAGCATAGAATGTCGCCACCCTGGGAGAATGAACATTCAGGTAATCATAAACATCCTTATCAATGAGGCCTCCAGAGAAGGCCTCATTGATAATGAGTAAAAATTCATTTTTGAAAGAAGAGGTGCGCGATGTAGAGATGCAAAGGTACCAGTGTGGATTATATAGAATATCATGACAATTAGTTTCATAAAAATTCCTTGTCATCAAAACCACATTGCCGCCTTTGTCTGCAGCCTTAACAATCACATTGGGGTAATTTTGCAATTTAGAAATAGTCTGTCGCTGAGTCAGGTTACTCTCTTTTTAAGTGACATGCAATCTTTTAATGTCACTAACAACATTTTGTAGGAAAGCCCAGGCTTAGGGGTTAGAAGACAGGTCCTTGATTTGAGCTTAAATTTATTGGTAGGAGCTAGAGATGTAGTAGACAAGTTAGCATCAGTGATGCTATTGTGCTCATTCTCATTTAGTAACAGCATCAAATCACGGAGGGCCCTGAAGTCCTCCATTTTGACATTTTTGATGCTTTCAGAAAAATTGCGTTCATTTTGGGCCTGCAGTTGTTCCTTATCATACAGATAGGTACTCGGGTACTCTGATGGGCTGATGGCTGGTACTCGGGTACTCAGATGGACTGTGACAGGTGCTCACGTACTCAGATGAACTGTGACAGGTACATGAGTACTCAGATGAATTGTGACAGGTACCCAGGTACTCGGATGGACTGTGAAAGGTACTCAGGTACCTGGGTACTCAGATGAAATGTGACAGGTACTCAGATGGACTGTGATAGGTACTCGGTTACTCAGATGGGCTGTGACAAGTACTCAGGTGCTCGAGTACTCAGATGAACTGTGACAAGTACTCACGTAATCAGATGGGCTGTGACAGGTACTCAGGTACTTGGGTACTCAGATGGACTGTGACAGGTACTTTGGTACTCAGATGGACTGTGACAGGTACTCAGATGGACTGCGACAGGTACTTTAATGGCTGGTGACAGGTACTTTGCTGGCTGGTGACAAGTCCTCTTTATTAGGGGGGTAATCAGTGTGGTTGGTGTACACTAAGCGGTAACGAGATGTTACCGCAATCTCATTCTCACACACGATCGGTGTGTGAGGTGGAGAACCCGATAACATCTCGTTACCACGATTTGTTGACATTCTGTGACCGACTGATTGGACACAGCTGGTCTCGTGATAAAGAGCCAATTTCATTGGCTCTTTACTGCGATCAGGGTTGGGCTGTGTCACGGTGACAAGCCTCGTCACCGGTCGCCGCTCTGCAAGTGCCCTAGGGGCGTGCACGAGCGCATTGCATGTAGACAGTACATGTGACCGACTGTGGTTGGACACAGCCAGTCACGTGGTAAAGAGCCATTTTTATTGGCTCTTTACATGGATCTGAGATGGGCTGTGTCCGAGGGACACACCTCATCCACAATTGCCACACTCGTCCCTTCTGCGGGGGCCCGCAGGAGGGACAAGATACCAGGGACGTCTTAGAACGCCCACCCAGGATGGGAGATCCCATCTGCGGATGTCATATGGCTATGGCCCGGTATTGAAGTGGTTAACCGGTTCCTGACCAGCGCACGCCGATGTAGGTAGGCAGAATGGCATACAGGTACGTCCAATCTTCAATGCCGCCCTGCCGGTCGGGACCCCCGTGAGTCCGGTCGCGGGTCCCGCGGACTCGATCGCCGCGGGCATACCCGCGATCATCTCACGGGACGGATGAATGGAGAAATGCCGTTGTAAACAGCATTTCTCCATTCTGCCTAGCAACTAGTGACACTGATCTCTGCTCCATGTGATTGGAGCAGAGATCAGTGTTCACTAAATGAAAGCCCAACCCCCCACAGTTAGTAACACACCCCTAGGAACACTTAACCCCTACACTGCCACTCACTGGTTAACCCCTTCACTGCCAGTGTCATTTACACAGGAATCACTGCATTTATATAGCAGTGATTGCTGTATAACTGACAATGGTCCCAAAAATGTGTCAAAAATGTCCGATGTGTCCGCCATAATGTCGCAGTCACAATAAAAATCGCTGATCGCCGCCATTACTAGTAAAAAAATTAAAATAATAATAATAAAAATGCCATAAAACTATCCCTATTTTGTAAACGCTATAACTTTTGCGCAAACCAATCAATAATCGCTTATTGCAATTTTTTTTACCAAAAATATGTAGAAGAATACGTATCGGCCTAAACTGAGGGAAAAAAATGTTTTTTTTATATATTTTTGGGGAATATTTATTATAACAAAAAGTAAAAAATAATGCGTTTTTTTCAAAATTGTCGCTCTATTTTTGTTTTATAGCGCAAAAAATAAAAACCGCAGGGGTGATCAAATACCGCCAAAAAAGGACATTAATTTTGTTTGGGAGCCACGTCGCATGACCACGCAATTGTCAGTTAAAGCCACGCAGTGCCGAATCGCAAAAAGTGGTCTAGTCTTTGACCAGCAAAATGGTCCGGTCTCTAAGTGGTTAAGCTGTCCTACTGGTGAATTTCACACTGCTGTGTCATCTGCAATCTCTTTATTCTTGTATGAAAACACCTACTTGTACTTTTTCCGCTAGTACATTTTGGCCAATTCTCCCACATTAACCACTTAAGCCCCGCACCAATTTGCAGCCAAAGGACCAGGCCCCTTTTTGCCAATTCGGCACTGAGTTGATTTAACTGACAATTGCACGGTCATGCGACGTAGCTTCCAAACAAAATTGGCGTCCTTTTTTTCCCACAAATAGAGCTTTCTTTTGGTGGTATTTGATCACCCCTGCGGTTTTTATTTTTTGCGCTATAAACAAAAATAGAGCGACAAATGCAATATTTTTTACTTTTTGCTATAATTAATATCCCCAAAAATATATAAAAAAACATTATTTTTCCTCTGTTTAGGCCGATACGTATTCTTCTACATATTTTTGGTAAAAAAAAAACGCAATTAGCGATTTATTGGTTTGCGCAAAAGTTATAGCGTTTACAAAATAGGGGATAGTTTTATAGCATTTTTATTAATTTTTTTTTTACTAGTAATGGCGGCGATCAGAGATTTTTATTGTGACTGCTACATTACGGCGGACACATCGGACATTTTTGACACATTTTTGGGACCATTGTCATTTATACAGCAATCAGTGCTATTTAAATGCACCGATTCCTGTGTAAATGACACTGGCAGTGAAGGAGTTAACCACTAGGGGGCGGGGAGGGATTATGTGTAACGTGTGTGTTTTTTTACTGTTGGGGGCGTGGCTTGGCATGTGATGTCACTGATCGTCTTTCCCTATGACAAGGAACAGACGATCAGTGGCAGCCACACTAGGAAGCAGGGGAGAGGTTTTTTTTACACATACCTCTCCTTGTTCTTCAGCTCTGTGACCTGATCGCGAAACACCAGCGGCGATTGGGTCCCGCGGCCACGGTCATGGAGCTCAGGACCGGGTCGCGAGTGCACCGGCGAGCGCGACCCACGGCTGGGCACTTAAAGAGCAACGTACCTGTACGTTGATGTGCACAGCCGTGCCATTCTGCCGACATAAATGTGCAGGAGGCGATCCTTAAGCGGTTAAGGCCACTTTCACACGGAGGCGTTTTTCAGGTGCTTTTGTACTAAAAATAGCGCCTGTAAAGCACCTGAAAAATGCCTCCCCTACAGCCCCAGTGTGAGAGTCTGAGTGTTTTCACACTGAAGCGGTGCACTTGCAGGAAAAGTCCTGCAAGCAGCATCTTTGGGGCGTTGCGGGAGCGGTGAATACAGCGCTCCCAAAACACCCTTGCCCATTGAAATCAATGGCCAGTGCTGCCGAAGCATCTGCAAAGTGGTTCGGCAGTGGTGCTTTGAGGGGGCTTTTAACTTTTTTTCAGCCACTAGTGGAGGTTTAAAGTGTCTCGCTAGTGTCTGAAGAGTGCCGCTAAAACTAGCGCAGTTTTACCGCTAAAGCCCCCCCGCCCCAGTGTGAAAGTAGCCTAAAGGATAAGTTCACCTTTTTTTTTTTTTTTATAAATTCCATTCTCCTTATGTACTTTTTTTGCAAAGATATCAAAGCTTTCCATTAAATCTACAAACACCTCATGTCCTCATCCATGTTTCCATTGCTCCTGCTTTACTTCCTGGTTAGTCTATAGGTCATTTGCCACTCTTTTTTCACATGGCAAAATGCATGTTTGCTTCTGTGTTTGGTGTACAGTTAACAATTAATGGCACTGAAAAAGCAACTAGTAATTTTAGGTATATAGTATAGAATGTAGTGCAAGGGAGGCCTGCCTGATTGGATACAGAATGATTGGCTAGATAGGCGTTTCCCCCTATTATATAAATTTGGTCAATCTAAAGGAGATTGTACAATCAGATTGTATAGTGTATGGCCACCTTTATTTACCTAAAATTACTAGTTGCACTTTCAGTGCCATTAATTGTTAACGGCACACCAAACACAGAAGCAAACACACATTTTACCATGTGAAAACAAATGGCAAATGCTGCAAAAGCACAGTAAAAAACATGCATCCCAAAAAAAAGCCAAAATGTCCCATGAGTCACATGTAGTGCAGCCCATTGAAATCAACAGGCTTCCCTATGTGTGTCACAGGAAAAACAAGCCACAAAATGTGCGTTCCCACTATGTTAGATCTGAATGGTGCCTGAAAGTGAAATTGGTGCGATAACATAAGAACAATAAGGCTCCATTCACATATTTGCATTTCCTTGCATTTCAGAAATGCACTGCACCACAAAAAAAATAAATTAGCAGTAAAAAACACACCAAGCTCCATTCTAGAAAAAAAGCTCTGAAGCTTCATTGGGGTGATGCATATAGGACAGCGCATTCAGGAGGATGGGGTATCCTATGTGTAATGAGTGAAAATGCTCCAAAACACCCCCCCCCCTAAAAAAAAAAAAACAAAGAAAAACGCATATGGGAATGCGAGTTCCCCCTATGCAAACAGTGTTTGACAGCTGAGTGTTTCTCTCCATCCCTCCTATGTACTTGTATAAAGAATGTATTTAGTGAGAAGGGTGATCGCTAATTGATTGCATTTCATTAAAAAATATGCAGCTGGGAATGGGTGGGTAGGTAGGAGGGTGGATGATGCAGGGTGCGTGCTAATAAGATCAGCTGGTCAACTCCTTCCTGTGTCATGAACTATAGTCTGACCAGGAAGTAGGGCAGAAGCAACAGATATGTTTGGAAACATGGATAAGGACACGTGAAGTAAGTGACTGTAGATTTAATGGAAAGCTTTGATATTTTTGCAAAAAAATATTTACATGACTGCTATATTGGTACATAGGGGAGCTGGAATTTAGAAAGAAAATTAAAATAAAAAAGGTGAACAAATGTGAACTTATCCTTTAACCACTTCCAGCCCTGGAAGGATTTACCCCTTTAATGACCAGGCCATTTTTTTTACAGCACTGCGTTGCTTTAACTGACCATTCCGTGCACCGTTGTACCCAAACAAAATTGATGTCCTTTTTCCCCCACAAATAGAGCTTTCTTTTGGTGGTATCTGATCACCTCTGTGATTTTTATTTTTTGCACTATAAACCAAAAAATTTAGAAAAAAACACAATATTTTTTACATTCTGCTATAATACATATCTGAAAAAAATATAAAAAAAAATGGAAAATTCCCATCAAAATACTTACCGTAATTTTCCTTTCCTGATGGACTCCGTGGCAGCAACGTGTGGGTTAAGTCCCGCCTCCACTACCCTATAGGACACTACTCCCATAAATCTTTGCTCCCTGCCCATGGCCGTGTTCGATAACTAGCCTACTCCAGCCATTTTGGGAGGGAACTCCTGCTGCCATGGAGTCCATCAGGAAAGGAAAATTACGGTAAGTATTTTGATAGGAATTTTCCGTTTTCCTGACAGACTCCATGGCAGCAACGTGTGGGAAATAACTCGCCAAAACACACTCGGGTGGGCAAAAATGCTGAACAAAAATTTATTTAACACTGTCCACCGACAGCACCTTTAAACCAAAATCAACGGAAGATAAACTGGCAGGTTCAACACAATAGTGAGCCATAAATGTATGAATGGATGACCAAGAGGCAGCCTTGCAGATAACCTCAGGAGCCACATGACGTGAAGCTGCCCAAGAAGTAAAGAGACTTCTCGTGGAATGTGCCGTAACCGCCTCAGGAGGAGCCAAGCCCTTCTCATTATAAGCCCACTGGATCGCCTGAACCACCCACGTGGAGATGGATCTGACCGAAGCCCTAAGGCCTTTGCTTTTACCATGAAAAAGAACAAAAAGATAATCTGATTGCCGGAAAGAAGCTGTCGCCTCCAGGTATCATTTCAGAATAACTCCCATGTCGAGAGGATGAAGATCCTGACTCCCAGCAGAATTAAAGGTAGGAAGGGTAATGTCCTGATTTTCATGAAAGACTGAGGTAACCTTTGGGTTCGAACCCAGCATTGGCACTAGGACCACTCTGTCAGGGAAGAATGTGAGGAAAGGTTCCTTTGATCCTAAAGACTGAATCTCAGAGACTCTTTTTGCTGAGGATATGGCTACCAAAAAAGATGTCATTAGGGACAATTCTTTGACTGAAAGTGTTCTGTCCAGATGAGAGAAGAAGTCGAGAACTAGCGGTAAATCCCACTTGGGGAATCTAGGTTTCCTCTGTGGTCTAAGTCTAATTGCTCCTTTAAAAAATTGCTGAACCAAGGGATGTTTAGCCCAGGATACTCCAGAAAAGGCCGAAATTGCCGAGACTTGCACACGAAGAGCGCTGACAGATAGGGGAATGTCTAGTCCGGACTGTAAGAAACCCAGAACATCCTGAACCGTCAAATTACCATTGGAGCAAGACCTGGAAGACAAGTGACTTGTGAATCTAGACCAAATCCTCTCATACACCTGGTTGGTACTTTTCCTCCTTGCACTCATGAGAGTAGGAATGGCCTCCTTTGGACAACCCAGAGCCTCTAACCTTCCCCTCTCAAAAACCAGACCCTCAGACATAGATGGGCCGGGCAGGGATGGAGCTTCGAGCCCTGGGATAGAAGATCGGGTCTGAGAGGTAAGGGAATCGGATCTCTGAAACTGAGGAGCATTAGAAGCGGAAACCATGGCCTGTTGGGCCAACAAGGTATTACAGCTATCACCTCTACTGCTTCTGATTTGAGTCTCCGTAGGAACTGTAGAATAATACGAGTCGGAGGAAAGGCGTAAGCTTTGTTGAACCACCATCGATCCGTCAGAGCATCCACTCCGTAGGCCTGAGGATCCTGAAACCTGGAATAATACCTTGCCAGTTTCTTGTTGCAAGGGGAGGCAAATAGGTCGACCTCTGGGGAGAACCACAACGTTAGAATCCATCTGAAAACGTCTTCGTGAAGGGACCATTCGTTGTTGTCCAGACTGACTCGAGACAGAAAATCCACTTGGACGTTCTGCGTTCCTGGAACATAAGTTGCTGTAATGTTGTCCAGGTTCTTCTGAGCCCAAGACATGATTGGCTCTACCTCCTGAAGAAGGGACAGACTCCGAGTACCTCCTTGTCTCCTTATATATGCCACTGCTGTTGTGTTGTCTAGTCTGAGTAGGACCGAGGTTCCTGAGACCAGATGACGAAAGGCTAGGAGCGCCTGGAAGGCTGCCCTCAATTCTAGAATATTCGACACCATCCTCCTGGAAGGGAAGTCCCAGGTGCCTTGTGCTACTTCCGTCAAACAGTGGGCGCCCCAGCCCCTGTTGCTGGCATCCGAAGTTATTGTTACCCATGAGATGGGGAGAATGGAATGACAATTGAATAGGTTCTCCTTCCGAAGCCACCAGAGCAGAGAGATTCTCATTGAAGATGTGATCCAGATAGGTTGAGTCTTGTCGCCTAGCCATTGGTGAAGAAACCCTTTTTGGAACGGTCTCATCTTCCATTGGGCCCACTTCACCATTGGAATCGTGGCCACCATGGTGCCAATAATTCTCAGGCACTGAAGAGCCGGAAGATGGGAGGCTGAGAGGGCCGGACGAATTCTGTCCCGAATTACCACTACTTTCTCTTCGGGTAATGAGATGGTACCCTTCACTGTGTTGAAGAGTGCGCCTAGGAATACAAGAGACTGGGAAGGAATTAACTGACTCTTTTCTAGATTCAGGATCCAACCGAACTCTTGAAGAGTGGAGATAACCTGACCCTTGTGCAATAACAGACGGTCTCTGTCCTGGGCTAGCAGCAGAAGATCGTCCAAATAGTGGTGAAGACGAATTCCCTTGGTTCTCAATAGAGCCACTACGGCCAACAACACCTTTGAAAACACTCGGGGGGGACGTTGAAAGTCCGAACGGGAGACATACGAACTGGTGATGTAGTTTTCCTACTGAAAATCGCAGAAACTGCTGAAAATCTTCTGCCACAGGGACATGAAAGTAAGCGTCCTTTAGGTCTATTGAAATCATCCAGTCGCCTGACTGGACTGACTGTTGTATTGTTGACAAGGTTTCCATCTTGAACCTTTCCTTTTTGATAAAACGATTCAGATGTGTAAGGTCTATGACTGGTCTCCAAGAACCGTTTTTCTTTAGGACCATAAAAAGAGGAGAATAAATTCCTCTCCCTCGTTGATCGTCTGGCACGGGAACGGCAGCGCCTTGAGCCAATAAAGATTTCACGTAGGCCAACAAGATCTGCCTTTTTTCTTCTGTGGCTGGAAAGGAAGTGGGAACATACTTTAGTCTTGGGGACCTGCTGAAGGTCCAAGAATGGCCTGACGAGACCGTTCTGACGGTCCAGAAGTCCTGGATTGAGGCCGCCCAGACATGCCGAAAATGTAGAAGACGAGCCCCCACCTGGCCTATCTGAGTGGGCCCAATCTCAAAAAGATTTGGTTGGTTCCCTCTCTCCTGTCGCACTGCTCTTGGCGGATTTCTTGAAGGAGGACTGCCTTGATTTCCATGATCTGGAATATTCCCGACCCGGTCTATAGCTACGGGCCTCCCTGGCCTGCTCTTGATACTGCTTTTTAGGAAAAAATCTCCTCTGGCTCTTTAAACGTCTATCCTGAGGAAGAAACCCCGACTTACCACCAGTGGCCCGGGTTATGGCATTATCCAATTTATTCCCAAAAAGGGAAGAACCCTCGAAAGGGATACGGCACCACACCTGTTTAGATGCTGGATCAGCCAGCCAGGGACGGAGCCAAAAGGCCCGTTTGGCGGTTACAGCTGAAAGCATAACCCGGGACACTAGGCGGATGATGTCAATCGAAGCCTCCCCCAGAAAAGCCGATGCAAGCTGTAACTCCTGGATAGGAGAGTTTTTAGCGACTTCATCCGAAATGTTTCTGAGGGTATCATCCACACCGTCCGTCCAGACTTCCATGGCCTTGGACATTGCCGCTAAAGCCAATGCTGGCTTGCATGCCATACCAGCAGTGAGGTAGACTCTCTTTAAATCGGAATCAATCCGCCTATCTAAGGCATCCTTGAATGAAACTGTATCCTCCAATGGAAGGGTCACATGTTTTACTAGTCTCATCACCGCTGCATCCACGAGTGGAGCTGATTCCAGATACTTGACCTCATCCTCCTTAAAGGGATATAACCTTAGGACTTTTGAGAGCATACTATACTTTTTCTGAACTTTACTCCATTCTTCCGTGATGACCTCACCAAGTTCAGACAGGAATGGAAAGTTAAGACGCTCCCTTTTAAGTTGCTTGAAATACTTCCTTTGTTTGGAAGGATTAGCCACCTCATCTTCCCAGTTCAAAGCCTCTCTGATGGCCTTCACCAAGGGGGAAAGTAAGGCAAAGTCAAACCCCACACAGGGACTATCTTCCTCAGATTCACTGTCTGAAGCAGCAGCTGAATGGTGGCTTGTTAAAGAGGACTCCCAGAGCTCTTGAGCATGCGACTCCCTGACTGGCGACTGAGGTGATTCTGACTGAGGCACAGGGGTCTGACTGGCCCCGATCCCCTTGTGGGATTCTGTCACCACTTTTTCCACAAGGGATCTTAGTTGCTGGTCCGTACCCCCTCTCTCACTAGAGGCTTTGGAAAAGCAGAGGTCACACAGGGATTTCCCACTAGGAACTTGCGATCTGCATCCCCAGCAAGTATTAATAACTGAACGGCTGGAATGAGCCCTGGAGGAGCGAGATCGATCCTCGCTACGGCGCCCAGATCTTGAGGGTGAGCCGTGATGTTTAGACTTAGAATATGAATGCCGGTGGTAAGACTTAGAAGAATCGCTTCCTCTGTGCGTTGAGCTGCGTTGCTGTTCTGATCTAGATGGGCTAAGACAGAGATAGAAGAGACATACAGATAAGGAAAGATAACACACTGACTAATACCGGACCCCTTCCCCCCCTACTTCCCCCCCAGACAGTACCTATTATGAGAGGGCTGGCCACATACAGGCGGAGGTGAGTCCATATCTCTAGGGGTTTCCATAAATGCTGCAAAGACATATAAGTAAGGCTGAGGGCACCAAACACACACACACGCCCACCCCCCTCTTCCCAGAAGGCCACCTACCTTCACAGCAGAAATCCTGGACAAGGGGAAGTCACGTAATAACCTGCAAGCATTCCCAAAGCTTGCAGGCTATTTTCTATGTTTAAATAGGGCGCCTTAATGACGTCATCACCGCGTCCTGTGCACTGCTACTGCGCATGCGCGAATAGCGTCATTTTGCCGCTATCGCACATGCGCGAACCAAGCCTCGATCCTGTGCCGTACTCGCGCATGCGCAGAACGAACGTATCAACGAAAACCAGGAAGTGAGCGGCGGCTGGAACGCAGGCTAATCCGGCCACCCTGCCAATACCCACATACATAGACACACAAAAAAAACAAACGGAAAATGAAGGAGAAAAGGCAAGGAACAAACACAAACTGCTGCCATGAAAAAGAGGAACAATCTTACCGCTCCCACACGATTGTCTCCAGGCCGAAGGTAAGAACAATACATACCGGACTTCTCAGGGCAAAATAGGTCACCTGCTATTTAGCTGGGCTATCCGACCGAATGCGCAGCCTGCCTGCCAGTGGCTAGGCTCCTGGCTTTCCTCCAGCGCTTATATTCAAATGCCCACTCCATACCCCGCTAGTAGCTAGGGCTTAACGGAGTCATGCGACAATTCCATCCACAGTCGCTATTCGGCCAAACCAATCAACGAAATC
Organism: Lithobates pipiens; assembly: GCF_037356315.1. Classification (NCBI taxonomy): domain Eukaryota; kingdom Metazoa; phylum Chordata; class Amphibia; order Anura; family Ranidae; genus Lithobates; species Lithobates pipiens. The sequence goes on along the minus strand of NW_027507785.1, from coordinate 233,346,851 downwards.
ATGTGGGAGCAATCTTCAGGTAGAAAGACCGTAATGGGTCCTACGGAGGAGGACAAAAAAAGAACACGGCCATGGGCAGGGAGCAAAGATTTATGGGAGTAGTGTCCTATAGGGTAGTGGAGGCGGGACTTAACCCACACGTTGCTGCCATGGAGTCTGTCAGGAAACAAAATTTATTCATCAGTTTAGGCCAATATGTATTCTTCTACATATTTTTGGTAAAAAAAAGTAAATAAAAAAAATGCAATAAGCGTATATTGATTGGTTTGCGCATAAGTTATAACGTTTACAAAATAGGGTATAGATTTATGGAACTTCGATCTGCGATCTGCAATTTTAACGGAACTGCGACATTGCAGCAGACAAATCTGACCCCAAGTGACACTTTGAGGAACAGTGACATTATTACAGTGATCCCACATGGGAAGAAACCCTCTTCTCCTATGCTTTTATACTGGTATGTAATAATCTCCCACTGTATAGAGATACCTACATCAACAGGGGATGTTCTAGTAAGTATGACAAGGTATGGGCAAAATGGCTGGTTAAGCCGTATACACATTTTAATGCCCATGGGGCTTATTAATTATTATAATAAAGATGTCTTTACATATATATATATATATATATATATATATATATATATATATACAGGATGCTGGGGCACTGTTGATAGTGAGACTAAAAGTTTACTTTTGCTATACTAGATGTGGCTAAATGTCAAATTTGACAAATGATATGGCGATTACAGTTCTGTTTAAATATCCTTTTTGTTAATTATCTTATTTTTTGGGGTTTTCTTTTATTTATTTTTTTATTGATGGATGTAATTCAGTGTGATTGGATCTTGAACCTGTATTAATATTTTGACACAATGTGTATGGTGTGCTGTTTTGTTTGTTTATTAAGGAAATAAATAAAAAGATTTATAAAAAAAAAAGTGAAAAACTAAAACCATGCTCTGAAAATAGCAACCTATGATCTTCTGCACCTTAAAGGATAACAATACTTTTCTACAGCAACCTCCTGCTCTCTCCTTCGGTAAAGTATGTTTTACAATGAAACCCTTATTACTAAATACATTATTTAGTGTTGGTCCACCACATAAATTCCATAATGTATTTTTCCTAAATACATCCTAAATGATTTGCATTTTAACAAATTATGGTCCGCCCTATAGCCCCGAAAAAGGAAGTTCAATACCCAGTAGCCAATAGCTTCTGTATCGTTGTTGAATCTGAGCATGCGTGAGTTTTTGCGCATTTTGAATTGCATACACGTGAATGAATTTTCGGATAGGAACTTTTTCTGACTGAAAAATTTAGAACATGCTCCCAATCTTTTGTTGGCCAGCAAAAGTCTGATGGAGCATACCCACGGCCACCTTTTTTTTTCGATCAAAAGCTCTCATCGATCTTTTGCTGGCTGAAATTCCGATCATGTGTAGGGGGCATAAGATCTATAACTTTTTCTAGGTACATAAAAGGTCTATTTCTCCCAGATATTGTTCACAAATCTGTCTAAATCTGTGTTAGTGAGCACTTCTCCTTTGCCGGGATAATCCATCCACTTCACAGGTGTGGCGAGAAGCCCATCAGAATTTGTTCATTCTGGCCTGACTAACACATCTTTCTTTAATCCCCCTGGAAACAGTGCCCCTAACATTAATGTTTTTTGAGATTTGGTTGTGAAAGACTTACAAAATCTGAGAGTACGACCTGTACAACCTCAACGTGATGTCAGAATAGGATTAGATACTTTGTACAATAGGAAAGATATAGTTGTCCAACCAGCGGATAAAGGAGGGGTCATTGTAATTCTGGATAGAGACGCATACTCACAGGGAATGGAGAGACTATTATCAAATGGAGAGACTCTTATCAAATAGTGACACCTATGCCCCTTTATCTATGGGCCCCATGAAATTTTAAAAATAACTGAAAATACTTGTGGAGGAGGGATTTAATATGGGCATTTTAACCACTTCCCAATCCAGGCCAATTCTGACATTTCTCTCCAACATGTAAAATTCATAATTTTTTTGCTAGAAAATTACACAGAACCCCCGAACATTATCTATATATTTTTAGCAAAGTCCCTAAAGATTACAATGGCGGTCGTTGCAACTTTTCATCTTGTTTCATGGTTTTAAAAAAAATAACATTAAAGTTAGCCCAATTTTTTTGCATAGTGTGAAAGATGAAGTTACACCGAGTAAATAGATACCTAACATGTCATGCTTCAAAATTGCACACGCTTGTGGAATGGCGCTAAACTTCCGTACATAAAAATCCCCATAGGCGACATTTAATTTTTTTTTACTGGTTACATGTTTTGAGTTACAGAGGAGTTCTAGGTCTAGAATTATTGCTCTCGCACTAACGTCCATGGTGATACCTCACATGTGTGGTTTGAACACTGTTTTCATATGTGGGCGGGACTTGTGTATGCGTTCAGTTCTGCATGCGAGCACACGGGGACAGGGGCGCTTTAATTTTTTTTTATTGTTAACTTTTCATATTTTTAATTTGACACTTTAAAAAAATAAAAGATAACATATTCCTATTACAAGGAATGTAAACATCCCTTGTAATAGGAATATGGCATGATCGGTCCTCTTTACAGTGAGATATTGGGGTCAATAAAATCCCACGTCTCATCTCTAGGCTGGGAAGCTTGAAATAAAAAAAATGAACGATCGCGGCTTCCCAGCCAAAAGTGGCTCCACTGCGCCCGGCCTCCGAATGATCATAGAAATTCCGCCGACCATCTGGTCCACCGGAATTCTCTATGATCACCATCCAGGGCCAGCGGATCCGTAATCCGGCTCATTGATGGAAACGGTGAGTCAGCAGAAGCACTGGAGGGTGGCAGGAGGGGGGGCGTCCGCTCTCGCTGCCCGTAAGAATGATCAAGCTGTGGAACAGCCCTATGATCATTCTTATGGTGTAGGGAATCGCTGGCACTAAAATATGATATCTGAACGATGTCTGTAGTAGGGATGAGCTGCGTGTTCGAGTCAAACCCATGTTCGACTCGAACATCGTCTGTTCGCCCATTCAGCGAAATCCGAACATTATGGGCCGTTCGTGCCAAATTTGAGTGACGCTCATGGCCCATAATTCACTGCGGCATCGCAGTGCATTGCTGGCTGATGATTAGTCAAGCATGCACTATGACCCGCATGCTTGGCCAATCACAGCACCGTCAGCGAAGAGAGCCATAATTGGCCACAGGCAGGATGCCTGTGGCCAATTATGGCTCAGGTGGTTTAGTACATGCCCCACAATATATAAGGCCGCCTGCATGGCTGTCTTGCGTAGTGTGTTGCATCGGCTAAGAGAGAGAGAGATAGACGGAGAGACAGTGTCTTAATTTCCTTTGAAGCTGTTGCAATTACAGTCGGTGTATTGTGCCACCTGCACAGTGTACACCTAAAGCTACTGCAATTGCTGGTGTTCTTCTGGTCCTATATCACAGGCAGTTGTAGCAGTTACAGTCGGTGTATTGTGACACCTGCACAGTGTACAGCTAAAGCTACCCCAATTGCTGGTGTTCTATTTGTCCTATACCACAGGCAGCTGTAGCAATTACAGTCATTGTATTGTGTCATCTGCACAGTGTACGCCGAAAGCTACCCCAATTGCTGGTGTTCTGATTCTATCTGCAGGCAGCTGTAGCAATTCCAGTCAATGTACTGTGTCATCTGCACAGTGTGCACCTAAAGCTGCCCCAATTGCTGGTGTTCTGCTGATCCTATACTGCAGGTAGTTCCAGTAATTACAGTTGGTGTATTGTGTCACCTGCACAGTGTACGCCTAAAGCTACCTCAAATGCTAGTGTTCTCATAGTAATAATACTACAGGCAGGCAGTTGATTCTGCTAGCTGCAGTATAATCAGTATATACATCCCAGCTTTGTGCAGCTATATCTCCCTGCAGGCCATTAGTATGTCTAGAAGGCCAACAAGGAGAGGCAGACAGTCATAAGCCAATAAAAGAGGGCAAGCAGGCTCTGTGTCTAGAGGCAACAGTGCTGGTCGTGGACACGGTGCATCCTCATCAGCACATGGCCATGGCCATTATCCTTATTTTCGGCAGCTAGACGTGTTGAGCTGCAACATGCCGAAGACTTGGTAGAGTGGATGACCAAGCCCTCCTCATCCTCTCTCACCCAAGCTCAGGGTACTGTCAAAGCAGCTGCCAACGCGGCCTCTTCCCTCTTCCTAAGGAGTCCCCCGAACTGTTTGAATACAGTGTTGGGCACATGCTCCATGAGGTTGCCCAGTGTTTTGAAGGCTCTGATGATGATACCCAGCTAGAGGAAAGCAGTAACGTGAGCACAGAGAGAGGGGATGTGTCAGAAACCATGAAGCAGACTGACACAGAAGTACAATTAAATCACACTTGTTTATTAATAAAAATAAAAAGGTAAATAGAAAAAGCGTAGTCAAGCATAGCCAGAGTCCAGTAACCAGATCGGGTAGTCAGCCAGGCCAGAAGTCAGGGATCCAAGTAGCAACAGCAAGCAGGATAAGGAGCCAAAAGGGAGCAAGCCAGTCCTTAAACAAACCACAGAAGATGGTTTCTAGTGATGTGACCAAGGCGAAGGCAGAGGTGACGTGATCTGGAAGGCTTTAAGTAGGCAGGTCAGACCAGCATCATCAGGAACAGCTGGTAACTGTGGAGAGAGAAGAGAGCTGGCAATTAGCCGACAGCTGAGCGGCCAGCCCACAGAAGGAAGAGCTATGCCAGCCCTGACAGGATGCCCAAGAAGGACAGCAATCTGACAGTCATGTTCCCCCAGCTGCAGCATACTGCCAGGTTTTCTCCAGTGATGAGGAGGGAGGAGATGATGAGGTCACTGACTCCACATGGGTGCCTGATAGGAGAGAGGAGGAGGAGAAGGAGGCACATCTCCAATGAGACAGGGGCCAGCTTAAGTGCAGCACACCAACTGCATCACACCGCAGAGCTCCGCCTGTGCAGGGCGCTGCCTCTGAGCGTTATTCCAAAAGTTCTTTGGTGTGGGCCTTTTTTGAGACCAGTGCATCAGATCGCACCGCTGCTATTTGCAACATATGTCTCAAGTGTATCTCGTGTGGCCAAAACATCAGCCACTTGGGCACCACATGCTTGACCAGACATATATCGACCTGCCATGCAGTTCGTTGGCAAGCGTACCTAAAAGACCCACACCAAAGAACAAAGCGGACCGCTCCTTGCTCATCAGCTGGGATCTCCAACCCCACTATACCTTCAGTCCTCTCTGAAACCTGCACTGAGAGGAATGAAGGTGTAGAATTAGGTGTGTCACAGCCAAGTACTTGCGGGCAATCTGCTAGCGGTACACCGAAGTCCGATTGTACCAGGCAAATTTCCCTGCCCCAGCTGCTGGACCATCGAAAGAAGTTCACTCCCAGCCATCCACATGCCCAGTGGTTGAATGCTAGCTTGGCTAAATTGGTAGCACTTCAACTGCTGCCTTTTCAGTTGGTAGACTCGGCCCCCTTCCGTGAGTTTGAGCAATGTGCAGTTCCTCAATGGCAGGTTCCAAAACACCACTTTTTCTCACGGAAGGCGATTCTGGCTCTCTACCGGCATGTAGAAGGCAATGTCCATGCCTCGCTGGACAGAGCGGTCAGGGGTAAGGTGCATATTACCGCTGACTCATGGTCCAGCAGGCATGGACAAGGACGTTACCTATCTTTCACGGAGCATTGGGTGACTCTTCTGGCAGCTGGGAAGGATGCAGGACAAGGTGCAGTAGTGTTGGAGGTTGTTCCACCACCACGCCTCTAAAATGCTACTACTTGTGATTGTGAAACACCTCTCTCCTCCACCCCCTCCTCTTCTTCTTCCTCCATGGCCTCTTCCTGTGCTTTGTCCTCGGAAACCAGCGGTGCTCCGTAGGCGTTCAAGGGGCTACACAAGTACGCAGGCAAAAATATGCCATGCCGTGCTTGCACTGGTGTGCTTGGGGGACAGGAGCCACATTGAGGCAGAGATTGTGTCATCTCTGCAGGGGCAGGCTGACAGGTGGTTGACACCATGACAACTTAAGCCAGGAATGGTGGTTGCGACAATGGCACCAACCTCCTCTCCATCCTGTGTGGCTCACGTCCTTAACTTGGTGGTGTAGCGGTTCTTGGGCAGGTACCCGGTCTTACAGGATGTCCTGAGGCAGGCCAGGAAAGTCTGTGTGCATTTCCGCCGGTCTTATAATGCCAGTGCTTGGCTGGCTGACCTCCAAAAGGAATTGAACCTGCCCAAGAACTGCCTAATCTGTGACATGCCCACCAGATGGAACTCAACATTGGCCATGCTGCAGCGGCTTCACACGCAGCAGAGGGCCATCAATGAGTACCTGTGTGACTACGGCACCAGGACAGGGTCAGGGGAGCTTGGTTGTTTTACCGTGGATCTTCACACGCGGTTTCACACGCAGCAGAGGGCCATCAATGAGTACCTGTGTGACTACGGCACCAGGACAGGGTCAGGGGAGCTTGGTTGTTTTTCCCCACACCAGTGGACCATGATCAGGGATGCATGCACTGTTCTGTCACCATTTGAGGAGGCCACGAGTATGGTGAGCAGTTACAGTGCGTGTATCAGTGTCACTGTACCTCTTGTCCACCTATTGGAGCACACCCTGCATGGAACAATGGACAGGGCACTTGAGGCAGAACAGAGGCAGGAAAAGGAGGACTTGCTTGCCTCTCAAGGCCCCCTTTATCCAGACAGTTTTCCTGCTGGCCCGCTGATCACACAGGAAGAGGACGAGGAGGAGGATTGTGTCAGCATGGAGGTGGAGCCTAGCACTCCGCATCAGCAGCAGTCTTTAAGGGATCATTTACAGTTCCAAGAAACCCATGGACTTGTATGTGGCTGGGAGGAGGTGGCTGCGAAGCATGTTGTCCTTAGTGACCCAGAGGACTCCGGACCAAATGCCTCAGCTAACCTATGCTGCATGGCCTCCCTGATCCTGCAAAGCCTGCGGAAGGATCAAGGAGAGGGATCATTACTGGCTGGCAACTCTCCTTGATCCACGGTACAAGGGTAAGGTTGTGGACCTTATCTTGCCATCGCAGAGGGAGCAGAGGATGAGACATCTTTGGGAGGCCTTGCAGAAAGGTCTGTGCAACGCGTTCCCAGAGACTGGGAGGTTACAAATTCCTGGTCCTGGACAACGTGTGGCTGAGGCTTCGGTCCGTCACAGAAGGAGCGTGGGGGAAAAGGTGGGCGTCTGACCGATGCGTTCAGACAATTTTTTAGTTCTCAGCCCCAAGGTATGATCAGTTCTAGCAACCATCGTCAAAGTACAAAATAAACATTAACCATTAAAGCAATTACTAACAGTGTATATATAAACACCTATCGATACAAAAAGAATATTTACAAAAATATATGCACATAATAAACTTACATATCGAATAAATTGATCTGGAACAAAGATTTTCCTTAAAGTTTGCAAATGCCTTTCATCACACAAAAGGGGCCATAGGGTAAAGAACCCAACAAGGGCAGCAAAAAAGGAGATCCAATGAAAGTCCCACTCCTTATGGAAAGATAATCTGTAATCAAAGATTTTTTGGTTTCAGTTGAAAAATGCACGTAAACAACAATATATAAGTGTCACAAACAAGACAGAGCCAAGTCAGCAGGGCACAGAGAGCAGCGGGGTTACCACAGCTCACCCCTCAAGGGGGGAAAGAAAAACTGGGTCGCCAAACTCTCCCCACACAGTGGGGGCCTGCAACCATACAAAGGGTGAGACACATATAACAGAAAGTTTGATAGAAAAGGCCAAACTTACATGTTATAGTCTGGCTGGTCCTAGTTCAAAAAAGGGGGGGCAAGAGCACCCATGTTGTAGTAACCCCTACCAGAATGAACCCAACCACAGGACAGGACCCCCTGTAGGAGGGAATATTCAATTAGAAGGTGCATGCACAGATTGAAAAGGTGTCTACGAGAAGCAGAAAAGGTCACCCCAGTAAGGACAGAAAGCAAATGCCAACCCACCAAGGAGGAGGCTGCATCACTGGTGGCACCAAACAGTATGGGAGCCTAACTTGAATCCAGAGACACAATGGGACATATTCTCAAAAATATAATAGAGGTGCCAAACTTACCCGCTATGGAGTGCATAGTGCCCAAGTCCCAAGCTGGACAAAAGGGGTGTAATGGCACCTTCGTTGTTAGGACAATAAGATCTCCTTGAATGTGATCCTAAGCACACCAAGTGTGAAGGTAGGATGCCCTTATGGCCCCTGGCATCTTCCTTATGAACCCCAGGATGATCTGTGATTGGTGAAATAGGAGGCGCCTGGAGAGGACATGGGCAAAGAACTCCTCACATTGGCGCCAAAACCATAGGTGCCAAAATGTGGATCATGGAGGACTGATGGACGCCGCCAGCAGAGCCACCCCATCTCCCGGCATGACAGCCAAGGCGCTCGGTGCCAAAATGGGAGGAGCATTGACACGTGCACGGCGGCGTCAGAGGGTCGTGGGGAAATCATGGGAAACTGACATAGCCACGTCGTACCCTCAGGTCGACATGGCCACAGCTACAAAGCCACGGCTACAGATTAATACCCTTTAACCTAAAAATGGGGCTGGATATTGATATATACTGATATATACCCAAAATAAAAAATTATAAATCCGGAATCTTGACTGTTTGGTGTCATCTAATTGCATGGGGAATCGGAAGTGGAGCAGTCTGACAAAAGGTAATGAACAAACTCAGCAGCCACCATGGGGGTACCGCTACATATATATATATATATATATATATATATATATATATATATATATATATAGAAATCAAGCACAGATCACAGGAACAGGTATACAGGTTAAAGCTGCAGATCACACAGCATTGCACTAGTGCAGCTGCTTCCCTTATATAGGCCATTTGGCACCACCATTAATGGCTAACATGCGCATGTGTATTCACCTTTGCGCGCTGTTTCCACACATGCACATATGTGTTAGCTTATGCCTGGCAAGCCGAGCACCTGAAGATGTACGTCTGCGCATGCATATCTGCCTCTGTCTAGGAACCTCGGCCAGCACATCCTTGACAGATTCAGAAGGGTGAATATGCCCTATTCTGTGATGTGGCAAGGCAGTGCATGATAGGATATGAAGCTTCCTGGATGTCACATGATCGACAGGAAATTATGCATTCAGAATTGTTTTATTTTATTTGAATAGACAGGTGCCATAGATGAGGTAAGTGAGAGATAAGTGTGTTGGGATGGATTTGGCATAAATCACATTACAAATGGCTTCTATTATGAAAAGTAAAATTCTGCCCAAAAAGATGAACTTAGCACCCTCGTAACCATTAGCCCTTGTACACAGGGTCTGACATTCCGATGGAAAATGTCCGATCGGACCGTGTTGTCAGATAATCGGACCCTGTTTATGTGCTTCATCTGACCTTTTTTTTTTTTTTTCTTCATAAACATTTTATTGAAATCAAGGAGGGATACACAAAAAGAACAAACACTGCCAATGTTTTTTTTCATAGAAACATTGACAACAATTCTGGGTCGTGCCCATGGCTCATGTATACATCAACAAAAGTAAAACAGACACAATATGTCTTAAGGGAAGGGTATAGTGAATTTAGCTTCAGGTACTTAAACCTCAGGCCCAAGAACCTCTGACTACCCAAACCTGGTCAGGATCTGAGGTGAACAATAACCACTTAAAAAAAAAAGGGGGGGGGAACTCCCTGGGAGAGATGAAAGTAGAGAAAGACTCAAAGTTATTGAAGGGAAAGAAGAAGACATAGAAGAAAGAGGGGAGCGGGGTAAGGATAGATTATGTTGCATAAAGAAACATGGGTGGAGAGACATCCAGAATGAACTCTCCTAAGAAGGGATGAGAAAAAAAATAAAAAAAAGGAGGGGGGGGGGGAAGGGGGTGAGAACTTCACCAGCTGCCCTCTCCTGAGCTCACAGTTAACAGCAGTCCCACAGTGAGATGGGAAAGTGGGGTCCGCTTTCATCCAGCAAGACTCGTTACGGGGTCAACCTACTGCTTGAGGTGGACAATTCCATGGTATCGAGGTACATCTGAGAGGCCTTAAAGGATAACCACTCATCTGACTTTTTCAGTCGGAATGTCCGACCAACAAAGTTTGAGAGCTGGATATAAAAAATTTCCAACAACATGATCCGATCAGACTTTGTCTGATTCTTTGTAGAGAATTCCGATCGGACAAAGTCCACGCATGCTCAGATCAAATTCCTAGACCAAAGCTATTGGCTACTAGCCTGAACGTAGTCCCGTCGTAACTAAATAACATCATCACGTTACGAACGATTGTATTTTCAGACAACTTTGTCCGACCGTGTGTATGCAACACCAGTTTCAGACAAAATCCAACGGATTTTGTTGTCGGAATGTCGGACTGTGTGTACAAGGGCTAACAGTGGGACAGCAGTTTAATGAAAGCAACCTTACTGCCTAATCTGCCATCTATGGGCAACCTTATCAAACACACCAAGATATTGCTACAAGTGTATCATTTTTTTTCCCCTTCAGATCATCATATAACAGTCTCTTTCACACGGTTGGCCCTCTGTGGAGTGGCGGATGTAAACGAACATGTGTCCATTTACACCCATCGACATCCAGTCCAATTTGATCCGATAAAAACAGATGGATTAAGTAGCCTTGAATTGTTTGGCACTTACATTCGATGAGTAGGCATGAGTTCAGGGTTCAGCCCAATCGCAAGCTTGGACCAACACTGTCTGTTCAGACCTCCAAACATTTAGGGTGTTCAGCATGGATGAATAGTATTCTTAGGAAGCAGCTGAATGCTTCTGTCACTTGGCCTATTCACATACTGGTCATACAAGTATCAACTTGTTATGTGAGCATTGTTTCAAGCTGATCAATTTAACATATCAGATATAAAAAACAACTGCTTGATACAACATTCTCCTCCATCAATCCAGTCATGTTCAATATCACAAATGTTTTGGAAGATTTACAAAAACGGATAGTTGTCACAAATTTACAGTTTTTCCATACTCCACACATTTCAAAAAGCTGTGTTTGTTTCCTTATGAGTTCTTGGAACAGGAGTTTTTAACATAGTTATGTTTGCACTAGCAGTCATATATTTAGCCTTGATGTAAATAGCGCTACTGCTATTTGCACTGAATACATGTATGTTTGTGGCTATTGAAGACAGAAAGGGTGACTTTGGTCTAAGTGAAGGTTGTGTTCAGTTTAAGGAAAAATACATGGATCTAACTATAGTCAGTTTGCGCTTTTCATTATTACAAGCTTAGTACCTTGTAAAGGACAATATACCCTTTACCGTTTTACAAATGGACAGAGGCAAATTTGCTGTTGTCAGAAATATGATGAAGAAATTCACCACATTACCATTTCCCTATGCACAACAGATATGAACCTCTACAGCATAACCAACATTAATCACTAGAGGCCCAACAGCCCACTCTAGGGGAAGGGGCAGAGAAAGAGGTAGAGAAAAAAAAAAAAATCAAAATAACCAATACCACTACACAAGAAAACCACAGTGGGAGGGGTGGGAATGGAAAGAACCATACAAACCATACCTCAATACCGCCAATCCACCACCTCAGTGGGAACATATGCACTCAAGTGCACCATGCGACAGAAACAAAGGTGCAGGGGAGGGAAATCACATAAAAAGAAAAAGAGAAAATTAGGAGAGGGGATCTTCAACCTAACAGATATCTGATCTGACTAATAACTGACCAAGAATTGTATGTATAAGAACAAGGTTTGAAATTTGCACCCACTAAGAATATGGATACATTTGAAACATTTGCAGACTTGCAGAAATTTGGGAGGAAACTGAATATAAAAAAAACATTTTTCCACTAAGGAAGCTACCACTAAAGTGTCACCACCTGAAAAATATACACATAGTGGTTTACGTAATAAATCTACATTTAACCCCAAAACATCTGCTCACACAAGTTTATAGATGTGTTTAAAAAGATGTTAGAAGCAGATATAAGAGAAATCCCAATACAAAAATATTTTGGGGACAGATCAATTTGGGAAGGAATTAGAGCAATCGAACAAAGGAATAACATTGGGATTCGTCCGGCAGACAAAGGGGGGTATTGTCATAATAAATAAAGCAGATTATGACACAGAAATTATACGCATTCTGAGTGATGAAAGTACTTATAAAAAAGCTTACTAATAACCCTACTCTGAATTTAAAATGACCGTTACATGAATTAGTGAACAATACAGGGGACAATAATATTCTTAACAATAAAGAGAAAAGATACTTAGTTCCAGATGCCTCCATAATGCCGGTGCTTTAAAGTACCGAAAATACATAAAATGTAGTCAAACCTCCAGGAAGGCCAATACTGAGTGGTATAAATTCACTATTCTCTGATTGGGAGAGTACATAGATGTCTTTTTTCAACCCCTAGTGGCAAAAAGTCCATCTTATTTAAAAGACAGCAAAGATGTTGTTATCAACCATTTACAACATGTTGCAATCAATGAGAACAGCATCTTGGTCACAATAGACTTTGAGTCTTTGTACACCAACATTCGGCAACAAGATGCTATGAATGGAGTAAAATGGACATTAAATAAATTCACCAATCTTAAATACAGACAGAAACGATTCATTTTAAAAGGGCCCGAGACTTGCTATGACCAATAACTTTTTTCATATGGGGGACAACATTACAATCAAATTAAAGGCCAAATATGCCCCCAGTGTTGCTAAAATTTTCCTTAACAAATAGGAAGAAGAGGTAATATATGGTAACATCTGGCCTGACCTGCAAGTATACCACAGGTACATAGATGATATTATGCGGATATGGAAAGGAACTGAGTCTACATTATATGAATTCATTAACCATATCAACAATAATGTCTATGGCATGAAATTTACGGTAAAGGCTCAAACAAAATATAGACTTTCTGGACCTCCATATCTGTAAACAACTATTTCCCTTTAAATTTATATTATAAAGTATAACCTATAATTTAAATTCATTATGTCACCTATTGCACTGTGTCACATAATATAAATTTAACACAAATAAACTTTATGTAAAACATATAATTTAATTATCACTATTCAATTATCACCATAAATTTAAATCCAGTATTTTATTAAAATATATTTTATTTAATGTTATTTAATATTATACAATTTCACTTACTCACATCAATTTCAAATTTAGATTGCACCACTAGATGGCGTCTTTAAAATCAACATTACTGTTTTCAAATGATACCTGCCTTATGACCACCAGAAGGCCCTATTATTATTCACTTATTTCTTAACAAATTATTTACACTATATATATATATATATATATATATATATATATATATATATATATATATATATATATATATATATATACACATATACACAGTGCCTTGCGAAAGTATTCGGCCCCCTTGAACTTTTCAACCTTTTGCCACATTTCAGGCTTCAAACATAAAGATATAACATTTTAATTTTTTGTGAAGAATCACCAACAAGTGGGACACAATTGTGAAGTGGAACGAAATCTATTGGATTTTTTAAACTTTTTTAGCAAATAAAAAACTGAAAAGTGGTGCGTGCAAAATTATTCGGCCCCTTTACTTTCAGTGCAGCAAACTCACTCCAGAAGTTCAGCGAGGATCTCTGAATGATCCAATGTTGTCCTAAATGACTGATGGTGATAAATAGAATCCACCTGTGTGTAATCAAGTCTCTGTATAAATGCACCTGCTCTGTGATAGTCTCAGGGTTCTGTTGAAAGCGCAGAGAGCATCATGAAGACCAAGGAACACACCTGGCAGGTCTGTAATACTGTTGTGGAGAAGTTTAAAGCCGGATTTGGATACAAAAAGATTTCCCAAGCTTTAAACGTCCCAAGGAGCACTGTGCAAGCGATCATTTTGAAATGGAAGGAGTATCAGACCACTGCAAATCTACCAAGACCTGGCCGTCCCTCTAAACTTTCAGCTCAGACAAGGAGAAGACTGATCAGAGATGCAGCCAAGAGGCCCATGATCACTCTGGATGAACTGCAGAGAACTACAGCTGAGGTGGGAGAGTCTGTCCATAGGACAACAATCAGTCGTACACTGCACAAATCTGGCCTTTATGGAAGAGTGGCAAGAAGAAAGCCATTTCTCAAAGATATCCATAAAAAGTCTTGTCTAAAGTTTGCCACAAGCCACCTGGGAGACACACCAAACATGTGGAAGAAGGTGCTCTGGTCAGATGAAACCAAAATCCAACTTTTTGCCCACAATGCAAAACGATATGTTTGGCGTAAAAGCAACACAGCTCATCACCCTCAACACACCATCCCACTGTCTAACATAGCGGTGGCAGCATCATGGTTTGGGCCTGCTTTTCTTCAGCAGGGACAGGGAAGATGGTTAAAATTGAGGGGAAGATGGATGCAGCCAAATACAGGACCATTCTGGATGAAAACCTGTTGGAGTCTGCAAAAGACCTGAAACTGGGACGGAGATTTATCTTCCAACAAGACAATGATCCCAAACATACAGCAAAATCTACAAAGGAATGGTTCACAAATAAACGTATCCAGGTGTTAGAATGGCCAAGTCAAAGTCCAGACCTGAATCCAATCGAGAATCTGTGGAAAGAGCTGAAAACTGCTGTTCACAAACGCTCTCCATCCAACCTCGCTGAGCTCGAGCTGTTTTGCAAGGAAGAATGGGCAAGAATTTCAGTCTCTCGATGTGCAAAACTGATAGAGACATACCCCAAGCGACTTGCAGCTGTAATCGCAGCAAAAGGTGGCTCTACAAAGTATTAACGCAAGGGGGCCAAATAATTTTGCACGCCCCACTTTTCATTTTTTTATTAGTTAAAAAAGTTTCTAAAATCCAATAGATTTCGTTCCACTTCACAATTGTGTCCCACTTGTTGGTGATTCTTCACAAAAAATAAAAATGTTATATCTTTATGTTTGAAGCCTGAAATGTGGCAAAAGGTTGAAAAGTTCAAGGGGGCCGAATACTTTCGCAAGGCACTGTATGTATATATATATATATATATATACACCACACACGTATATATATATATATATATATATATATATATATATATATATATATATATATATATATATATATACATACATACAGAGGGGGACCATGTCTCCGCTGGGTGAAAATCCAGGGAGCAGGTTAGTAAAACGGGGGAGGGGCCTGGGGGGCCAGTCACTGCAAGGTGCTTTTTCGCCTTAATGCATAAGATGCATTAAGGTGAAAAAACACGAGGGTTTACAACCCCTTTAATGTATCTGCCTTGACAAACACAGAATTACAATTTACTTCCGAAGTAATTAAGAAGACATTGTTATCAGTCTGGAAAGGTCTAAACATAAACAGCATTACAATTTTTGTAAAATATAGACATGTGAAAAAGTATACCTATGAAAATTGTTGTAATTTTCATACTATTTGAACAGGCAAATATTAGACCCTTATTCAGACTTGTCTACAGGTAAAGGTAATATACAGTATGTGTATAAAAACACAAGGAAAATTGTGCTTTTCGATAGTTTACTCAACAAAAATATCAATAGATGTGAAGGTGTACTGTTGAAGAAGTAATCCATGACTCCCAAAGCTGATATTGCCCCCTATAGCAGAAATGGTTTATTGTAGGCGTTTTATAACTGCCCACTAATCTCTGACTCTTGAAAGTTTGGACCAAACTTCCATGCATGGGTTATGTTGTATGGACTCCCCATTTCAACTTCTCCCACAACATATCATTAGGGTTTAAATTGGGTCTTGATTTGGCCAATCTATAACCCTCCATTCCTTTTTTTTCAAACAAATTTTTATTGAAAATGTAGTAGTGCAGAATTACAAATATACGTTTCCATCATACAAACATTCAAAAAAAAAAAAAAAGTCATGGAACATTCAGTGCATAATAGCGAAGACATCCGTATAACAAAGGTAGGGGATTGTGAAAACATTGCACATAGAAAAGGAACAGAACTTAGAGGGTATCGCGTTTCTCCAACAATTGGAGAACGGAGTAAAACTTGACCTTCAACGTGTCTATATATGAATCCCAAAGTAGATAAATTTGCACCAGGTCTGACTCTTGGAGCTACTGTCGGGAGGGGAGTTCCAGGTGACTTATAAGTGTTGTGGTGTGTTTGCATGGGAAGTCCATAATGGCAGGGTGAGATGCTACTGACTGTGCCCTCATATGTGAGGGCACCATCAATAGCCGATATACAGGTGGGTCCTTAGCAGGCACTGAAAACGAGGGGAGTGGGGCGAGGAGGGATTGGGTAAAATAGGGGTGGACGAGGGGGGGGGGATTGTGTAAGTAAATCGGGGAAGATGTTTATCTCCTCAGTCTCCGCCGCGAATCAGGGAGGTGTGGCATGGAAATGCGTTACTGTGGATCGGACTAGGAGCGGGTGGAGTTGAATGTCCGAGAGAAACGCAGTCGAAGCAATGACATGCGGACCCCCGAGCACTACCCTTACTCGGGGTCGGGAGACCCATGTCATTCTAGGTGGGGGAGGGGACAGGAAAGCGGGGAGGGGATGTTGGTGCTGAGAATGTGGTGTCGATCTCTTGAGATCAGCGTGAATGTCAGAGTCAGGGAGGGGTCATCAGTGAGTGATACCTATCGGTTGTACGGAAGTGTGCCCAACAAGCCCACGTTTTCGAGAATTTAGCAGGAGAGTCCCAGGAAATATGGATAAGCTCCTCCATTTCGGCTATTTTGTTAATTTGCCTGAGCCATTCTGGGATAGTTGGAGCCCGGGGGGAGCCCCAGTGTCTCGGGATACATAATTTTGCCGCGTTGAGCAGGGGTAGGATCAATGTCTTACGGTAGCCTGGGGTTGAGAGAGCTGAGTGGTGAAAGAGACACTGGGCCGGCGTGTGATCCAGTGTGAAAGTGGAAATAGATTCAGTGAGTTCTCGTATTTGCTCCCAAAATGGCTGGATTAAGGGACAGGACCATAGAATGTGGAATAGTGAACCCGGTTCTTCATTGCATCTCCAACATTTGTTGGGAAGTGAGGGGTTAAACTTGTGTAGAATATCTGGTGTTCTGTACCAACGTACTAGGGTTTTGTAATTGTTTTCCTGAATGGATACATTCAGAGATCCTTTATGTGCAACTGTGAAGATGTGTTCCCATTGGTCACTAGAGAGTGTTAATCCCATCTCCCTTTCCCAAATCGTGAAAGCTTTCCTTTCTTTAGGGGAGATTTCCGTGAAAAGCAAGGTGTAAATATATGATATTAGGTGTTGTTGTGGGTCAGATTGGGAACATAGGGCTTCAAAAGGAGTTAGTGGTCGTGTGATCGAGGAATCACTGTTAATCGTCTTTAAAAAGTGGCGGATTTGGAAGTAGATCCAAATAGGGATAGGGGTATCAGTGATAGTAGGCGATAGTGCCAGGCGATCGAGGATAGAGCCGTCTTTGAACAAGTGGTGTGCTAATAAGTCCGACTGTAGCCCTTGATGCGATAAGAATTGGGCAGACATTCCAGGGGGGAAAGCAGGGTTTTGTTTGATAGGCGTTAGGGGACCCGGAGCGGAGGAGACCCGTGTCTTTCGACATGCCTCCCTGAAACAGTGGAGTGTCGGAGCTACGAGGGGGTGCTGTTTGATCGTTGCAGGGATATGTTGAGGCAATAGCCAGGGTGTCGTTTGCAACGGTAGCTCAAACATTGAGATCTCTAGCTTAACCCAGTCTTTGTGCTGACCGTGCAAATTCCAGTCAATAATTCTGGTGAGTTGACAGGCCCAATAATATTTTTGAAGGTCTGGTAGGCCAATGCCCCCTTTCGTCTTAGGTCGTGTGAGCAGGTCATACGCGATTCTTGGACGTTTCAGTGTCCATAAGAAACTCGTGCAGAGTCTCCTATATGATAAGAAAAAGGAGGTGGGTAGTTTGATGGGGACAGTCTGTAGTAGGTACAGTATGCGTGGTAGAATATTCATCTAGATAATTGCTGCGCGGCCAAACCACGAAAATTGTGGTTTATTCCAATTTTTAAGGTCATCAGATATGGTCTTTAGGATGGGGAGGTAGTTTTTGGCAAAGAGATCGGAAAAGGTTGGACGTGAGGTAGATCCCTAGATATTTAATGGCATCGTGCCTCCATATGAAAGGAAAGTTCTCCTCACATTGTGTGACCGTTTCCCGTGGGATGGTGACATTGAGGGCATTGGATTTGGTAAAATTGATTTTAAAATTCGAGAGGTGTTGGAAGTGTTTGACTTCAGTTAACAAATTAGGTATGGAGATATGTGGCTCGCTGAGGGAAAGTAAGATATCATCAGCAAAGGCTGCTAATTTGTAAGTGTGACCTCCTATCTGTATGCCTTTAATGCTGTCATTGGATCTCAGGCAGTTTAAAAACGGCTCCAGAGTTAATACAAAAAGAATGGGGGAGAGAGGACATCCCTGCCTCGTACCATTGGCTATGGAGAAGGCGTCCGACAGGTGGCCATTTATGCGAACTCTTGCAGACGGATTTGTGTACAGGGACATTATGGAGTTAAACATGTGTTCTTGTAGACCTATGTGCTTTAGTACTGCCCCCATGTAGTCCCAGGCCAGTCTGTCGAACGCCTTCTCCGCATCCAAGGACAAGAAAAAGCCGTTATGTTTATGAGACGACATCCAATGGTGGAGGTTTATGGCTTTGATTGTATTATCTCTTGCCTCTCTCCCCGGGATGAAGCCCACTTGATCGTTGTTTATTAGAGAGGGTAGTAGAGGAAGGAGCCGGTTGGCAAGGATTTTGGCAAACAGTTTTATATCGACATTCAATAGGGAGATTGGTCTGTAATTAGTAACTGATGTGATGTCTTTCCCTTCTTTCGGGATAACTGTGATGTAAGCTTCTAACAGCCTGTGAAAGGGGTTTACCGAGGAGGAAAGGGAGTTAAAGGCTTTGAGGAAGGGTTCTGTAATGTCTTCTGTAAATGTTTTAAAGTAGGCAGCTGTAAAGCCGTCTGGGCCAGGGCTCTTTCCTGATTTTAATTGTTTGATTGCGTTTTTTAGTTCGTCCGCTGATATGGGATTTTCTAGTTTACGTGCCTCTTCTCTGTTTATGGGCTTAGGGCAATGTTCTTTCAAGAAGTCCTCAATAAGGGCGCGTCTTGTGCTATTTGCGTTAGGGTCAACTGGGTGTGTGTGGAGGTTGTATAATTTGGAGTAGTATGTTACAAATTGAGATGCTATGTCAGGGGCCGAGACTCGAGATCTGCCTTGGGGGTCTTTAATGGTGTGGATGGTGGTGCGCGCTCTGTTACGTTGGATAGCTCTTGCTAGATACTTACTACTCTTGTTGCCGAATTCATAGAATAATTTCTGCTGTAGCACAAATTTGCGTTTTGTTTTTAGGGCTAATTCTGCTAGTAGAAGGTCCCTAGTCTGAGTAAGATCCTGAAACGTCTGTTGTGCTTGGGTTTGTTTGTGAGCTCGCTCTAATCTTTGAATTTTCTGGATCAGAGTCGTGATTTTAGCTTGATGTGCTTTCTTACGCGCGGTCTTCATGGCAATAAATTTCCCCCTGAGGACACACTTGTGAGCTTCCCACTGGGTCAACGGGGATGTCTCCCCATTGTCGTTATCTAGGAAGAAGTGATGAATGGTTTGTTTAACGTTGAGGATCTCTTCTTCTGAGGTTAGGAGCGAAGAATCTAAACGCCACGTCTTTGATACATTGTGGTGATCGGGAAGGGTCAGCGTCATAGTGATTGGGTGGTGGTCGGATAGGAGCATCGGTTCTATCGTCGCACTTGAAAGAAGGGGGAGGTCAGTTTGGGAAAGGAAGAGGTAGTCAATTCGGGAGTACTTGTTGTGAGGGGCTGAAAAGAATGTGAAGTCCTTTGCGTCTGGGTGTAAGGTGCGCCATGAGTCGTGAAGGAGCAGGTCTTGGAGTTGTAATTTTATTTGTCGTAGAGTTTTGTAAGGTAGGGCTGTAGTCCCTGAAGAGGTGTTCAAAAGTGGGTGTAGGGCTACATTAAAGTCCCCTCCGAATATGGTTATCCCCGCAGAGAAGCCTGTTAGCAGTTGGGAAATCTGTCTGAAGAAGCTGAGTTGTGCTGAGTTCGGACTGTAGATGTTAGCTAAGGTAATTGGTCGGCCCTGAATTCGGCCTTTCAGGAAGATGTACCTGCCCCCCTCATCAATAAGCGAATCTGTGAGTTCCCATTGTAAGTGTTTGGAGATCAGAATCGAAACTCCTTTTGTTTTGGCGAGCGGGTTGGAGGAGTGGTATGAGTGCGGGAACCAGTGATTTGTGAGTTTGGGTATTTTGTCTGAACGGAAGTGGGTTTCCTGAAGGAAGACTATATTGCTTTTTAGCTTTTGCATTAGGGAAAGAACCTGACTGCGTTTCTCTGGGACATTAAGGCCCTTCGCATTTAGGGATGTCACCTTAAGCGTGGCATGAACAATAGAGCTGTTAGAATTGGACATATTGGATCGGGGGAGTGTTTCCGCCTGAGTAAGAATGTTTGGAGTCTCGTTGTGGGGCGGCACTATGAGAGGCCACTGGCTTCGTGTGTGGGGTTAGATAGGCTATAGGGGAGGTGTCAAAGTATAGCGGAGACCGAGGAGATAAATGTAAAAGGTTAGGGGGAAGGAGGGAGTTGAGGGGGGGAGGTGTGAGGTGGGCACTGAAACAGGAGTGGGGGGGAGGGGGGAAGGGGAAGGGGTAGAAGGGGAAGGGAGAAATGAGAAGGACCGGAGGGAAGAGAGAATCGAAGGATCTCTCTTACAGAGAGAATTTCAGTCCGGTTAAGATCAACGGGAAACTTGTGTTCCCGTTGTGTGGGGAGATGGGAGGCGGCAGACTCTAAGGGTGAGAAGGAATATGGAATCATCCAGTCCTCGGGGGTATGGAAGGATCTATTAGCAATCAGAGAGCCAAGGAGGAATAGTCTAGCGAGTGTGGTCTGTGGGTCAGCCTAAGGGGGTTTAGAAGTTTGCAAATGTGGGGGTTCCTTAGTGAACACCAAATCGTTATTGGGAGGGGATATTTGGCGCGGGCGAGCTGGGAATGGGATACGTTGTTGGGTTCGTAAGAGGCATGACCATCATTGAGCATGAAAAGTCTTGTCTATTGAAAATACAGTTTTTCTGTTCGTTAAGTGGAACCAAACGATTGTCTTACCCTGCTGCAGCTTATGGGTTCGCCTGAAGCGGATCTCCGGCGTGTGGGACGAACCCCCCGTCGGATCGGAACGGGGTACCCCCAAGGGGTGAGGCGGTCGGCAAGGCAGCCTTTGCGAGATGAGGGGTCCGTCCGACACGGCCGGGGATCGGAGCCGAGCAGTTGAAAGAATGAGTCTGTGAACAGGTTTACACAATGAGACATTGGCATATCAACTTCAGCATAACAAAAATAAAAATAAAGAAAATCTTGTAACACAATGCGAAGGAACAAGAGCAACCAATAACCTGTAGATTACCTATAGTAGAAAGAAAATGAATAGAACGAGCTAAAGGGATCGAGCCCTATTTGCATTCCCGAAGAAAGGGGAAATGCTAACCTGAGTCAGTAATAGGTAATAGTGGATACTGTGTAGTATTGTCTCTATTAAAACTGCCCCAGACCCTCCGGGGAAAAGTCCACCTTCCCATAAGCGGACTTAAGAGTATGGAAGGATGGGTGAGTTCAGTCAGAATCCAAATAGGTGTAGGTCTGAGACCCCTGACTCTGGCTTATCTAGTCTGTCATATTATCCAGTATTTACTTAATTATATATGTCTGCTTTTCCCTTCGTTTGTCATAGGAATCAGGTGGTGCCAGGAACTGGCAGATCAATGGTTACACCGGCTATTGCTCAGTATTGTCTGTTTGCGGGATATAGACTAAGGACGCCTGTGTCTATATATTCGGCCCCTCTATATGGATAGAGGGGCACTTGGGAATGGTTGGTGTGCAAGTGGGCGGAGGACGGGGTTCCCCATGGATTCTGAGTGGAGTCACCTAATCGCTAACAAAAACAATTATAACAGTTATACATATACCAAACAATCTATAACCATATTTTTTTCCTTAGGAGCAGAGAAATCTTCTATTGGTTAAGCCCCACATATGGGGTTTTTAGGAACAGTCCCAGTCAATCACGGGTGTTGGGTGGGGGAGGGGGGGGGTGTATAGGGGAGCGGTAGGGTAAGGGGGGAAGGGAGAGGAAGAGATTGACTGGGGGACTACAAGTCACCAAAGACTGACTTTGGCCTTTGGGTAGAAGTGCATTATACTTGCGTGACCGAGTTCTCTGTGGCGATAAGGTCTCTGGTCTGTAGAGGTAGATTTCAGTTGCTTCCTCTGGGGGCGAACAGTCAATCCGTCGCAACTTTTATGCTTGGTGGGAATTGGTCGAGTCAGATGTGTTCTTCTTTGGTGTAGAGGGTCTGTGCGTAGGTAACGTCTTCGGGGTGGTATTGAGAGCGCAGTAGAGTGGAAAACTGTGCGGCCTGTATCAGCGATAGGGGCCAGTGAAGCAAGGATGGATCTGAGCAGAATCTCACTATTCTGGTTCACCGTGTCGTGGTCTTCTGTGAGCAGGAGAAGCCGTCGGGCTGCTGTTCGGGTTGCTCCTGGATCCTGGAGGTGGGTTAATCCTGGGCGAATTGGATCTACGCCTCCTAATGTGAAACTCGTCACGAACTGGGATTGCATCCGTTGAGATGGTTCTCCTAAGATGGGGAGGTCTAAGAGACCTATACCAGTCCGGCAGTTCAACGTACGGTATGTTCAGCGTATCGCAGAAGGTGGATAATTCTTCTGGTACCCTCAAAAGTGCCGTTCTCCCGTGTGCTGATGCCGAGAGGCAGAAGGGGAATTTCCAACGATACTGGATATTGTTGGTGCGCAGCAAATCGAGGAGTGGGCGCAGGTCTCTTCTGCTCTGGAGGGTGATAGGTGACAAATCTTGAAAGATTTTTATGTCCGTACCATGGTACAATAGGTTGCGGCGATCTCTGGTTCTGCGTAAGATATCCTCTTTAAGCTTGAAATTAACCAGGCAGCACACAATGTCTCTGGGGGGTTCAGCTTCCCTCGCCCTGGGTCTGAGGGCTCTATGCAGGCGTTCGAATTCTATGGGGGTTTCTGGGGGCCTTCCCAACACATCATTAAATATGGCGGTAACAGCCTGGGTGGCTTGGGTGTAATCGATCGTTTCTGGCATGCCTCTTACCCGCAAGTTGTGCCTTCTCCCGCGATTGTCCAAATCTTCCATGTATCTGTGCATGTCTCTGATCTGGGTACTTTGCACCTGGGAGGAAGTTTGCAGCTGGTGGATGTCATGCTCATTGCGGGCTGTGGTATCTTCAATATCCTCCATGCGCACCGACATGGCCTGGATGTCCCTCCTGAGCTCTGTGATCGCTGTGGCTAGCGTGGCTTTAATGTCTTCTGCCACTGATCGGAGGTCAGTAATGCTCAGGGGTTGTTCCGTGTGTGAATCCTGAGCAGATGGTGGTGTTTGAAGCCTTCCCGAGGGGCTGAGGCTGGAGGATCGTGCGGAGGCCGAGTAGGCCCGAGATGAAGCCGGGGGCTCGCGTGATTGCGTCCGGAAGAGTTCGGGAATCCCGCGGGACGCTTGCGCTTCGGATCCCCTGGGCGACCTGGAACGGGTTGGGGACGGGTTCCCCTTAGGTTTCCCCATGTCAGCGGGGTCGGATGGCTCTGATAAGCGGTCGATTGTACCCCCGAGGACCGGAGCGCTGGGATCAGGCGTCCATTAGAGTCCGGTGCCAAGCCACGCCCCCTCCTTTTTTTTTTTTCAATTTTTAAATACAGCAGTAAATAAAACCGTAATAATCATATATTAATTGGCAAAAAAATCGCCTCGGAACTTTATTGGTTTACTTTAAATATCATATATAATAATAAAATATTTACCATTGAACCATAAATAATGTAAATACTTGATATGTATATAAGCTCAGTTATTAGGACTGGAACTATATTATATATATAATATATAATATATATATAATGAGTACCTGTGCAACTAGGGCACCAGGACAGGGTCAGGGGAGCTCAGTTTTTTCCCTAGGGATGCATGCACTGTCCTGTCACCATTTGAGGAGGCCACGAGGATGATGAGCAGTGACAGTGCATGCATCAGTGACACTGTACTTCTTGTCCACCTGCTGGAGCATATGCTGCGTAGAATAATGGACAGGGCACTTGAGATAGAACAGAGGCAGAAAGAGGAGGACTTCCTTGCCTCTCAAGGCCCCCTTTATCCAGACAGTTTTCCTGCTGTCTCGCCGATCACACAGGAAGAGGAGGAGGAGGAGGATTGTGTCAGCATGGAGGTGGAGCCTGGCACTCAGCATCAGCAGCAGCAGTCTTTTAGGGATGATTTACAGTCCCAAGAAACCCATGGACTTGTACGTGGCTGGGAGGAGGTGGCTGCGGATCATGTCGTCCATAGTGACCCAGAGGACTCCAGACAGAATGCCTCAGCTAACCTACGCTGCATGGCCTCCCTGATCCTGCAAAGTCTGCGGAAGGATCCTCGTATTCTTCGGATCAAGGAGAGGGATCATTACTGGCTGGCAACTCTCCTTGATCCATAGTACAAGGGTAAGGTTGCGGACCTTATCTTGCCAGCGCAGAGGGAGCTGAAGATGAGACATCTCCGGGAGGCCTTGCAGAAAGGTCTGTGCAATGCGATCCCAGAGACTGGGAGGTTACAAACTCCTGGTCCTGGACAATGTGTTGCTAAGGCTTCGGTCAGTCACAGAAGGAACGGGGAGAAGGTGGCCGTCTGACCGATGCGTTCAGACAATTTTTTAGTCCGCAGCCCCACGGTATGATCAGTTCTAGCAACCATCGCTAGCGTCTGATTTACACAGTGCAGGAATACCTAGGGGAAGGTCAGACTTGGACATCTTTCCCACCGAAAATCCTCTGGGTTACTGGGTCTTGAGGATGGACACTGGCCAGAGCTTGCACAGTATGCAATTGAGCTACTGGCCTGTCCTGCATCCAGCGTTCTTTCGGAATGCACATTCAGTGCTGCTGGAGGCTTTGTAGTCGATCACAGGGTGTGCCTGTCCACCGTCATGGTGGATCGACTGACCTTCATAAAGATGAATCGGTCTTGGATCACCACCAGCTACCAAGCAAATGTCAGATCCCTTCAAGACTGCCTATGCTGAGTGACCATCCTGTTATGTTGACTGACTATCCTCTTTCTCCTTAATGATCCTGCTTGATCGAATGACCTTCATAAAGATGAATCAGTCTTGGATCACCACCAGCTACCATAGAATGCATTAAGGTGAAAAAACCTGAGGGTTTACAACCCCTTTAATGTCTAAACCACTGGTAACAAAAGTGAGTATACCCCTAAGGGAAAATGTCCCAATTAGCCATTTTCCCTCCCCGATGTCATGTGACTCGCTAGTGTTACTAGGTCTCAGGTGTGAATGGGGAGCAGGTGTGTTAAATTTGGTGTCATTGCTCTCTCTCATACTGGTCACTGGAAGTTCAACATGGGACCTTGTAGCAAAGAACTCTGAGAATCTGAAAAAAAAGAATTGTTGCACTACATAAAGATGGCCTAGGCTTTAAGAAGATTGCCAAGCCCCTGAAATTGAGCTGCGGCATGGTGGCCAAGACCATACAGTGGATAAACAGGACAGGTTCCACTCAGAACAGGCCTCGCTATGGTCAACCAAAGATGTTGAGTGCACGTGCTCAGTGTTGTCTTTGGAAACTAGACATGTGAGTGCTGCCAGCATTGCTGCAGAGGTTGAAGGGGTGTAGGGTCAGCCTGTCAGTCCTCAGACCATACGCCGCACACTGAATCAAATTGGTCTGCATGGCTGTCCTCCCAGAAGGAAAGAAGCCCCTACTAAAGATGATGCACAAGGAAGCATGCAAACAGCTTGCTGAAGACAAGCAGACTAAGGACATGGATTACTGGAACCATGTCCTGTGGTCTGATGAGACCAAGATAAATGTATTTGGTTCAGATGGAGTCAAGCGTGTGTGGCGGCAACTAGGTGAGGAGTACAAGGACAAGTGTGTCTTGCCTACAGTCAAGCATGGTGGTGGGAGTGTCATGGTCTGGGGCTGCATGAATGCTGCTGGCACTGGGGAGCTACAGTCAAATTGAGGGAACCATGAATGCCAACATGTACTGTGACATACTGAAGCAGGGCATGATCCCCTCCGTTCAGAAACTGGCTGCAGGGCAGTATTACAACATGATAACAACCCCAAAAAAAACTAAAGATGACCACTGCTTTGCTAAAGAAGCTGAGGGTAAAGGTGATGAACTGGCCAAGCATCTATCCAGGCCAAAACCCTATTGAGCATCTTTGGGGCATCCTCAAATGGAAAGTGGAGGAGCGCAAGGTCTCTAACATCCACCAGCTCTGTGATGCCGTCATGCAGGAGTGGAGGAAGACTCCAGTGGCAACCTGTGAAGCACTGGTGAACTCCATGCCCAAGAGGCAGTGCTGGAAAATAATGGTGGCCACACAAAATATTGACACTTTGCGCCCAATTTTCACTTAGAGGTGTACTCAATTTTGTTGCCAGCGGATTGGACATTAATGGCTGTATTTTGAGTTATTTTGAAGGGCAACAAATCTACACTGTTATACAAGCTGTATACTCACTACTGTATACTCACTACTAGGGATGGCCAAACGGTTCGCCCGGCGGTGGTTTCACGGCAAATTTCGGGTGTTCGCGGTCCGCCCGATCGGCGGACTATTGCCGCCGTTCGCCCGGCGGACTTCCGTGTTTACTGTGTAAAAGAACTTTGACCTATGATGACACATCCATCATGGAGTACAGGACAGCCAATTGAGACATTACAGCACATGGACACTTGGACGTTCCCCCTAACTTATAAATAGACCCGATCCGGCGGCCATTTTACATTCTTTCTACTGTCACTATAGGGAGAGGTTGCTGTGTGGAGCAGGGAGAGACTGCAGTGACCCAAATCGCTAGCTATTAGGTCCACAAAAGTTCTTTTCAGGACTGGTATAGGTGTTAGGTGTAGTTCAGGATATAGGTTTGAGGCACTGCTGTGCTAGTGATTGTTGCAGCAGCCTGTCTTTTGTCAGTGTAGAGAGAGGGACAGGACACTGTGTGCAGCAGGGACAGTCAGTTTAATCATCAGCTGTTACTATTAGGTCCACAAAAGTCATTTTCAGGACTGGTATGGTAAAGTAATACAGGATATAGTTTTGAGTGCTATTCAAGTTATTGTTCCAGCAGCCTGTGTTTTGTCAGTTTAAATAGGGACAGGCAGGAAGCTGTGTGTGGCAGTGAGGGACAGTCAGTTTAATCAGTAGCTGTTACTATAAAGCCGCGTACACACGGGCGGACTGTCTGTCCAACTTAGTCCGCCGAAACACATTTCAGCGGACAGTCCGCTCGTGTGTGGGCTTCAGCTGACTTTTTCAGCGTGCAGTCTGGCGGACTAAGTATTTCGGAATTTCCGTAATATTGTCCGTCCAACTTTGGTTTCAGAAGACAGTCCGCTCGTGAGTAGGCTATTTTCGACGGACTAAGTATGGCGCATGCTCAGAAAGGATTTACACGGCGAAAGGTTGCATTGCTGTGTATTGGACGTCCTATTTCTAGTCCCGTCGTACGTGCTGTACACGTCATCGCGCAAGCTTTCGACGGACTGTTTGTTCATCGTGTGTGGTCAAGTCCGTTCATTCGAAAGTAGGACGGACTGTCCGTCGGATTGTCTGACGGACTTAGTTGGCCAGACAGTCCGCCCGTGTGTACGCGGCTTTAGGTCCACAAAGGTTCTTTTCAGGACTGGTATGGTAATAGGCTTGTACACGTATAATATTCTTTCTTCCAAATATAGAAAGAATATTATACTTGACTGCTGCCCTTCATCTGCAGTGGTCCTTTATGAGTATAAGGACTGAGGTACAGTCTGCTAATCATTCACAACCTACTTGTTCCACAAAGGTCCTTATAAGGAGTGGTAAGGTATAGGGTACTACAGTACATAGGGTTGAGTAAGGTACAGTCTGCTATTCCTTAAGGACTGGTATAGGTCCACAATATATAGGGTTGAGGTGCACTACTGCTGACTGCTGCCCTATACTGCAGCAGTCCTTTATCAGTATAGGGACTGAGGTACAGTCTGCTAATCATTCACAACCTACTAGTTCCACAAAGGTCCTTATAAGGACTGGTAAGGTATAGGGTACTACAGTACATAGGGTTGAGTGAGGTACAGTCTGCTATTCCTTAAGGACTGGCATAGGTCCACAATATATAGGGTTGAGGTGCACTACTGCTGAGTGCTGCCCTATACTGCAGCAGTCCTTTATCAGTATAGGGACTGAGGTACAGTCTGCTAATCATTCACAACCTACTAGTTCCACAAAGGTCCTTATAAGGACTGGTAAGGTATAGGGTACTACAACACATAAGGTTGAGTGAGGTACAGTCTGCTATTCCTTAAGGACTGGTATAGGTCCACAATATATAGGGTTGAGGTGCACTACTGCTGACTGCTGCTCTATACTGCAGCAGTCCTTTATCAGTATAGGGACTGAGGTACAGTCTGCTAATCATTCACAGCCTACTAGTTCCACAAAGGTCCTTATAAGGACTGGTAAGGTATAGGGTACTACAGTACATAGGGTTGAGTGAGGTACAGTCTGCTATTCCTTAAGGACTGGTATAGGTCCACAATATATAGGGTTGAGGTGCACTACTGCTGACTGCTGCCCTTCTGCTGCAGTAATCCGTTATCAGTATAGGGACTGAGGTACAGTCTGCTAATCATTCACAACCTACTAGTTCCATAAAGGTCCTTATAAGGACTGGTAAGGTATAGGGTACTACAGTACATAGGGTTGAGTGAGGTACAGTCTGCTATTCCTTAAGGACTGGTATAGGTCCACAATATATAGGGTTGAGGTGCTCTACTGCTGACTGCTGCCCTATACTGCAGCAGTCCTTTATCAGTATAGGGACTGAGGTACAGTCTGCTAATCATTCACAACCTACTAGTTCCACAAAGGTCCTTATAAGGACTGGTAAGGTATAGGGTACTACAGTACATAGGGTTGAGTGAGGTACAGTCTGCTATTCCTTAAGGACTGGTATAGGTCCACAATATATAGGGTTGAGGTGCACTACTGCTGACTGCTGCCCTATACTGCAGCAGTCCTTTATCAGTATAGGGACTGAGAGTTTTGCCACAGGGTAATTTAAAAAATGACAGGCAGAGGAAGAGGCAGGCCCTTCCGCAGGGGTGGTAGGGGTAGGGCAGGAGCAACAGGCTTGAGCCAAAGTGTGAAGTTGCAGAAGGTGCGTTCAATTACTTTAAAGGACACACCAGACTTGGTTGAGTGGCTCACTCAGCCTTACTCTTCTGCAACCTCCTCATCCTCTCGATCTGCACCCTCTTCTTCACTCTCTGCTATGTGCACCCCCAAAGACACTACCACCAACAACACCACCACCACCACCACCACATACCTTCCGCTTGAGTCACAGGAATTATTTTCTGATCCATATCAAGACATTTCTGATGCGCAGCCACTCTTGGCATTGGATCAGGAAGAGGAGGTAGCAAGAACGGCCACTCAGCAGTCTGACGACAGTACCCAGATCAGCCCAAGGAGGAGGTTGGTCCCCGGTGTTGCTGCCTACTCCGAGATCTCTACTTATAGTGGTGGGGAAGGTGACGTTGATGATGACGTGTCTAGTGATCTCACGTGGGTGCCCACAAGAGAGGAAGAGGAGGGGAGTTCAGAGGGAGATATGGACCAGCAGATAGGGAGGAGAAGCAGGAATAACTTACATTGCACAGGAGGGACAAAGCAGACTGCTAATGTATCAGGAGCGAGGCATCCACCATGTACGGTCACATCTGGCGCTACCGGGACGCTGGCACATGGCTCCGCAGTGTGGGCTTTTTTTAACGTGTCCGCTGCTGACAATAGTGTTGCCATCTGCAATCTTTGCAGTCAACGCATTAGTCGCGGTAAGCCCAACACTCACCTAGGGACGACCGCCTTAAGAAGGCACATGAGCAGCCATCACCGAGCCAGTGGGAGCAACGGAACACACAAAGCCACACTCCAGGCTCTCACTGTCCAGCCTCGTCTTCTACTTCTCCTTCTCCTCTCTCCTCACAATTGTCCTCCACTCCACCTTCCATCACGCCAAGCTCACGTTTTTCTGCAAAAAGGCAGGCTTCCGTGGGCCTAATGTTCGAGCGTAAAAAAATGATGACGCCGGATAACCCTCTTGCCCAACGGTTGACGGCTGGCTTGTCAGAACTGATAGCCCACCAATAGGGATGAGCCGAACACCCCTCGGTTCGGTTCGCACCAGAACTTTCGAACGGACCCCAAATTCGTACGAACGTAGAACCCCATTGAAGTCTGTGGGACTCGAACGTTCGAAATTAAAAGTGCTAATTTTAACGGCTAATATGCAAGATACTGTCCTAAAAAGGGTTTGGGGACCTGGCTCCTGCCCCAGGGGACATGGGTCAATGCAAAAAAAAGTTTTAAAAATGGCCGTTTTGGCGGGAGCACTGATTTTAATGACAATTAAAGTGAAAAAAAAAGTGAAATATTCCTTTAAATATCGTGCCTGGGGGGTGTCTGTAGTATGCCTGTGAAGTGCCACGTGGTTCCCGTGTTTAGAACAGTCCCTGCACAAAATGACATTTAACGGAAATAACGTCATTTAAAACTGCTTGCGGTTTTAATGCTATATCTGGTTCCTGCAATATGGTTGAAAATCATTGAGAAAAATGGCATGGGTAGCCCTCCCTGCCCATTTCCAGCCCCTTTGGGTCTTGTACGCATATTAAGGGGAACCCCGTACCCATATTAAAAAAAGGAAATGCGTGTGGCCCCCAGGCCCTATATACTCAGAACAGCAGTATACAGGCAGTGCAAACAAGACAGGGACTGTGTAGGTTTGTTGTGTTAAGTTGAATCTGTTTGTAATTTTCAACTGGAACATTTTTAAAGTGTAGCTCCAGTCAAAAAAACTATTTTTAAGCTTTTTGGAAAACATAGGGAAGGGTTATCACCCCTGTATAATTAGTTTTGTCATCCATCTTTTTTCATCTCACTTGCTGTTGTCTCCTTCCGTTTGCAAGTAGGAGATGTTTGTAAGTTGGATGTTTGAAAGTAGCCCTATATGCTCTGCAGAAATGGTGGAACAAGGTGTTGGTTTTGCCACAACATTGTAAGCCCTCAAAGTGACTCTTGGTGGGCGCTGGAGCGCCCTGCTGTGAACGATTATATCAAGAATTGTAATTACATGCCATTGTTGAACAGTGGTAGAAAAATGGACCTTTGGTGGTTGTGGTGCTGGTGCCACAACACTATAAGTAATCACAGTTACTCTGGGTGGGCACAGGAACGGGCCCTCCTGTGAAATATTATATCAAGAATTGTAATTACATGTCCCTGTTAAACAGGGGCAGAAAAATTGGGCCTTAGGCACTGGTGCTGGTGCCATGACACTGCAACCTCTCCCATATACTCTAGTTTTAGTGCAGGAATTAGCCCTGCTGCAAAGCATTGCATCAAAAATTGTAATTAAACTCCCCTGTTAAACAAGGGCAGAAAAATTGGGCATTAGGCACTGGTTCTGGTGCCACGACACTGCAACCTCTCCCATATATAATAGTTTTAGTGCAGGAATTAGCCCTGCTGCAAAGCATTGCATCAAAAATTGTAATTAAACGCCCCTGTTAAACAGGGGCCGAAAAATTGGGCCTTAGGCACTGGTGCTGGTGCCACCACACTGCAACCTCTCCCATATACTCTAGTTGTAGTGCAGGAATTAGCCCTGCTGCAAAGCATTGCAGCAAAAATTGTAATTAAACGCCCCTGTTAAACAGGGGCAGAAAAATTGGGCCTTAGGCACTGGTGCTGGTGCCACGACACTGCAACCTCTCCCATATACTCTAGTTTTAGTGCAGGAATTAGCCCTGCTGCAAAGCATTGCATCAAAAATTGTAATTAAACGCCCCTGTTAAACAGGGGCAGAAAAATTGGGCCTTAGGCACTGGTGCTGGTGCCACCACACTGCAACCTCTCCCATATACTCTAGTTGTAGTGCAGGAATTAGCCCTGCTGCAAAGCATTGCATCAAAAATTGTAATTAAACGCCCCTGTTAAACAGGGGCAGAAAAATTGGGCTGATGGCATCACCCAAAACCAGAAATGTTCTTCCAACATATCAGCAGAGGAGGAAGAGGATAGACAATCAACATAACAGGACAGTCACTCAGCATCAGCATAGGCAGTCTTGAAGGGATGTGATATTTCAAAAAAAATTATTCGGTTACATCAGCTTCAGGTGCTTGGTAGCTGTGGGTGATCCAAGACTGATTCATCTTGATGAAGGTCAGTCGATCAACTGATTCTGTTGACAGGCGCACCCTGTGATTGGTAACAAAGCCACCAGCAGCACTGAAGGTGCGTTCCGAAAGAACGCTGGATGCAGGACAGGCCAGTAGCTCAATTGCATGCTGTGCAAGCTCTGGCCAGTGATCCATCCTCAAGACCCAGTAAGCCAGAGGATTTTCGGTGGGAAAGGTGTCCAAGTCTGACCTTGCCCCTAGGTATTCCTGTACCATGTAAATCAGACGCTGGCGATGGTTGCTGGAACCAATCATACCTTGGGGCTGCGGACTAAAAAATTGTCTGAAAGCATTGGTCAGACGGCCACCTTCTCCACCGCTCCTTCTGACCGATGCCTCAGCAACACGTTGTCCAGGACAAGGAGTTTGTAACCTCCCAGTCTATGGGAACACGTTGCACAGACCTTTCTGCAAGGCCTCCCGGAGATGTCTCATCCTCTGCTCCCTCTGCGATGGCAAGATAAGGTCGGCAACCTTACCCTTGTACCGTGGATCAAGGAGAGTGGCCAGCCAGTAATGGTCCCTCTCCTTGATCCGAAGAATATGAGGATCCTTCCGCAGGCTTTGCAGGATCAAGGAGGCCATGCAGCGTAGGTTAGCTGAGGCATTCGGTCCGGAGTCCTCTGGGTCACTATGGACGACATGATCCGCAGCTACCTCCTCCCAGCCACGTACAAGTCCACGGGTTTCTTGGGACTGTAAATCATCCCTACAAGACTGCTGCTGCTGCTGATGCTGAGTGCCAGCCTCCACCTCCATGCTGACACAATCATCCTCCTCCTCCTCCTCATCCTCTTCCTGTGTGATGGGTGGCACAGCAGGAACACTGTCTGGCTAAAGGGGGCCTTGAGAGGCAAGGAAGTCCTCCTCTTCCTGCCTCTGTTCTGCCTCAAGTGCCCTGTCCATTATTCCACGCAGCGTATGCTCCAAGAGGTGGACAAGAGGTACAGTGTCACTGATGCATGCACTGTCACTGCTCACCATCCTTGTGGCCTCCTCAAACAGTGACAGGACAGTGCATGCATCCCTGATCATGCCCCACTGGCGTGGTGAGAAAAAACCGAGCTCCCCTGACCCTGTCCTGGTGCCGTAGTCGCACAGGTACTCATTGATGGCCCTCTGCTGCATGTGCAGTCACTGCAGCATGGCCAACGTTGAGTTCCACCTGGTGGGCATGTCACATATAAGGCGGTTCTTGGGCAGGTTCAACTCCTTTTGGAGCTCAGCCAGCCGAGCACAGGCATTAAATGATTGGCGGAAATGCACACAGACTTTCCTAGCCTGCTTCAGGACATCCTGTAAGCCCGGGTACCTGCCCAAGAACCACTGCACCACCAGGTTAAGGACGTGAGCTACACAGGGCACATGGGTCAGTTGTCCCTGTCGGAGGGCGGAGAGGAGGTTGGTGCCATTGTCGCAAACCACCATTCCTGGCTTAAGCTGGCGTGGCGTCAACCACCTCTCGGCCTGCCCCTGCAGAGCTGACAAAACATCCGCCCCAGTGTGGCTCCTGTCCCCCAAACAAACCAGCGCAAGCACGGCATGGCATCGTTTTGCCTGCGTACTTGCATAGCCCCTTGAACGCCTACGGAGCACCGCTGGTTCTGAGGACAGAGCACTGGAAGAGGCCATGGAGGAAGAAGAAGAGGAGGGGGTGGAGGAGAGAGGTGTGTCACAACCAATAGTAGCATTTTGGAGGCGTGGTGGCGGAACAACCTCCAACACTACTGCACCTTGTCCTGCATCCTTCCCAGCTGCCAGAAGAGTGACCCAATAGGCCATGAAAGACAGGTAACGTCCCTGTCCATGCCTGCTGGACCATGAGTCAGCGGTAATATACACCTTACCGCTGACCGCCCTGTCCAGCGAGGCAAGGATATTGCCTTCCACATGCCGGTAGAGAGCCGGAATCGCCTTCCGTGAGAAAAAGTGGCGTTTGGGGACCTGCCACTGAGGAACCGCACATTGTACAGACTCACGGAAGGGGGTCGAGTCTACCAACTGAAAAGGCAGCAGTTGAAGTGCTAGCAATTTAGCCAAGCTAGCATTCAACCGCTGGGCATGTGGATGGCTTGGAGTGAACTTCTTTCGCTAGTCCCGCAGCTGGGACAGGGACATTTGCCTGCTATAATCAGACGTGGGTGTACTGCTAGCAGAGTGCCCGGAAGCACTTGGCTGTGACACACCTGGACTGGCATCCTGCCTGTGGCCAATCATGGCTCTCCTCGCTGCCGGCGCTGTGATTGCCCAAGCATGCGGGGTCACGGTGCATGCTTGGCCAATCATGAGCCAGCAATGCACTGCACCATCGCAGTGCATTGTGGGCCGTGAGCGCCACACGAATTTGGCGCGAACGGCCCATAACGTTCGGAATTCGCCGAACGGGTGAACAGCCGATGTTCGAGTTGAACGTATGTTCGACTCGAACACGAAGCTCATCCCTACCCACCAACTACTGCCATATAAACTGGTGGACTCGGAGGCCTTTCGCAAATTTGTGGCCATTGGAACACCACAATGGAAGGTCCCAGGAAGGAAGTATTTCTCAGAGAAGGGCATCCCAGAGCTATATGGCCATGTTCAGCGGCAAGTGAATGTATTTCTGGCACACAGTGTCAGTGCCAAGATACATCTGACCACAGACACGTGGTCTAGCAAACACGGGCAGGGAAGGTATATCACTTTTACTGCCCACTGGGTGAACCTTCTGACGGTCGTCAAGCATGTAACCCGTGGCACCCGTGTAGATTTGGTTTTACCGCCACGGATTGCATGCAGGCCTGGCTCTTCTTCTCCTCCTCCTCCTACTCCATCCTCCTCCCTCTCCTCCTCGGCTGACTCCTCCTTTTCCGCTGCTAGCGTCTCTTACGCTGCACCGCACAAGCTCCCAGAACCTATTCGACATGCCAGGTGAGACGTTGCCATGCCGTGCTGCGTCTGTTGTGCCTGGAAGCCAAGAGCCACAATGGCCCGCCACTCCTTTCAGCTTTGCGTTCACAGGCAGATCAGTGGCTAACACCGCTTAATTTGACAGTTGGTAAAGTGGTGTGTGACAATGGTGCCAATCTGCTTAGCGCATTGAAACAGGGCAAAATGACGCATGTGCCATGCATGGCACACGTCTTAAACTTGGTCGTGCAGCGATTCGTTGTCAAATACCCTGGGGTCCAGGACATCTTGCGGCAGGCAAGGAACATCTCGGCCCATTTCAGAAGATCTTACACGGCCATGGCTCACCTTGCTGACATTCAGCGGCGACACAATCTGCCGGTCAGACGTCTTATTTGTGATTGCCCGACGTGATGGAACTCAACCTTCTATATGCTTGATAGGCTGCTCCAGCAGAAATGCGGAGTTAACGACTACCTGCACGAACTCTGCGGCAGAACAGGTTCTGGGGAGCTTGGTTTTTTTCACCGCGCCAGTGGCTGCTCATGCGTGACGCATGCAGACTTCTGCGGCCATTTGATGAGATCACCAAACTGGTCAGTCGCAGCCATGGCGCCATCAGTGACATTGTACCTTATGCCTTCTTTATGGAGCGTGCATTGCGTCGTGTCATTGATCAAGCTGTGGAGGAGCGGGAGCGGGAAGATGAGGAAGTCACAATGCTGGATGAATTCCCAGGGGGGCTACTCTA
The DNA here is from genome assembly GCF_037356315.1 of Lithobates pipiens. NCBI lineage: Eukaryota > Metazoa > Chordata > Amphibia > Anura > Ranidae > Lithobates > Lithobates pipiens. Next base: position 233,310,746 of record NW_027507785.1, on the reverse strand, counting down.
TCTGAGACAAGTGAACAACAGGAGTCTGAAGAGGAGTCAGAGGAGGATGGTGCCGGGGCGGATGAGGAGGAGCAAGAAGAGCATGCTTTAAACCTTTCTGGGATCCCTGTTGTTGTGCGTGGATGGGGAGAGGAGAATGAAGACGTCATTATCCTGGATGATGAGCAGGAGCCAGGCCACCACACCACTTCCAGTTTAGTGCAAATGGGGGCCTTCATGCTCCAGTGTTTTAATAGGGACCCCCGTATAAAAAGCATAAGGGTCAAGGACCAGTACTGGGTGGCAACGTACTTAGGCCCCCGGTACAAACACAAAATGGCGGAAATGTTACCGCCATCACAGAGGGCTGTCAGAATGGAGCACTCCCAGGCCTTGCTTCGACAAATGCTGCATTCTGCTTTTGCGTGCGCTGGCAGAGGAGCAATTCCCACTCCCAGAGAAGGAGTTGCGTGTACCAATCCAACAGCACCTGCAAGAAGAGGCTGGTTTGAAGATGTGTTGGTGACTTCGGATATGAGGTCATTCTTTCAGCCGACCCATCGACAGGTGACATCCGGATCCAGCATCAGGGAACGCCTAGACCGCCAGGTGTCCGACTACATCTGGTTAATGGCTGATGTGGACGCTCTGAGGAGTGATGAACCCCTGGACTACTGGGTTGGCAGGCTTGACCTCTGGCCAGAACTTGCCCAATTTGCAATCGAACTGTTGGCTTGCCCCTCATCCAGTGTCCTGTCCGAAAGGACGTTCAGCGCAGCAAGGGGGATCTTGACCGATAAGCGTACTCACCTAGCTCACGACAGTGTTAACTACCTCACATTTCTAAAAATGAATGAGGCGTGGATCTCGGAGGAATTCAACACATGTGACCAGTAGACCATGTATATGTCTATAAACGATTTTTTTTAATCGAGCACAGAGACCTTTTTTCTTCATTTGGCTCATTTCCTTGTCCAAAAAAAGCACACCGTACTATATGCCCGTACCCTCCTCTTTGAAGAGGTTGAGCGGTGTCATATTTCTACTGGGGCTGCTTATTATGAGGGGCTCCCACCATCCTTGTGCTGTGCTGACTTCCTCCTGGGGCTGCTTATTATGAGGGGCTCCCACCATCCCTGTGCTGTGCTGACTTCCTCCTGGGGCTGTACCTCTGCTGTGCATATTATGTGGGGCTCCCACCATCCCTGTTCTATGCTCATTATGAGGGGCTCCCACCATCCCTGTGCTGTGCTGACTTCCTCCTGGGGCTGCTTATTATGAGGGGCTCCCACCATCCCTGTGCTGTGTTGACTTCCTCCTGGGGCTGTACCTCTGCTGTGCATATTATGAGGGGCTCCCACCATCCCTGTGCTATGCTCATTATGAGGGGCTCCCACCATCCCTGTGCTGTGCTGACTTCCTCCTGGGGCTGCTTATTATGAGGGGCTCCCACCATCCCTGTGCTATGCTGACATCCTCCTGCGGCTGCTTATTATGAGGGGCTCCCACCATCCCTGTGCTGTGCTGACTTCCTCCCGGGGCTGTACCTCTGCTGTGCATATTATGAGGGGCTCCCACCATCCCTGTGCTATGCTCATTATGAGGGGCTCCCACCATCCTTGTGCTGTGCTGACTTCCTCCTGGGGCTGCTTATTATGAGGGGCTCCCACCGTCCCTGTGCTGTGCTGACTTCCTCCTGGGGCTGTACCTCTGCTGTGCATATTATGAGGGGCTCCCACCATCCCTGTGCTATGCTCATTATGAGGGGCTCTCACCATCCCTGTGCTGTGCTGACTTCCTCCTGGGGCTGCTTATTATGAGGAGCTCCCACCATCCCTGTGCTATGCTGACATCCTCCTGCGGCTGCTTATTATGAGAGGCTCCCACCATCCCTGTGCTGTGCTGACTTCCTCCCGGGGCTGTACCTCTGCTGTGCATATTATGAGGGGCTCCCACTATCCCTGTGCTATGCTCATTATGAGGGGCTCCCACCATCCCTGTGCTATGCTGACATCCTCCTGCGGCTGCTTATTATGAGGGGCTCCCACCGTCCCTGTGCTGTGCTGAGTTCCTCCTGGAGATGCTTATTATGAGGGACTCCCACCATCCCTGTGCTGTGCTGACTTCCTCCTGCGGCTGCTTATTATGAGGGGCTCCCACCATCCCTGTGCTGTGCTGACTTCCTCCTGGGGCTGTACCTCTGCTGTGCATATTATGAGGGACTCCCACCATCCCTGTGCTATGCTCATTATGAGGGGCTCCCACCATCCCTGTGCTATGCTGACTTCCTCCTGGGGCTGCTTACGGTGCAGGTGTCAGTGCTGTATATCACGGTGATGGTGTCAGTGCTGTACATCACGGTGCTGGTGTCAGATCACTCTATCACGGTGCAGGTGTCAGTGCTGTATGTCACGCTGCTGATGTCAGTGCTCTCTATCACCTTCCCTCTCCTCCATTGCCTTCATGCGCTCCACAGTCCTGAATTGTCACAATTACACATATAAAAAAAGAATGCTTGTAGTTGTCGATCCCAGATTCACCTCATACATGTGTTATGTCATTGGCCATGTGGTGGGACTATGTTTGCACAGCTAGTAATTATTTTGTGGCTGCAAATTTGACCTGTAGGTTTGCAAAGTTCGCCTCCCATTGAAGTCAATGGGGCCCACCACGAACGTTACGGTTTGCGAACTATTGGCCGCGAAACATCCCGTCGGAAGTTCGTCCATCACTACTCACTACTTTACATTGTAGCAAAGTGTAATTTCTTCAGTGTTGTCACATGAAAAGATATAATAAAATATTTACAAAACTGTGAGAGGTGTGCTCACTTTTGTGACATACTGTATATATTTATATTTTTTATTATTTTTTGTCACCAGAACAGTGCAGTGTCACTATGGTAATACTGTACTGCTGTTGCTATTGATCAGAGACACTGCCTGCTGTACTTTTTAAATTTTATTTACACACTGGGTGCTTATTACTATCCCATTAGGTGTAGTAAGCACTGTTTCTTTTCACAAGAGTTCAAAGGCTGCATCATGCAGCCTTTGTTTACAGGTCTGATGGCTATGATTGATCACTGTGATCACATGATACAGAGCAAATTTAATTGGCCCTGTAACCCAATCTGGGATCTGCTCAACAGCTCTTCAGTGTTGTTCATGTCAATTATGAGAATAATTACATCATATCAATTTTGTGGCATTTGGTTACGTATATTAGCTTTACCTGTAAGCATTGTTTGAATGAACATCTAATGTTTGCGTGTTCAAAAAATTTGAAAAGGTTGAACAAATTCTCATGGGTGTACTTATCTTTTCACATCACTGTATCTCTTGGACTAGCAAAATGAGAATGGCAGAAATGTTTAAAGAAAAAAGTATGCGTGCAATGTATTTTCTAGTGGGAATTGCAGGATGTAAAATTGTCTACAGTCTTTCTGCAGTTTTTCCTATTTATCTATGCAAGAGTTGCAATTTGATATGACATCATTTGAATTCATTTTGATCGAAAACAGATTTGACAACGTTCCAAGCAGATCCAAATTACAGACACTGATTTCCAACTGCTTACGTCAACATACAAGTTAAACAGATTGTAAATTTGAGGACACAAGGTTATTCTCGATATGAAAAACATTTCAGAATAATATGACAATGTTTGAGAGATTACGTATAGGTTTCATGGTTTTAGATGCTCAGGTTCTCTTTTTGTTTAATGGTTTATATGCATTTATGGAGAGCACCCAGGGGTGCAAATGTTGCCATAAGAGCCCATTTGGACACTTTAGATCCCAGTGATAGAGCGTATTAAGCCATTTTAACTTTGGTTCATTTACTTCCACCATGACTCACAGAAAGCAGTACTTTATGTTCTGATCATAATGACCGTTGTATAGAGCAAACAGTAAACACAGGTAAATAGCACTGCTTTCAGTAAATTATGAAAGGTTGCGTATAGTATCAAATCTTGTATACACTATACGTCCAAAGGTTTGCAGATGTGTAACCATCACCCCTACTATATATGAACTTGTTAGACATTCCATAAAAAAAAATGGGCATTTATAAAGTATATAGTTGGGCATCCTTTTTTAGCTATAACAGTGTCCACTCCTCTGGTAAGGTTTTTAACAAAAGTTTGTAGTCTGGCTGTGGCTGTGTGCAACCTGCCAAAAGAGCATTTGTGACGTCAGGTACTGATGTTTCATTACATCCCAAAGGTGCTCCGTAGAGTTGAGGTCAGGGTTCTGTGTAAGACATTGAGATCCTCCACACCAAATACATCAAACCATGTCTTTATAGAACTGGTTTTGTGCACAGAGGCACAGCCATGTTGGGAAACAAATTATTACCATAAGAGAATTTGTACAGTAATTGGGAGATTATCTCATATAGGTTGGACTGTGAAGAATGTACAGCTGACACTGAGGTGAGCACATAGTTCAGTTTAAAACAAGTTTATTTGGATAAAAAAAAATAATACATTGTTAAAAACAAGTTAAGCAAAGCGATATCATCTCAAGCAAGCTGATAACACATCACTGATGTTTATGTTGATACTTGTTTCAAATGCTGATGATATGCCCACGATCCAGCGGACCTAGAGAGGAATCCCACATCCGGGTAACACATCAGGGCGCCCGCACCTGAATGGGGTATGGGCCATGCCTGGCCCAGCCGCATCAGGTGGGATAGTTTATATAACACGGCGGTGGTTTCCTATGCTGGGCGTCTTTCCAGCGGTGTAGACATAGGACGCTGTTATGCGCTAAAAGCTGAGGAACTGTTTCTTCTATAAGGTAAATGGACGGTGTAACTGCCCAATCAAGTGAATACGTTTTTTGGAGGTGAGAGTGACTACGATATAACCAGTTTTACTTATGCACTGCAGGGAGATTGAGATGTGTTTGTTCAGGGCATATGTTGGAGTCGGTATCTAAGGCATCTTCTTGAGCCACAGTGACTTCAGGGATTATTTACTCAGTTTTACATAGAAGACGTTTAACACTGATCAGTTAAAGAAGGCTATAATGAATGGAATGCAGCGGTGATGCCAATGTGCTGGTTGCAATGTGATCCAGGCTACTGTATGATTATTTTAATGATCTCCTTCTGTCTTCATCCTTCCCTAATGTTCCAGTACAAGTCGATACATATCTATATGTGATCTGTCCCCCGTGGTCCCTATGCAGGATATATAGCCGTGACACACACACACACACCATTCATATTCTGTGAAAAATTGCCAAAAAAACAATATCTGCCAGAGTATATAAACTTAGGAGCACAACTGTATGTATGTGTGTTGTGATATTGGGGGTGTTTAGCTCAAGGGATAGATGCAGTTTTAGTGCAGTAAGTCCATGTAAGACAGGCGTTTATAATTAAAGGGGTTGTAAAACCTCATGTTTTATTACCTTAATTTTGGCAGTGAGCCCCCCCATTTTGTTTACCTGAGCCCCGTAATTCCCTCAGTGGAGACGCACTCTCCCTCTCTGCATGGGGCCCTCGCTCTTGATTGGATAGATTGATAGCAGCGCAGCCATTCAGCTGGGAGCCAGGGGCCGGACCGAGCCCTGCTGTCTTTGTCAATGGACGCAGCAGGACACAGGAGCACGCCCACACAAGTGCCCCGAGGGAGAGCGGCTCTACCAATGGGGCACGCGGGCGCCAGGGCTGCGTCCGGAATTCATGTATATGGACGCAAATGCTGGACTCAGGAGCGTGCCAGCACATTAACCCCCTGGGAGAGCGCTTCTCCTAGGGGGTTATCTGATGCAAGGAGGAGCCGCAAGAGCCGCCGAGGGACCCCAGAAGAGGATCGGGGCCACTCTGTGCAAAAAGGAGCACAGTGGAAATAAGTATAACATGTTTGTTATTTTCAAAAAATAAAACAGGAAGGTTTACAATCACTTTAAGGGCCTGTTAGCCCATGTTTATTAAATGAAAAAACAAAACACAAGTCCATTCAGGATTCCCACGCAGGGCTTCAAACTTCATTTAGCACTTAAATAAAAAACATACCGAGCCTTCTGGCTCTCTCATCAGCAGTTCCTCTGCTTGCTCCCAACAGACTTAGTGATTCTTTCTAGCCCCCTGGACTCACTGGCATGCTTAGTCTCTGTGACTCTCAAGGCTGGCCAGCCTTTCCCAGTCCCTGGGCAAAGAATCCCCCTTACACGGAATGCAGTCTCCCACAGGGCAGATAGCTTTCCAGACACAGGTCCGAACTTCCAAAAGCAGCAGAAAGCTGCTCACACTCCACCTTCCACCACCTTCTGCTCTCACCAGCCCCTCATTATGTGGGCTTTGCGCACCTGGGAACACAACCTGCTGGCCATCCACAAGACCCAGACACAGGGTTGGAGATCTCGTCCCACCCAAGACTCTTAGGGATCTCCAAACTACAGAGCCCCATCCGGAAATAGCTAAATCCGGAGAAAGCTGCCAAAGCAGTTTTCTGAGTTTCAAAGCTATGCTCTGTAGTCCGCCAATATGAAGACTCTGTGTCCACTTTAACTCTGTTTCCCAGAGACAGGGACTCTCACTATTACAGTGTGTGTATGTAATAAAATGTATATATATTTATATTCTTAATTTTGGATGTTGGAATACTATGGTTATAGAATATACAGCTTTTTTTTCTTTCACAGTACTTTGGGTTGGATACCATTTCCACCTTAATCTGTCAGTATATGATCCAGTGTCTGCCAGACCTGGCCCTGGGTAATGATATCAGGGACCAGTCGGCTGGACAATAGTCTTGGTCTATGTTGAGCCCGTGGGACTGTATGTGGCCACATGCTAATGAAATTGGTGTGCATTCTTATTATAATGATATTTTTATGAAAATTGTATAAAATAATTTTTGATAAATGATTGAATTATTTTGATATTTTGTTAGTAATGATGATGTTTTTTCCTAATTGAATGTTAACTAGATATACTCTGAATTTTCCCTGAAGAAGCGGAGATACCACTCCAAGAAATGCGTTGGATGATTCCACATCTGTGTACTAATATCTGCATTTGAAACAAGTATCAACATAAACATCAGTGATATGTTATTACCAGCTTGCTAGTCCGCCAGACAATTCGATTGTGTGTGCACAGCATTAGGCATCCTTTATAATGTAATGTACATAAAATTCAAAAGCTAGTATGAAACCCTCGCAGAATGGCTGTGGCAGTTGGACAGACGGGCGTTAGACTATAGCATCCAGGGGAACAATTCAAGTATCACAAATATACTTCAATATTACCTCAACTGTGGGTGTGCATTTTTTTAAGTACATCCATTCTCACAATCCTTCAGTAAATGTATTTATGTCTTATGCTGCATACACACGACCTGACTTTCTGGCAGACTAGGTCTGACGGTCTTCCCAACTGACTTTCAGCGGAGTTCCGACTGACTTTTTGAATGAACGTACTTGGCCACACACGAAGGGACTTAGTCAGTTTGAAAGTCCATTTGTTTTGAACGTGATGACGTAAACGGGACTAAACAAAGAATTTTAATAGCCAGTAGCCAATAGCTTCACCTGTGCCATATTTGGTCAGTCGGACCAGCACACAGAAGAACGGTTTTCCCGATTTTAGTCTGTCGGAATTGAGTCAGTTGGATAGATTTAAAACATGTTCTATTTCTAGGTCTGTCAGATTTATTTTTCAAAAAACGATCGGACTAGCCCACACATGATCGGATTGTCCTACGGACTAATCCCTTCGGACCAAGTCTGCTGAAAAGTCCGTTTGTGTGTACGTGGCATTAGAGTTCTTTAGAATTATGCTGGGCAGATCATTTAATGAATTTAAAAATCTTACTTTTTTCTAACAAATTGTTTGGGCTTGTGTCGATGGCCGTTTGCTTGCTTCAAACAGGTTTTGCATTCTCATACAAGTCTATGGAAACTGATGCCATTAAGAAAAGCCCAAATCCTGTCAACATAGGTCATTTCTGTGTTTAACTGTACTTTGCAATGCATGTTTCTTCTTTTTAATAAATGAATGGCCTTTAATTAAAACTTGACTTCAAGAAATGTAAAAATTCCTCCTTGCGGTGGGGCCGAAGAACAAGAGTTGCCTGCTTCTTTAGGCATAGAAAAGAAAATTTGCTTGCCTGATCCTCCACTCCTTTGCACTGCTAGACCAGTCTAAAGTCCTGATGTCAAAGACCAGCACAGGGTCCATTGCCGAGGAACAGTCCATCACTTGGGCACAGGGGAGCGCAGTCCACCTGTGGAGCACAGGATCTGGTAAGTTAAAGTGCTTCTATTTTCCCCTGGTTAAATAAGCAGGTAACCCTTGCAGTGTGGGCACAGTCCCACTGCGGGGAGAATTATTAGATTTCTTACAGTTGGGCTTTGAGAATCATTGAGAACATTGAGAAACATTGAGAATCATTGCATAGAACAATTTTGGAACATACTGTAGTTTATGTACTTTTGAATCACTTTCCTATTTTTTCGTTTCTAATATATGTTTTTAAGGTTTTATTTTAATGATGATATATTCCACTTAATGATCTTACATACAGTATCTACTTGTATAAAACAATATTTATGCTTTTATGTGTACAGTACTATTTGCAAGACTAACAGAACATAAACAGATAATGAATATTATATGTTGTTCTAAATCATACCATGCTTCCTAACCTTCAAAAACTCTTCCCAGTATTACTCATGACAAATAAGATCAAAAAACTTACTACAAGTTTTGAACAGATTGTTTTCATCAGGAAGCAACAGACAATGCCAGAAGAGTTAACTAACCTTTTTACAACATACTTTTATCATAAAACTTCAGTAGTTGTGTTTCTTTACTAGGATGCCAAAAACATAAAGCTAACTTATAAATACAGAGTTTGTATGAGGACACGGCTCCAGAAAACAGTGAATAAACAGATACATACACTGATGCAAGTAGCAGAGTACAATCTATATAATACAGAAATGAAGCCAGCCAATGCAACCAGAGCAAGTTTGTATTGGTTGCTATGGATATTTTACATAGAATTCAGCTTTTTATACTTTTATTAATGTAGTAGTATGCAATTCATATTACCACATTATGACTTAAACTGCCCGATCCCAATTTTATTATTTTTTTTATGCGGTTTACTATCGCTTTAACAGGTATCCATCAAATGGGCTGTGTATCATAAACATCTCTCATGTATTTTTTTTTTTCATGAAGACTTTTTTCACCTTCTGTTATATATTTTTTTGAATTGCAGTGTTTATGATCTCTTCTAGTCTCATTTATCCACTTCCTGTCTACATGCATTTACTCCATCAACACCCCTGTCATTGCATATAGCATTCCCATAGCTTGTAGCGTAGCACCCTATGCCCTCCCTTTGTTGGCAACTATATCAACACAGGAAAGCTCCTCCAACTGTGTGGTGTGTAGGTCATAATTGCCCAGTATACACAAAAAAATATAATTTACTTCCTGGAATCTACAGTATCTGCCCTTAGCTCAGGCATACAGGCAGCATGGTGTGCTAAGCTGAGAAAACCCATTCTCACCTCCTGAAGACCACTGGGCCAATGAGAGCTGCAAGTGTGCCTCTGTGTGTATGTGTAAACCCAGGAAGTAAACAGGCAGCAGCTTCAGCTTCCCACTGTTAAAATGATTGCAGCCAGACTCAGTGGAGGGAGATTTCGGCAGCATATTTGGCAAGTACAGAATCACAGTATATATAAAATAATATGCAAAGCAGTTGAAGGGAAGAACTTCAGAATGGCAAAGATATGCCATCGGGAGCAGAGATCAGTGACATGTCACACACAGCCACGCCCCCCCACAGTTAGAAACACGCCCCAGGACACACTTAACCCTTACACTGCCCCCTAGTGGTTAACCCATTCACTGCCAGTGTAATTTACACAGGAATCAGTGCATTTGTATAGCACTGATTTCTATATAAATGTCAATGGTCCCAAAAATATGTCAGAAATGTCCGATGTGTCCGCCATAATGTTGCAGTCACGACAAAAATCACTGATCGCCGCCATTACTAGTAAAAAAAAATATTAATAAAAATGCCATAAAGCTATCCTCTATTTTGTAAACGCTATAACTTTTGCGCGAACCAATCAATAAATGCTTATTGCATTTTTTTTAACCAAAAATATGTAGAAGAATATGCATCACCCAAACCTGAGGAAAAAATTATTTTTATACATTATTGGAGGATATTTATTATAGCAAAATGTAAAAAATAATGTGTGTTTTCAAAATTGTCGCACTTCTTTGTTTATAGCGCAAAAAAAAAAACCCGTAGGGGTGACCAAATACCACCAAAAGAAAGCTCTATTTGTGGGAAAAAAAGGGAGGTCAATTTTGTTTGGGAGCCACATGGCACGACCTCGCAATAGTCAGTTAAAGCGACGCAGTGCCGAATCGCAAAAAGTGGTCTTGTCTTTGGCCTGCCAAATGGTCAAGGGCCTAAGTGGTTAAAGTGTAATGAAGGTGTCCTGGGAGGACCATATTGCTGACTTGCAAATAGCCTCAGGAGACTCATCACTGAGCTGTCTGCAGAGCTGGCACTGCCCTAGTTGAATGTGCTCTTAAGACCTCCAAAACAGGAAGGACTTGTGAAGAGTAGGCTCTTTTAATTGTGTTTTAACAATCTAGGAGGTAACTGAACGTGTCAAAGCTGACTGACCCTGCCTTAAGCCATGCTGGAACCAAATACAGATTTCAGCTTTCCTGAATGAAAAGGTAGCTGACAAACAAGTCACCAGAGTTAGTTCAACATCTAGGGGATATGATTCTCTCACTGAACTAAGAAAGACGGTAAATTGACTTCCTGTTTAAATTGGAAGGAGAAAGACACCCCATAGATAACAGCAGTGTGGAGTTTTAGGACTATTCTGTATGGGTAGAAAGTTAAGTGAGGCTCCTTGGAGTACAAAGCCTGCAGTTCTGACACTCTTTTTCACAGAGGTTGTAGCAACCAGAAATATGGTCTTCAGGGTTAGATTGCAGAGTGTAGCCAATTATGCAGGATAGAAATGAGGCCATGGTAGAAATGAGAACCATAAGCAAGTTCCATATAGGGTACATTGGTTTCCTGGGAGGTCTATAACTTCATGCAAGCCTTTTAAGAATTGCTTTACTAAAGGGTTAAAGATTCCTTAAACCCTTGTAAGTGCAGACAAGGCCGAACCTTGAACTTTAAAACATATTTTGACCTAGTATAACTATAAAATGGTCCTGCGCAAACCAAATGCTAATGAAAGTGCTACGTGCTAAAAATATATATATAAATAAATAAATAAAAAAAAAACAGGCACAAAAAACAGTCCATAAAAATCCCAGAATATTGGTTCAATGGCGTCAAATGCGTTCAGAAAATAATGCAAAGAAACAGCAGGCAAAGGTGCTCCTATAAGCACGGGAAACTCTGTGCTCCCAGAACTCTCACCTCAGATCTCTTAAAAACAGGCACATCAAGTATACCAAACAGCTTCCGTTTTGTCCTTAGCCACCAGGGGATCTTCAATAATAGCTGACTGGAATAACATGAATATCCATGCTAGGCCACCAGGGGGCCAATCATCCCTGTATTGGTAGATAATGTCTGCGGTGGCGAGTTCTGCTGATAAGTGCCGCTCAAAAGAGAAACATAGGGAGAGGAAAGGGGCTCTGATAGTGTAGTATTTATTTAAAAAACGAAGTTCAATCAATTACAAATAAAATTGGACTCTCACATTTAAAAGAATGATACAGTGCACAAAGAAAAATGGTGTACTGGCGTCTTCCGCCAGTCTTACTTCACTTCCGGTATCGCGTCACGACCACTCCCTACGCGTTACGTCAATCACGTGACTTCTTCAGGGGATCGTGATTGGTCGTAAACCCCCTTTATTCACTTTCATATTTGGACCTAGGCCCCTGCTCAGCCCCAGTTGTAAGAACTGTAGAACCTTGGCTGGTTTAGGTGATAAGGACTCCAGGCTTTTGCTTTGTGAGATCTGCATAATTTTCTCATATTCTTTGGCAAGTCTTATTCATGAAGACCTCTCTGGTTTGACACAAGGTAGGCACTACCTGCACTGAGCACCCTTGACTTGGTAGCATCTGCCTCTCAACTTCCATGCCATCAAAAGTAGTCTCTTGGAGCTGGATGGCAAAACTGTCCATTAGAGAGCAAATCCATTATCACTGGAAGAGGCAAGTGTAGGAGAGACAGACACTAGAGTATCCTAAAGCCAAAATGGTATATTTGCAATTATTGATAGAGGAAGTACCACTGACAGCCTAAGAATTCTACCCTCCCACTGCTGTCTAGGCACAGTACAAATCTAGCTCCTCTTTCTAAAAAGGAGTGAATGACGAAAGTGGTTTGAACACTACTCAGTTCAAGAGCATTCAATACTATGCCTTTATAAGCTTAACATCCCATGATTTTGAGCAGCCTGCTCTTTGAAATGCGTCCCCCAACCTTTCTAGCTGGGGTTTGATGTGATAATGTTCCATCCAAAAACAATTTGTCAGTTACGAAGAACCAGGGATACTCGGGCACTGTTCTGCTGGGAGAGGACTTCACTCCCAAAGCACCTTTGGCTTTCTCTATAAGAGGACAGATATTCCCTTGTAGAAGTTCTACTGAAGAAGTTCTTTCCTGTCGCTATTGCAGACAGTAATGCCCCGTACACACAATCGAACTTTCCAACAACAAAACCGTGCATTTTTGTTCGAAGGATGTTGGCTCCAACTTGTCTTGTATACACACGGTCACACAAATGTTGGCCAACGATTACAAATGTGGAAACGTGACGTACATAACATACAACGAACCGATAAAAAGGAAGTTCAATAGCCAGTGCGGCTCCTTCTGCTTTATTCTGAGCATGCGTGAACTTTTGGGTGTTGGACATGTACACACGATCGGAAATTCCAATAACAAAGTTTTGTTGGCGGAAAATTTGAGAACCTGCTATCAAACATTTGTTGGCGGAAAGTCCGACAGCAAATGTTCGACGGAGCATACACATGGTCGAACTTTCAGCCAATAAGATCACATCCAACATTTGTTGTTGGAAAAGCCAATGGTGTGTACCGGGCATAAGACCAAGTAGGTGTCTTCTAAACCTATAGAGCATCCAGTCTCCCAGATTTATGAATATTATAATTGATTGGAGGTTTTCCATCTTGTACTACTCCAACTTCCTGTGCTAGTTTGTTTTTTCTCTTCCACTTTAGCACTGGGCACAGATTACCTGATTTTTATTTTTTTATTTTTTTCCTAGGACCAGAGGTGAAACAAATCCTCATCTCCTCTTGGCAACTGGAACCTTCCAGATTGCTCCCCCCCCCCCCCCTTTTAAACCAGCTACAAACTGGACCAGAATTTTTTACTATTCCATCAACTCTGGTAGCCTGGCTGACTGGAAGAGATTGAAAGGTGGACTTCTCACCTATCAATGCTATATGATCATTATGCTCATTGAATTACGCCCCCGCATTGCTGAACATTTGTCATGGTGTTATACTTTTTCAATAAAAATTATTGTACCAGAAAGGTGGACCTCCCTTTAACTTCCACCAATGTCACACCAATATAGCTGATATGGCCCACAGATCCTGAATATTTTCCATCCAGGTGTGTGCGTAAAGCTTCACACAGGCATCCCCTGGATGAGTGCACCCTTGAAAGGACTTCCGCTTTTCTCACAAGGCAGGTCACTTAGATCTTTAAGGCTTCAATAATGAAGATTTGGTACTTTTCCAGTTCCTTTACTAATCTTTTTCCTGGTCCGTAGGATTTTGCCTCCTTGTATCTACTTGGGAGTTGCCGTCTGTATGCTTGACCTTTTTGAATTTTCTGTTTTTTGTAAGATGATATTCACCCTGACCTGCTAGTGGTTCCCCCTGAGATGGCTGTATCCTGTCTACTCCCAAATAGATTGGATCCGTTGTCTTGTTTCTTGCACCAGTTTTCTTTTATCTGCAGGGCTGCAATTTTCTGTAAAATTCAATGCAACATGACTATCTGGAGGTGTTCTGTATACAGAATGTATACAGAACACCCCCCTGAAACATAATTACCTGCTTGTATGACTGGCCCACTGATTTTCCCAGAAGTCTGCACCAAGATACAAGTCAGATTTTTGGCATCCACTGCAACAAAAATTTCATTTTTGATAAGATACTCCCAATAGGAAATCACGTCTAAAGGGATGCAAATCCTGCCACTTTCCTCTGTGTCCTGCAGGTGCAGCAGCTGATTGATAATTATGAACCCCTCCCATTAGACTCACTTAGCACATGGGCTGCTTATTGCTGGTCTGCCGGCACCTACAGATGCTACAGTATGTAGAAGCACTTCAGATCTAGATCTAATTTTCAGACTAGAGCCTCCTTAAATGTGACAGCAAGGTGACATGTCTTTCCAGCTATATTAATGATGCATCCACCATCAGAGAAGACTGCTGCAGGTTGACATTTAGCTTTTTTCAGGGTATACAGTTTTGTCAACCTGTTTATATGGGCATTTTTCTCTGACCCCTTCAATTCTTTCTGGATTAACTCCTCCAGTTGTTCAGTGAAGGGAGTTTCCTCCACTTCACCAAAGGCAATTGTGTCCTTGCAAAAAGGCTCTGTTGGGCAATCTTCAAAGCTCGTGACCCCTTTAACTCTTTCTATCCATGGCAAGATTTCCAATTTGGACACTATTTACTGGCTCTGGTTGGAAGTGCTAGGCAATTCAGCCACTGACTAGGAAAATACAGTCTTCATGCATCAACTCCTTGGCTGAATTCTTTAATCAAGGTGGCTACTTTCCAGACATCCCCTTCTTTGCTCCAAGTGGACTTGACATGCTAGCTTGTCAAGCAATGACTTACCACCATGAATGCAGCATCTATTAGGGCTAGTAATATGTGGCATTTGTAAACAGGGAGTAATAATAATGAGAGGTGAGATGATGACATTGATCAATGTTGCCTGGATATCAGCACTTGAATGGTGACTGTTCTGGCTTTTAGCAGGCTCCCTCCATCTTGAGGACCTTGCAAGGCTGTATAGAGCTTGTTCCAGGCAGATTTGACATACTAGCTTGGCAGGCAAAGACTTTCCAAAACAAATGCAGCAACTATTAGGGCTGGTAACTTGTGATGTTTGTAAACGGGGAGCAATGATAATGAGGGGTGAGATGATGACCTCAATCAACATTGCCTGAATGTCTGTTTTTAGATGGTGACTTGTCTTGACCTTTAGAAGGTTCCTTCCACCTTGTGGTCCTTACAGGACTATAGATATTGGCTCTATTTTTCTCAGTCTTCACTACTTACCTAATCCCTATACCTAAAAGCAATGGGTGGTCTGACTGGACAGCGTTCCCCATAGAAACAGAGCAAAGCAGCAGACTGAAATGAAAACCGGTATAAGGTTAAGTCTCCACTACTGCGACCTGGAAGTTGTATGATTTTGCCGCAAATTTGATGCGACTTGAAGCAATACCTGTGTATTCTTGAGGTCTATGAACACAGATATGAATGGTACTCATTGGGGTACGACTTATCATGCAACTTTGCAGTGACATGCCACACTAGTGGAAACTGAGCCCAACACAGTGATCCCAGAGCAAGCATTGAGAAAGGGATAGGAAGAGCCCAGGTAAATGCCATAAAGAGCACAATTATCCTAGAGCAACACTGAGAAAGAGAGAGGAAAAGCCCAGGTGAATGCCATAAAAAGGGAAAACATACCTGCAAACAATGACCACATAAGCATCCAGCATGCAGTTAAAGAGGAAGTAAACTCTCCCACTCTGATGCTTCTCTTCATTTAGTCCATTATAATAAGTAATTATCAGACTTTAGCCACTGTAACCCTGCCCAAATCGCATATTACTTACTGTTTAAAGAAACTTTAAAAAAACTTGTTTCCAGGGGTTAGGCAGCGCCATCTTAAGTACGGTTTTCTGAGTCCACAGTGGAATGTATTTCCGCCCTTACATTGAGCACTTCCTGTACTGTTAACCAAGCCTCCTTCTCAATCCAACGTTTCTATGGCAACCCTGCTTCCCTGTTCATAGCTGACTTGTTTTATTTCATAGTATTTACTTGTGCCGATGTCTAATGTTTCCCTTTGTCAGTCTTATCAGCTTCAGCAGTAATGGCCAGGTTTACATTGTATGTCATGTCACATGGTCACATGGTGTGTAGGAGGAAGCTCTGAATGAGTCTGAAGTCTCCTGGGAGTTAAGTGATGTGCCGTAGGAAGTCCTGATAACAGATAAATAAGACATAGAGAATGTGCCGTAAATCAGGGGATATCTGGGCAAGCTCAGTGACTTCATTCTAAAGAACAAAAAGAATTACAATACTAAGCAAGTAAGGCGATATCTACAATCAGTGTTAATTAGGGTTTTTTATGCTGATTTACATGGGACAAAGTGGAGGGTTCACAACCACTTTAACCAGTCCTATTAGGTTGTGGGGGCAGAGTCACAACACATTGTATGCTGCCATGATGCACCAGGAAAGAAATCTATAAGTAGATTGCTTTTCAGAGGAGTGGCAGTCTTTTTCAATCAGAGCAGTAGAGGGGGCCATTAGTGTAATTGTCTAGGGAGGAGGTGGTGTTTAACCACTTAAGGACCGGAAGGCTTTTCCCCCTTAATGACCAGGCAATTTTTTGCGATACGGCACTTCGTTGCTTTAACTGACAATTGCAAGGTTGTGTGACGCTGTACCCAAACAAAATTGACGTCCTTTTTTCCCCACAAATAGAGAATTATTTTGGTGGTATTTGATCACCTCTGCGGTTTTTATTTTTTAGGCTATAAACAAATAAAACAGCAACAATTTTTTGAAAAAAAATCTTTTTTTTTACTTTTTGCTATAATACATAGCCAACAAAATATATAAACAAAACAAATTTCTTCATCAGTTTAGGCCAATATATATTCTGCTACATATTTTTGGTAAAATAAATCTTGATTTGTTTTAGGGACTTTTTTTTTTATTGTTTTATGGCACTCTGCGCATTTTAGTGGGACTGCGACATTGCGGCGGATAAATCTGACCCTAAGTGACAATTTTTGGAGACCAGTGACATTGATACATTGATCAGTGCTATAAATTGCACTGATCAATGTAAAAATGACACTGGCAGGGAAGGGGTTAACACTAGCGGGCGGTCAAGGGGTTAACTGTATTCCCTAGATGTGTTCTAACTGTAGGGGGGATGGGCTGCCAGGAACATGACAGAGATCACTGTTCCCGATGACTGTCAGAACGGGGATCCGCCTTTTTACAAAGGAAGATCCCCATTCTGCCCCTGTACTAGGTGATCGCGGGTCGCTGGCAAACATTGAGTTTGCCAGACCCACGGGCACGCTCCCGCAGCATACAGCTAAGGTGATTCATGCAGGAGAGCCAACCTGGCGCCTTATATCAACGTTGGCTGGTCGGCAAGTAGTTAAACTTACACACCAGTTTTCCAGCCTCTAGTGTGCATGTACTCCAAATGGCTATGTGTCCTGCACACCTTAACATACACACAGTGTGTGGGCCAGTTCACGCTGGTGTAATGCCAGACATCACATGTGATGTCTGTTCAATGTGAATTCAGCCATACAGATTGTATGGCTGAATTTGCATCGCATTCGCGCCAAACTTGTGCAGGACCCTTTTTTTTGGTCCGCAGCAGAATCAGGTCACATGGATGTTCACCCATGCAATCCGATTCTTGTCCGAATTCACCGTTCGCACTGCGATCTGTGAACCATGGGTTCATATATATATATATATATATATATATATATATATCTCCCCATGTTGTCCATTGATGTCCATCCATCTTCAATCATGCCACCCGATGGACTTGAAAAATAAAAAAAGTAAAAAAGCTCTGCCTCGATGGGACTGCTGTCTCTTGGCTGTGCCAGCTGTTATACAGGCAAGGGCAGGGCAACCCATTGATGTAACCGAGTGACCCATCCCCTTCTGACACCAGAGGGGGCAGGGTAATCTGGTTACATCAGCGGGTAGCCCCTATATAACAGCTGTCACAACCAAAAGACAGCAGTCGCAGGGAGGCCTCCCATGAAGGCAGAGGTTTTTGTCTATTTTTCGGGTCTTTTGGGCGGCATTATTGAAAATGGATGGACATCATGGGACACTAATTATTTATCTATTTTAATAAAGGAATTGTCAAAAACTGTCTATTGCGGTTTTTACTATTTGACATATTTACCCGATACCCATTCACATGGGGGGCAGGATTCCATATTCCAATAAGCCCCCATTCGCAGACCCCCACAACCACCGGGCCAGGGTTGTGGGGATGAGTCCCTTGTCCCCATCAACCACAAAAGCACCCTCCCCATGGTTCAGGAGGGGGGGTGCTCGCTTGTCCCCCCTCCTTTCCTGGCCTGCCAGGCTGCATGCTCAGATAAGGGTTTGCTATGGATCTTTGGGGGGGGGGAACCCACGCCAATTTTTTTTTACATTTTGGCGTGGAGCTCCCCTCAAAATTTAAAAGGGCCTGGTATAGATTTTGGGGGGACCTCACATTGTTTTTTTTTTACATTTTGGCATGGATGTCCCCTTAATATCCATACCAGACCCGAAGGCCCTTGTATGGACTGGGGGGGAGCCTGGTATGGACTGGAAGGGGGAACGCTGTTTTGTACCTTGATTTTTCATTATACTGCCAGGACCTGGCAATACATTACAGCTGCGAGCAAGTTTAAATTACATTTCTTCCTTTAGAAATGTTATTTTGCTGCAGCACTGTTGCACACATCACGCATATGTGCCACTTTACAGGCAGACTAAGGGGACCCCCAGGCACGATATTTGAAGGAATATTTCATTTTTATTGTTTCACTTTAAGCATTATTAAAATCATTGCTCCTGGAAAAAACGGTTGTTTTAAAACTTTTTTTTGCATTAATACTTGTCCCCTGGGGCAGTCCCCAAACACTTTTTATGGCCGATAACTTGTATATAAGCCTTTAAAATTTGCACTTTTGATTTTTCATGTTCGTGTCCCATAGACTTTACTAGGGTTTGCATGTTTGCACAATATTTTTGCCTGTACACGTGTTCTGGTGTGAACCAAACTGAGCAGTGTTCGGCCCATCCCTAATTCTGAATAGAAATACAGAGGCATATCTAGTAAAAATGGCGCCTATGGCAAGCCCTGTCAAAATATTTTTAGTGTACAGGGCCGTGTTTTCACTGCATGAGATACAAACAGATATACATCCATAGGTAAGCAGGCCAATTCAAGTCAATTGGGACTCAGTAGCTGCATTAACACGGCCCCTGCTCTCACCCTTTGGGTGCAGGAACATGCCCCCGATCACAGACAGTGTACATTCAAGGACATGCACCCGCACCCAAATGGATATCACATGCCAAATGGATGTGAAATTGGGAACAATAACCCTCCCTTCACTCTATCCAACAACTCTAGTTCTACTTGAAGTATGAAGGAGACCTGCCCCTGCCCCAGGAAAGGTGCCCTCCATGACCGGCACCTGAGCAGGGTTTAGAGATCTCAAAGAGCAAAGTGCAAGTCTCCAAGTCCCGAATCTTGAAGCAAGTGAAGTCAATCCTGAACACATTCTCCTCAGATCTGCACAGAAAATCTGATGACAGAAGACAAGTGATGTTAATGACATACAGTGCCTAGCACAGGCCTAGGACATGCTCTGGTCTCAGCTCCTTCAGGCCTAACAATTCCTGTTTGGTGACTGCAGCCACTCACCGGAGCTCCCCATTGCTGTCCTTCCTAGCATGCATGTGCTTTTATGCCAGTCAAAATTAACTGCCAGCGGCAGGATCGCAACAAGGCTGCCAGTTGGTCCCTCTGGAATCACTCCCATTGTTAGTGTAGCGCCGGTACTCCTGAGTATGCACTATATGTTTACATTTTTGCTCAAAACGGTAATGAGTTTTGGGACCAATTGTGCTAAATTGTACTTTGGCATCAGTTTGGCTGGGCTGTATAGAAGTTCTGCCTGGTCATAGGTGGGGTTGTAAACTTATAGGCTATAGAACCTAGTCTGGTTGGACACATTGGGTACCAATCTCTATCTCGGAACCAATCAGTGGGTGCATTTGTCTCACTGCGTAATCCGGGAAGGGGTACTTAAGGTGCCAAAGTCACATGGTTCTGGGTTCTAGTCCAAAAGTTTTTGCCGACTCCGTGGTCTTGGTCCTCCTGACCAGCCCCCAGGAGCCCTCATGGCCTGGGGTGCGGATCCATCCATCTCCAAGCCTCAGAACTGGCTAGTTCGAGGCGCCGTAACTGGAAGGAGGATTCTAAGGTGTTCCAGTGCCATCTCGGGTTTGGAGAGAACCAGCAACTCTACAACCAGGGGAGAACTCTTCAGTGAGAGAGCCACGCACAAGGCTGGCTGCTCGGTAAGAGCCTGGAAGCTGAGCTGCCATGGACATTGATTGAATCCACAATTCTTACAGTATCGCCAGTCCGGCTGAAAGATTCTGGTTCAGTAAGAAAAGTTCCTACTTCTACCCTTCCAGTTGTAACCAAGTTTCCAACCAAGTCTGTGTGAGAGACTTTGAATGCTAAAATTACCTGTTGGCTGCTAAACCCAAACTTAAGGATTTATCCAACAGTTAAAGAGTCCAGTTGCGAGCAGCTGTTCCCTGGATTGTGTACATAGAGAGAGACTATTGTTGAAGTCAGCAGTTCCAAGCACCTGAGCTAAACTCTATCCCGATACCCTCTATTCCCAACTTAGAGACTGAGTTTGTTCAACCGTTTCATCCAAAATAAAAATCCTGACAAGGAATTCAAGTGTCGGTCTCTACAGTTACTGGGTTATCAACCCTGGGAACCCCTAGACAAGGACAATGAGTATGAGCTGGAGGAGGTAATTGGTAAGCCCAGAAAAATTCAGCAGCTCCTTCGGGGGTTAGTGCCACACTAGTGATCAAGATTCTGTAGTATTCATAGAGGAAGCAATTCCATAGAGGTAGGTGGAGGGTTCTCTGCCACTGAAGCTTTGTCACTAGCAACAGAGTCTCCCACCCGACATCAACCTGAGAGGAAGAGGCTTCTCTGAAAAATTATACTTTGAATATTGTGACAAAAGAGGAATGCATTTATACAGACTTCTATGGTGACTGGGAGGTAGAATGTAAGCTTTACTCCCCTGCCCTGAACCTATCACTGCTTGCCTGAGTCTCGATCCCTCTCTGTCCTCAGTTGAGGACCTCCAGGATCCTGCTAGCTTCTTTCTCCTGTAGGATGTTGAGTTCTACCCGGTCTATGCCTAGGTCAGTCCTATCTGTGGTGGGGGATCTTTCATGTAATCACATGACTTTGATGCTCCATATAAGCTGGGCAGTGTTGTCACTGTGATTTGTCCTGTCCTGCCGCTCCGGGTTCTGAGATGTCAGACCCCATATTTATTACCTCCCCCTCATTCCTCCAATCCCAGCCTCCCTGCACACACAGCTCCTACAACTTTGCGCTAGCAGCCATGAGCCAGGACACAACTGCAGACTCACAGTCTCCACTGCCAATCTGTACGGAGCCACGCTCTCCTCCGGCTGTTTCTTTTCAGAAGCATGCCGCCTCACATCTCAGCACCTGAGGATGGGAGCAGGGCACCGAATCACTCCACCGCCTGGGTCTAATTGAGTAACAGGGCGGCAGAATGTACATGCGCACAGAAAGTTAAGAAAAAGTCCCTCCTTTGTGCTCACCTCCTGGGCCCCTCTGTTGACCTGATGGGGCCCAGGAAAATGTAATTGCTTCCCCTTTAAGCAAGTAGGAATGGGGAGAAGTTTAGAAAGCTCTACTTTTTAAATTCAGTAAAGAACTGTAATGCTGGCGGCCCTGCTCACGAGCGCCCCCTTCATATGGTGCCCCCTTCATATGGCGCCAATGGCACTTGCCCTGGATACGCCACTGTATAACTAATCTTTTACTTCCAGTTCACTCATGTCTAAACAACTGTAGAAATTAGAATCTTATGTGTAGACATTCACATGTTCTGATATGCCTTCTAACATCTAAATCCAAGACATTTGTGACAACAAATCCTTTGTCTAGTACAATTACTAAATTATACCTTATGAAAGCACACCCTATTCAGCCATCATTATACCTTATTAATGTGTAACCTTTTCAAGCAGTACATAAAGTCTACCTTTAATGCTTCACTCTGTGCTGGGTCCTTGAGCAGTTCAAAGAAAATGCCTTTCATTTTGTGTAGAAACCCAAGAGTTGTTTTGCTCCAATGGTATGTCTTTCAGTACTAACAGACAAAGCCCATTCATTACTGATTGGAAAGCTGAAAAAGTACATGTATGTACGTGTCAGAGAATATGTGGAATTTGAACAACATCAGGCCTTGGCAATGCATATCTGTCTATAGAAAACAGGGTAGCTATTGAAACAGAGATTCATTATCAAATCTAACTACACTGGTAGAATCATTTGCCACAACACCAGTTGTACCCTTCTGGGGCATTCTGTAAATGCTGAAATTGAAAGCCATTTACTCCAAAAAAGGGTCACAGCATCACAGAACAAAATGCCTGGAGAGCTGCCAGAGGATGAACTCCTTTCTTACCCTCTTGAATGGTTTAAATAGCAGGTTTCTATGCAGTCACTGATTAAAGGATAATTTTACATTTTGTAACATGTTACATGTTACACCCATATTCAGGGTGTAACATGTAACACGTTACAAATCCACTGACCCCCAAACCTCCCCGGCTGGTAATCTTCTTCCCCCGGCTCTCTGTTATATGCTGCAAAGAACGTGGCCGTGCGGGGTTCCTCCTGCCTGACCACGTCACTCATTCACAGAGTTCTGTAACGAGAAAACAAGGTCTGACAGCGTTTGTAACTGTCAGCTTGTAGTTCTCGAAGAACTATCACAACGCTGTTGAGCGCTGTGGTAGTTCATTGATGTGTAACTGCTTGGCCGTACGATATATGGTCAGACAGCTTACACACAGAGTCCTGCATTGCCCCCCACGGTTTGCTAATTGTGGGTACAATGCTTTCCAGGCTCCCAACAAAAAAATAGGAAATGCACATCTTTTTTACCTGCAAAAAGATGTGCATTTATTTTTAATTTTTTTTAAAAGGTGAACTTATCCTTTCAGCAACCACCAGCCTGGAACAAGAACTCACAAAAGTAAACATTTTATCTTTGATGTGTCATATTTAAGCCCCAAAACCTTTAGTCAGATCAAGCAAAGTAGCATTCCAAAATAAGCTTTGATTTTGTCGACCTTAAAGTGGTTATAAAGGTAAAATATTTATACCTTAAAGTGGTTGTAAACCCCAGTCATGAAAATTGAACTAAACGCATCTATCTGTAGAGTTTACGTGTCTCTCCAACTCTCTAATAAGCCCTTGTACAAACGGTCGGACATTCCGACCACAAAATCCGTCGGATAAATTCAGACGGATTTAGTCCGGAAGTGGTGTTGCATACACACTGTGGGACAAAGGTGTCAGAATTTCCGACAAGAATTTCCGACAAGAACGCTGTGACGTAAACCGCGTGTACATACTCGTCGTAGAGTTTGTGCTGTGCGGGGGCTAGGTGTTGGGCTTTTTAGCTTTGACACAAGCCCAGTCCATGAACAGGGCGAGGAGGAGTTCGTGGACCAAGAATTGGTTGCTCCAGCGTGACCAGTTCTCGCACATGCCTTTGCTTCGTGAGATTCAGGAGAATAATCCTGATGATTTCAGGAATTATCTCTGGATGACGGGCCCCGTTTTTCACTGTCTGCTGGCTTTGCTGTCCCCTTATACCAGCAGGCAGGATACCTGCTTGCGGCAAGCCATCACTTCGGAGCAGAGGCTCATCACCACGTTGCGCTACTTGGCGACAGGGAGAAGCCTTGAGGACCTGAAGTTCTCGACAGGCATCTCCCCCCAGGCTCTGGGGATCATTATTCCAGAGACCTGTTCTTGCCATCATACAGGTCCTGCAGAAGGACTATATTAAGGTAAGTTTTCTCCTTTAACATCACATTCTATGTATTTAATGTTTGCTAATGTATTGGATTTCTTTCCTCATTCCCTAATTACCATGATTGCAATATGCTGTAATTGATATGCTGTGCCCCTTTGTCCTCCTGCATGCTGGAAGCTTTTCAAGTTCCTGTTTTGTCCTTCATGCATATTTGCCTTCACTAACTTCCACAGCATGCTCTTCTGGTCCCATAAACCTATAGCCTAGTCACTTAGCAATGTATTTTGTCAGCTCCATAGTATTGCTTTCCCCTATACATCCCCTAAAATGTGTACAAATGTTATGTGTGTGCTTAAGTTCATGCAGAGTGCCAGAGGTTTTTTTTTTTTGGTTGGGCCAAACTCATTAGGAACCCCCCTCCCCCCAACTGCTAGGTCAGCTGATAGCAATCCTCTATCTGCTGACTTTGCCAAACCCAATACACACTATACCTACCTTTTTTCTGGTCCGATTTATGAATGAATTTACCAAAGCATGTAGTTCAAGGGCCTGCCTCAATACTTTCAAATTCTACAGTTTAAAGTTTTTTTTTCTCCTATTATTATCTTCACAGGTAATAGCAGAATGTCAAAATGTTCTTCCATTTGTTCCTTTTTTTTGTATTATGACATTTCTTACCGGTCCGGTGGGCTGCCAATAGTGTAAGTAAGGAGGGGCTGGCCAAGGTATCACACATTATTTCTGCATTCAGCTCTCAATGAAGTGGAGAGGGGTACCTGTCCAAAACATCCACCCTCCCTAATTTTTTGCAATGGGCCATCAGATGGGGGGTAAGGGATCTGATAAGGGGGCCTTATACTTTTGGCTTTAAATACTCATTTCCAAAAATGTTATACTGATCTTGGCCAAAAATGTTTGTGTCTAATCTGCTTGCAATGTTAATGTGCAAAATGACAATTTTTTTTCTTGTTTTGACTCCATAGTTTCCTTCAACGCCACAGGAATGGCAGATTGTGGCCTCCAACTTTTCCAGCCATTGGGACTTTCCCAATTGTGGAGGTGCAATTGATGGGAAACACATCCGCATCGTCCCATTCCCCAACTCGGGGTCCTACTATTATAATTACAAGGGGTATAATAGTATCGTGATGTTGGCGGTGGTGTCAGCGACATATGACTTCCTATATGTGGAGGTGGGGAAAAATGTCGGACGGTGGAGTGTTTGCACAGATAGAGTTCTACTGGCGTCTCCAGAGTGGCAGTCTAGGCTTGCCACTTCCAGAGGAGAATGTGGAAGGATTCCCCTTCGTTTTCGTTGAGGATGAGGCGTTTGCTCTGGCAAACCATCTGATGCGGCCTTTCCCGATGAGGACCCTCACCCCGGATCAGAGGATCTTTTTTTTATTTTTTATTTTTTTTTATTTTTTTTTTGCCACATCAGTGTTTCTATACCAGAGACTAGGTTCAGCTTGTCGCTCACTCGTGTCTCATTCCCAATTCCACATTATCGTGGCGTATTTAGTTGTACAAATATTTGACTTAGTGTAATCACATAAAGATTTTGTGTCATTTAATTTAAATACAAAGATAGAAAAAGATCCCCTAGTGTTTGTAGACTACCCATCATGGCGATATCTATTATCCTGGTACCTCATATCTAATACAGGTTTCCCTCTCCCTACTCCCCTCCTCCACCCCCCCCCCCCCCCATCCCCGGCTCATAAGAAGACATACTAAACAATAAAATACATAATAAGAATAGGTGGTAAAAATATACAAGCTAAAGAGCACTTGTTCTATCGCAATTACTTATAGGGGGATCCCTAATTTTCCCAATCCAGAGCCCCATATCTTTTTGAACTCCTTACCATTACCCTGCTTAAAAAAGAAAACCCTTTCATTACCAATATTTTTTCTTATATTGGCCAACCATATTTCTGGTAGTGGGCTAGAGTGTGCTTGCCAGTTCTGGGCAATTAACTTCCTTGCCTGGAAAAGACATCTAGTAACTGGTGCAAATATATTTTTAGAGATATTATATCCCTCCGGTATAGCCAACAAGCAAGTCCTCACTGTTGCCTCTAGTGTCAACCCGAAAATCTCATTCACATGATCTATAACTCGTGTCCAGTATCTAAAAAGTTTCGGGCACCTCCAGAACATATGAATGAAATCTCCAATCTGTCCGCATCTGGGGCACTGATCATTATCCCTCCATCCCATTTTAAACATTTTCCTAGGTGTATAATATACCCGGTGAAAAAAAAAGAGTTGAGAAGCTTTCTGTGCCGGAGAAATAGAAACCTTGGTTCCCTGTTCCATTATCCACTCCCAATCGGGTATGGACACTGGACCCACATCACTCTCCCATTTCATTTTACTTTTAATCATACCGCTTTGATCTAACAATTTGTCCCCCAGCCTAGTGTATATAAGCGTAATCAAGCCTTTGAGCGTATCTCGAGACATGATTTGAGATATCACCGGGACCTGGATCAACTGTATCTCCTGCGATCTAAATTGGGCCTGAATTGCGTGTCTGATCTGGAGATATTTGTAGAATGAGCGGTTTGATAGAGAGAATTCAGATCTTAAGTCAAAAAATGATCTAATAGCTGAACCCTGGACAATTTGCTCTAGCCTATGTATCCCTTGAGTTTCCCATTCCCTACATCTTTCCACTTTAAATAGCTCGTCTAGGTTTCTATTATCCCATAAGGGAGCCAACACGGATATCTTCTGATATCCTAGTAAGGCCTTAACTGTTTTCCATAGTTTAACTGCCTGAGTAATTGTTGGGCAGTGCATATTAAATGTGAAAAAATTTGTTGCGCTAAAAAGCAAAATCAATCTATATAAAACAAAAATAGCTGCTAACACAAATATTGCTGGAAACAATATATAAAGATATATGGACAATGATATAGCGCTCTATTCAAAACAAACAAAATATATAAAAAAAAGTTCATAAACAAGAATATAGTGAATGGCTTCAAAATACGATATCCTCAGATATGGTGATCACATCCAAAGGCAGAAGAAGGAATAATCATAATCCATTTCATACGCAGAGGAGGAGGGGAACCGTCACCAACACCCAAAAACACTGACTCTTACCATAGATGTACAGATAAAAACGCATGTAGTAAATCACCAAGGGGGAGGCAGTTTTCTATGCTGATTTCCCTTCGTCTACAGAGGCGCAATCATCTCAATGGGAGTCGTCCAATGGGAAAAGAGGATTCCTATTTCTGTTTAGTAGGCACTTCACTTCCCAGGAACTGCTTAAATCTCCAGACCAACAATCCTCCCAAAAACCATAGAAAACATAAAACAAAGTGGCCTCATTGCGCAGGTATACTGATAAACCAATAATCTTTTTATTCTCTAAAACCGTAGTTGAACTCACATTTAAGATGAGATATACAGGCATCAAATGACAATCGGCTACAGATGGAAAAAACGAATGAAGACCACTCCTGTGCTCCTTCTGATGTCACCAGGTCCCAAAAAACGCCCGACGTTTCGCCACCAACGTGCGTCCTCAGGGGCATGACCGTGACAGAAGAAGGAGAGCTATAAATACAGATAACTATCAAACAATTAGTGGCCTACCTTGATTCAGGTGTCAGTCTGTGGCTGCAATGTGCAACCCATTAGAAATCACCGCCGCCCCACCATGTTCCCAGCACATTCAATTGCATTCAAACAGGGGGAAGGTAAACAAGGTGACCACTTCCGGTGCGCCGTGCGTATCAAAACACCGGACTTCCGGTCTAAAGATGCGCTCCAGCGGAAAAAAAACCCCAAATATAAACGAAAAAAGAAATAAGAAAATTGTGTCCTGCACAAGAGAAAACCCAAACAGACCATATCGATCCACCCAACGAGTGCCCCAGGGCATCCAGCCCCAGAAGCAACCTCGTCAGGTCACTCAGTATACCCGGAAGTGAAGTACGTCACACGGCGCACCACTTCCGGTGTATAGATGCGTTCCACCTCACAGAGCCACTGCATGGATGGCAAACTTCCGGTCCTGCGCAGAGCACTCGGCAGCGAGGGAACAATTCTCTCAGTGTCTATGTGCTCAGCAGGAGTAAAACCGCCTGAAAACAAGCAGTCTACAATGAACATGCCCAATGCAACCGGCCACACAGAAGCAAAAGCACAAATATGAATGGAAACACCCACACCCCGCTTGTCATGACCATAAACAAGGCAGAAATGCAGCATCCAATGGCCACACAGAAATGGAGAACTGCTGACCAAAGCAGTGATGTGAACCAAACAAAACAAAAAAAAAAAAAAAAAACATTTTTTATTTTGTTTATAAAATATGGAACAGCAAAAAAATTTTTTTTTTTTTTTTTTTTTCCCTCTCTTTTTCTTCTTTTAAAAAAAATAATTCAATTAAATTAAAACAAAAGAGAAGAGATATAAGCTAATATATTATATCACTAAAAATATACCCATAATATATCCCTTTTGATGGGGACCATAGAAAGGATATAATATCTCCAAAAAGAGAAAACAATTAAAATTAACCCAGCAGAGTCAAAAAATATCGCATAATACACCTATCCACCCAAGGATCTAGTATAGCTATATGGGAAAGGAACCATAAACATCGTACAGGAGCAAAGGAGTGGTATCCATGTACATAAATCAAAAATTAAAACACACACACAAAGAAATTCAAACAACTTTAGCTGTTACTAATAAATGCATTTACATCCCATTCGACATTCATGCCGAATGGGGCATAGCACTGAACCTGATAGATCCATTTAGTTTCGAGACGTGAAATTTCACGAACCATATTGCTGCCTCTCCAGTGCCCCTGAAATCTGTCGATACCCATAAAGATGGTGCCCTGAGGGTTCTTATTATGCTTTAGGGCAAAATGTTTCGATAGACTATGTTTTGGGAATCCTTTCTTAATATTGGCTATGTGCTCTTCAAGCCTGACGTGTAATTGCCGCTTGGTCCTACCAATATACTGTTTCGAACATGGGCACTGTATTAAGTAAACTACATATTTGGAGGAGCAAGAAATAAATGGCTTTATCTGAAATGTTTCCAATGTCGAAGTTGACTGGAACGATTCAGTTCTCCTACCGGTGAGGGAATTCAGTTTACACGTGGGACATCTCCTGCATGGAAAAAACCCACCCATATTCTGAAAAAAGGAGGATTTCCTCGGTGGACTAATAACGTTAGGGGCCAGCTGCAGTCGTAAAGGGGGCACTCCCCGATAAACGACTTTGGGGCGTTCCGGCAATAAAGAACCAAGAACCTTGTCACCTTTGAGTACATTCCAATATTTAGACACTATAGTTTTAATGTCATAATATTGATTGGAATAACTCGTGATAAACGAGAACCTAAAGGAAATGTCCTCAACTCTATCTCTCGTCCCTAGCAGCTCTTCCCTATCCTTATAGAGAGCTGCAAGAAAAGCTTTTTCTAAAATTTCTTCCTGATACCCCTTTTCAATAAAACGGGCCCTCAGAATGCCAGCCTCCTTAAAAAAATCCTCAACTTCGGTGCAATTCCGCCTTAATCGTAAAAACTGACTTTTGGGAATAGAGTCCAACCAGACCTTATGGTGGCAACTATTAATGTTAATAAACCCATTGCGGTCAGTTTCTTTGAAAAAAGTTTTGGTGACAATCTTCTTATCTATCACCCTAATGTCCAAATCTAGAAAGTGAATTACCTTGCTGCTGGCTTCAAAGGTCAAAATTATGCCCCTATCGTTTTGATTCAGGCCATGAATGAAATCCCTAAGTGACTGCAAACTACCTTTCCATAGGAGGAGGATGTCATCAATATACCGTTTCCAGAGAACAACTGCATTTCTGCCTTGTTTATGGTCATGACAAGCGGGGTGTGGGTGTTTCCATTCATATTTGTGCTTTTGCTTCTGTGTGGCCGGTTGCATTGGGCATGTTCGTTGTAGACTGCTTGTTTTCAGGCGGTTTTACTCCTGCTGAGCACATAGACACTGAGAGAATTGTTCCCTCGCTGCCGAGTGCTCTGCGCAGGACCGGAAGTTTGCCATCCATGCAGTGGCTCTGTGAGGTGGAACGCATCTATACACCGGAAGTGGTGCGCCGTGTGACGTACTTCACTTCCGGGTATACTGAGTGACCTGACGAGGTTGCTTCTGGGGCTGGATGCCCTGGGGCACTCGTTGGGTGGATCGATATGGTCTGTTTGGGTTTTCTCTTGTGCAGGACACAATTTTCTTATTTCTTTTTTCGTTTATATTTGGGGTTTTTTTCCGCTGGAGCGCATCTTTAGACCGGAAGTCCGGTGTTTTGATATGCACGGCGCACCGGAAGTGGTCACCTTGTTTACCTTCCCCCTGTTTGAATGCAATTGAATGTGCTGGGAACATGGTGGGGCGGCGGTGATTTCTAATGGGTTGCACATTGCAGCCACAGACTGACACCTGAATCAAGGTAGGCCACTAATTGTTTGATAGTTATCTGTATTTATAGCTCTCCTTCTTCTGTCACGGTCATGCCCCTGAGGACGCACGTTGGTGGCGAAACGTCGGGCGTTTTTTGGGACCTGGTGACATCAGAAGGAGCACAGGAGTGGTCTTCATTCGTTTTTTCCATCTGTAGCCGATTGTCATTTGATGCCTGTATATCTCATCTTAAATGTGAGTTCAACTACGGTTTTAGAGAATAAAAAGATTATTGGTTTATCAGTATACCTGCGCAATGAGGCCACTTTGTTTTATGTTTTCTATGGTTTTTGGGAGGATTGTTGGTCTGGAGATTTAAGCAGTTCCTGGGAAGTGAAGTGCCTACTAAACAGAAATAGGAATCCTCTTTTCCCATTGGACGACTCCCATTGAGATGATTGCGCCTCTGTAGACGAAGGGAAATCAGCATAGAAAACTGCCTCCCCCTTGGTGATTTACTACATGCGTTTTTATCTGTACATCTATGGTAAGAGTCAGTGTTTTTGGGTGTTGGTGACGGTTCCCCTCCTCCTCTGCGTATGAAATGGATTATGATTATTCCTTCTTCTGCCTTTGGATGTGATCACCATATCTGAGGATATCGTATTTTGAAGCCATTCACTATATTCTTGTTTATGAACTTTTTTTTATATATTTTGTTTGTTTTGAATAGAGCGCTATATCATTGTCCATATATAGTGCATATTAAATGAATTTGCCTCTAACGCCTCCACAAGCATCTTGTGCGGACAGCCTAGCATTAACAGCCTGTGGCAGGGATTAGCTTCACTTATTGCCCTCGCTCCAGCTAAATGCTGTAGCTGGGCTGCTAAGTAATAGAGTCTAGGATATGGGATCGCCAACCCCCCTTGTTCCAACGGGAGCTGCAAGGTCTGTAAGCTAATCCTCGGAGGGCCCTTTTTCCATATAAGAAGTCTAAATAAGGATTCTATTTTCTTAAACCATCCTTCCCCAATCCATATTGGTGAGTTATGAAGGAAGTACAAAATTTGAGGGAGCCATACCATCTTGACCAGATTGCAGCGGCCCGCCATCGAGAGGGGGAGGCGACTCCAGATATCGGCCTTTTGTTTTAATTTTACTAGGAGAGGAGATAAATTATCTTCCAGGTAAGAATTTACGTCCCTAGTAATCCACACCCCCAAGTATTTAAACTTCTCAACCTGTTTCAAATTCTGAATCTCTTGGGGAGCGCAAATAAACCCCGGTTCCAGCGGCAACAAAGCGGACTTATCCCAGTTAATGGTCAATCCTGATATGAGACCAAATTCTCTAATCATCTTCATTGCCGTTTTCACCGAGGCCTGAGCATCCCCCAGGAAAAGCAGAATGTCATCAGCAAATAATGCAATTTTTTCCTCTACCTGTCCTCTCCTAAATCCCTGTATATCAAGGCTAGCCCTAATAGCGATGGCTAA
The DNA here is from genome assembly GCF_037356315.1 of Lithobates pipiens. NCBI lineage: Eukaryota > Metazoa > Chordata > Amphibia > Anura > Ranidae > Lithobates > Lithobates pipiens. The sequence goes on along the minus strand of NW_027507785.1, from coordinate 233,278,895 downwards.
TGGCTCCACTGCCAAAACAAACAATAAGGGGGAGAGAGGGCACCCCTGCCTTGTACCTCGTTCCAATAGAAAAGTCTCAGACAGCTCATTATTAATTTTAATTTTCGCTCTTGGGTCCGTATAGAGCAGTTTTATCCATTTAAGAAAATTTGGTCCGAACCCAAATCTGATAAGCACTTTGAATAAATATTCCCATTCGAGGCTGTCGAATGCTTTGGCTGCATCCAGAGTCAAAACTGCTCTGGGGCCTCCATTATCTACTGGAATCTGGGTATTCAAAAACAGTCTACGGATATTGATACTAGTAGATCTATTCGGGATAAAACCCGATTGGTCAGGGTGAATGAGCTTGTGGATAGTTCTTTTTAGGCGTGTTGCGAGCACTTTTGCTAATATTTTAACATCCGATCCCAAAAGCGAGATCGGACGATATGAGGCCGGGTCCATTGGGTCTTTATCCTCTTTAGGAATCACCACTATCGTGGCTTCCAACATCGAGGAAGGCAAGTCTCCACGCTGCAAGGACTGCTTCAATGTCTCCAATAGTTGTGGGAGCAGGACCTCCCCATATCTCTTATAGACCTCGATTGGTAAACCGTCGGGTCCTGGTGCTTTTAAGTTAGGCATCTCTGCCACCGCTCTTTGGAGTTCCTCGATAGTAATTGGGGCCTCCAAAACTGCTAAGTCTTCTGCTATTACTGTTGGCATCTTCAGATTCCAGAAATCCAAAAAGGCCGCTATAGCTCCCCCTTCACTTCCTCCTTGGGATTTATATAGTGAACTATAGTACTGATAGAATATATTATTGATAATGGATGGTTCAGAAGTAATCTCTCCCTCTAGGGTTCTAATTGATATTATCGCTGAGGGTGCCATATTTACTTTAACCAGGAATGACAGCATTCGCCCCACTCTTTCTCCCTCCCCGAAATTTGCTTGCTTCTGCAGTATACGTCTATTGTCCATCTTATACCTAATAATTGTCTTAAATTCTTGCTGTTTATCCAGCCAAGCCTTCTGTGTAGTAGGATTCGGATTCATAATGTACTGTCTTTCTGTCTCTAATACCGCCTTGGTGGCTTCCTCTTCCTGCTTTTTCATCTCGGCCCTACTTCTAGCGATTTGTTGAATAAAAAGGCCTCTTAAAAAGGCCTTTAAAGAGTCCCAGATGACCCCCACTGATGCTGTACCCATATTAACCTCAATGAACTCCTTTAACATGGTTGTCACCCGATCCGTATCCTTCAATAATTCCAACCATACGGGGTCCATTTTCCATTGGCCAGAGTATTGTTTCTTGCCTACGCAAAGTGTCAATATTAGGGGGGAATGGTCCGAGACTCCTCTCGGGCCATATTCTACCTCATCCACTCGTAACATCGCACTGTTGTTAACCAAAGCCATATCGAGTCTTGATAGTGTAGAGAAAGTTGCGGAGTAACAAGAATATTGTCGCTCCCCCGGGTACCGAGTGCGCCATGCATCGCATAGGCCAGCTTCAAGTAGGAAACGAGCTAACCTTGTTTCATCTTTCACCGTTGATGTTTTTCCAGTTGGAAACCTGTCCAAGGATTTATCCAAGACCTCATTAAAGTCCCCTACTGCTATCACCGGGATATCAGGTTTATCTATTACAAAGGCTAATAGCTTGTATAAAATCTCCAATTTAGATGGAGGAGGGACATATATGTTGGCTATCACGTAGGGACTATTTTCAATTTGGCAATATAAAAAAATATACCTACCCTCTACATCTATACAGCTATTATAGCAGGAGAAACGGATCGCCCTGTCAACAAGGATGCTAACCCCTCTTGCATAAGTTGAGAACATGGAATGGAACTGGGTCTGGAATTTCCGACCTTGTAGGCACCGAATCGTATCGCCCGTTAACTGGGTCTCCTGAAGGCATAATAATCCGGGTCCTTTACCCTCTAAAGCTGACAAGACCACTTTTCTTTTGGTCGGATCTCCCAGGCCCTGCACATTCCATGATACTATCCTAATTCTTTTCCTCTGCATCACTACTTAATAACCTAAAAATTAGGCAGTTTTGAAAACAACAAAAAAAAACGGTGAAGAAAGTGTATAAATATATTAATACCAGAAAAGAGAAAAAAAAAAGAAGGAGAAAACCTTCCCCTCCCTTTCCCTTCCCCTTAATCTTACATACATATACTCTATATAATGCATACCATTTTCTCCCATCCCCTCCTAAATAGTGCATCTCCAAACTTATGTATCTTTGTATTATTTTTATTATCATTCCCTTACCCAAATTTATATATCCTTGTATTACTTTTATTATCATTCCCTTACCCCACCCTCCCTTCCCAACTCTCCCACCCAAATGTATGTGTCCTTGTGTTATTTTTATTTTTGTTCCCTTTCCCCTCCTTCCCACCTCAACTCTCCCCCCTCCCCTTTCACCAACCTCCCTCTCCCCCCCCTTGCCCCTTAGGGCTACCCCCTAGGGGTACATTTGTGGCCTTCTTACAACCCTCCCACCACTCACTCATACCAATCCTACTAAGTGCTTTCACCCCCAATCTTTGCCCACTCATAGGGACCCTCTGTCCCCCACTACACATCTCCACTTGTACTCCACACACCCTTGCTGCTCGGCCCCTGCCCCCCACCCATATTGTGCATAATATCAAAGGGAAAAAGGAAAAAAAAAACACCCCTTCCAACAAGTTTACCCCTTATTCCTATCCACCCCCCCCAAAAGTATATACCCCCAAATCCCTTAAAAACCATCTATCTGCCCTATAACATATATTTATAAATCTTTTTTTATTTCATCTAGCCATTGGGATGCTTCCTTTGACGTGTTGAAAAAGAGCGTTTTTCCTAGTGCGATTACCCTTAGGCGGGCTGGATAGAGGAGTGCATATTCTAACTTATATTTAACCATTTCTCTTTTGACTGGTATAAATTCGGCTCTTCTTTTCTGGAGGTCAGGAGAAAAATCAGGATACAAAGAAATCCTAGCTCCCTTAAACCTGATGTCTCCCCTCATTCTGGCCTCTCGCAGTAGGGACACTTTATCCTGATAGTTAAGAATCTTAAGCATTATAGGCCTAGGACGCTCCCCCATATGGCGGGTTTTTCCCGGGGTACGATGTGCCCGCTCTATTGCAAATATCGGAGTAAATGTTGCCGCCCCGAAGAGTTCTCGGAACCACCCCTCAAGGAAGCCTATCAAATCAGTCCCCTCACAATGTTCAGGGAGACCTAGCACCCTGATATTATTTCGCCGATTCCTATTCTCCATCTCGTCAAGTTTATCCGCTTGTATGATAGCTTCTTTTTTAAATGACTCAATTTCCAGCCTCATAGACCTCAGCTCATCCTCCATCGCACCCATGCGTTCCTCGAGCTCGGTAGTTCTTAGTATAGTCCTATTCAATTCCTGTCTCATGGACAGTAGTTCCTCCTTTATATATCTTAGCTGTTCATCAAAATTGGATATCGAGTTCTTACATTCCTTAATTGCGTTCAAAATGTCTCTTAATGTGGGTTCCTCATCCACATTACTCGGCATCAATGCATGGGAGCTACTTAGCGTTGTCTCCAAATTTATTGTTGCTATTGGAAGCTTTCCTCCTCCCCCTCCCCTACTGCCCCCCGATTTAGCTGCTGGTAAGATGGGGTTGGCCAGACACTGGCCTTGACTCCTTCTGTCAGTAGAAGAATTTTTGATGTCTTTATTATGTAAATTTCCCTGCTGAGAACTTGAATTGCTGGGTGAGGCTGGGCCAGAGTGGGCATAGCGCTCCAGTTTTGCCGCTGCCGCTACTGCTGCCGACATTTGGTTGGTTTTGTCCTTAGCGGCACGGGTGATTTGTTGACCCTCTGCAGGTATTTGGTCCTCAGGGGACCTTTTTCTAGACATAATTAGCTTAAATAGCCACGAGTAAGCCCACCATGCAAATAATCAACTTCCACTTATCAACTGAACAGACAGGGAAAAAATAACATAAAAAAAAAAAAAAAAAAGAGGGGGAGAGGGAGGGAGCCGAGCTGTTGTAATGTCTCTCTTTGTGTAGATGACACTTCCTCAGTCCTCAAGCAACGGGTTCAGTGCTATAGCAAACTATTATTATTTGTATATATCAGCATAATATTCAAAATACCGCAGTTCCAATCAGTGGTTTACTTCAAGAGCAGCTGGGAACAAGAAAGAGAAAAAGCACTTATCTTAATTGCTGGTTCATAGCCATATAGCGTTCCACAGGTCCATACAAGGCATCCAAGCTATCCGGGTGTTCCACTCTCTCCCCAAAAGAAACAGAAGACATGCAATACTGCAAGTGTAACTTGCAATTCACTGCCTCTTATCTCATCAGCCACTCCAGCTAGTCTACCAAGAGCAGTAAACAAGGGGGGGAGAGCGGGGGAAGGCAGGGGAGAGGGAGCTCTACACAGGAGTCCCCTCTCACCTCCACACCATGCGCCAACCAACCCGCTGCCCAGAGCCTAAGGTGCCGGGCACGCCACACGTGCCGAGCCCCAAGCTCGAACGGAGCGAAGGGAGGAGCTCTGCAGGGTTGCGGGAGTCCAGGAGCCGCTCGAGATCTCACGAGACTCTCGGCCCCCGTTCCGATCGCTCCACACGAACGCCAGCAATCCCCGCGCTCCAGCACGAACCGCACAAGCAAGCTACCGCCGTTCGGATAATCAAGGGGGATCAGAGTAAGGACATCAGAGCAAGCAGGGAAACGAAGGGCAGAGCGGCACCATGCTCTCACTCCTCACACACGTCCACTCCCATCAACATCCGGCCACACCCCCCGGATCAGAGGATCTTTAATTTCCAGCTGGCCAGAGCCAGAAGAGTAGTGGAGAACACTTTTGGGATAATGGCCAGCCGGTTCCGCCTATTTTTGACTCCAATCCACATGGCAGAATATAAACTAAATCATATTGTGTTTCGTACTGCGTTCTGCACAATTTTTTGAAAAAAACATTCAGCAAACTATGCCTCAGTTGGGACTTGATGGAAAATGTCAATCTCATGGCCCTTGAAGCTGCTCGTCCTGGCTTGCCCCCCCAAAGTGCCCGCAAGGTCAGATCAAGATATGTGGAGTACTTTGTGGGTAGGGGGGCCATTGATATGCCAGACAATGTCAGAAAAAAATAAAATAAAAATTAAATACATTTTTCTTTGAAACTACAATAATCTTTGTTTTCATTTACTGCTTGGCTTTGTTTTAGGTGTCTCCTTGGATTTATTTGGGTTTTTTTTGGGCCTTTTTCTACAACAGTGCAAACCCAATTTCAGAGCAAGATGAGGTGACAGTCTCTTCTTTGGATAATCTTATTATGTTGTGGGTCTTCTACACACACACACCTTGTTTTTGTTGATAAGGTATGTAGTGCATTACTGACAAAACTATTGATCATTTTCAGCACCATGGCAGAAATATGTGGGGTCATGAAAATGGCGTGATTGAGGAAATTTAAACATCACTGTAGTGTTATTTACTAAAGGCAAATCCACTATGCACTACGAGTGCACTGCAAAAGTGCACCTGAAACTGCACTTGGAGTGCAAAGTGGATTTTCCTTTAGTAAATAACATCCATTGTCACAGAAAACAACAACTTTACTACAAATACTGCTTTTGTGCATTGAAAAGGGAAGTCACACATTGTTGATAATTTAACTTTTTACTCAAAGCACATTCACATGTGCATTTAGAAAAGGGTTTTACAACAAACCAACATATTTGGTGTATATAAAACATTATTTTGGGTAACGTTTTTCTAACCTGCCGTTTTTGTGTAAACAGGCATGTATCAAAGCATAACATACAGAACACAGGAACTTAAAAAGTTCCACTTTGAAAAGTGAAAACAATATCAGACATGAGTATGTACAAACTGTGCTGATATTGTCTTCATCAGATGGGATGACACCCCTGGAAAAGCCAAATTTGGAAGATGCACACAAATTGAGAATCAAAAAGTGGCCAGTTTGCTCCTGTTGCCATGCCCAATGTCAACATGTGCTATCTCCTAACATGGGGTATCAATGTACGTGTTTTGGGGGTGTAACCCCTTCATCTCAGCCAGTTTAGTAGCAAGGAAGGGGTTGCACCCACAAAATGCGTACATTGATCCCCCATGATGGGAGATAGTATATGTTGACACACTGTGTATATCTTCCAAATTAAGCTTTTCTAAAAATATAAAAGTGTTTTTGCTAATTTAAAATGGATGTTAGCTAGTTTTTGGTGTTTCAGACTCTCCCTAAAACATCAATGATGTTCTTCATTTTTTGTTGAACATCATTGATGTTTTTCTGGATATTCTCTAAATTGCGATTGCACCCCATTATCTCCCCAATGAGGATCTGGGCACTTTCACTGGTAAAATGCGATTCTTCTTCCACAACATCCACATCACCTAAAAAGAAACCAAAAAAAAGACACCATGTATTATAAATATGCAGGCAATCATTGATTACCTTACCTGAAGCTGTGGTCTCCAACACTCACCTGTTGTGGTGCCAGTTTCGCCAATTTCGACAATCTCTCCTTCCTCATCCTCTTCTGCTTCTGGTGTTGGTATTTCCCCTTCTTTGGGAGGTGTGGGGTCCCTGGTGTCCTCAGACATCCTGAGTCTTCTCTCCCCTATGAGAATGTAAAAAAGGAATAATTAGCACACAGATATTTGGGGGCAGAAATAGGAATATGAAACATTGCCTGGAAGTGTCGTACAATTGTGTTTTTTGGCAGAGTTCAAAGGTGAAAACATTGTTTTTGATGTGGGCTAACGAACGATGTTTATTATGAACGATTTAACCCATAAACATGAAAGTGGCCATTTTAAACTGTACAACATTAAATCAAAGCACATGGAGCAGTATGCAAGCAATAATAATAATATGCACACACAAACTACTTACTTTTTTGAAGAACTCGCTTGATCCTTCTGTACTGATCGTGCTCCCTCAGTTTCAGGTCTGACCAGCGTTTTCTTAGTTGATCCTTGGATCGTCATACCCCAAAATTCTTCTGAAGACTCTTCACAACTTTAGTCATGATCTTGGCCTTTCTGATATTTGGGTTTGGGTAAGATCCATACTTCCCATCATAGTCGTTCCTCTTCAATATGTCCACCATCTCCAAGATCTCTACAAAAGAAATATTTGAGGCCTTAAATCTTCTCCTCCGGGATCGGGACATTTCTGGCTCCAGGCTTTCCTCGTCCTCTTCCTCGTTAGTGGAATTATTAGTGTGCACCTGCTGTGTCTCCTCCATGTGCTCTCCCCACTGCGCCGAAAGAGAAGGGGCGGGGAATAGTCTAGAAAGAACGTCAGGGAGCGGGTAGAGTTTCACGCATGCGCACTGTATATAAAACGCAACACGCGTGTGTCATATGTACGATCTGTGAGCAGAGTGAGGAGCTGACGTGCCGATCGTTCAAACAAAGGTACAATTTTAACTTGGTACATCACCAGCCTATACTGCTTCTATATAGGCCTATGTTGGGACAAGATTAGGAGAGTTTAGCCTGACACTATTAGGGTTTGTCTTGTGTTGTGTCTTGCAGACAAGATGGATCCCTTCAAGGAAACACATTTTATGGAGCTAATTATTGATATGCTCAGGGAGCTGCCCTGCCTGTGGCAGATGAACAACCCCTTTTATAAGGACCTAAGAAAGAAGAAGGCAGCGCTGGAGAAACTGCTTGGTTTGGTGACGATCATGGCCCCCACAGCAGACATGACCTATGTGAAGGCCAAAATTGGTGCCTTGAGGAGTACATATCTGAGGGAATACAAGAGGTTGCAGGATTCCCTGAGATCAGGAGATCCAGATGACATTTATGTCTCCAGGATGTTGCACTATGAGAGGCTGCATTTTCTGGCAGACCAGAGGGAACCCAGGCCACCACTCTACAGTCTTTCTTTAAGGCTTCCTTCACCCCCAGCTGAGGCTTCCAATGTCCAACTTGGGCCTTCCAGGCAGCAACATGTAGAAGGGCCCAGCTTGAGACAGGTATAGCATTGTTGAATATATTTCTTGTCGTACATTTAATGATGCTAACTAGATGTTATTATTGATCAGTAAGTTGTGATTTAACAAAGTGGTTTACATATCAATAGACAGTAGTGACCCAAAATGATTGGGACAAGAATGAAAAATGCTGGGCTCAGAATGATAATCTGTTCTATTTGGTAACATTCAATTTGTAACAGTCATGAGCACCAAATTGTGTGATTGATGACCAAAAAACTAAAACTATGTCCCATTTTCATACACAGGAAGACCTCAGCCGGGAAGAAGCTGTGGCAAGTGGCAGCCGGGAGGAGGCTGTGGCAAGTGGCAGCCGGGAGGTCGACCATCGCCCTCCTCCTCCTGCCACAACTACAAGAGCAGAGCCAGAGCCTGGAAGGAAGCCTGGAGGGAAGTGCCCAAGGAAGACCAGAGAGTGATGGCCTGGATTCAGTCTGGTCTGACAGAAGATGCAGCCTCTTGTATGACCACGGTCTGGGGACATATATATGGTATCTGCTCTTCCTGATCTCTTGGACTTCTGGACCAGACTGTTCTCCCTCAGATATGTACTCCTCAGGCCACCAATTTTGCATTTTAAAAATATTTCCTGTCTGCCCTGAGGGCCAAAGGCTTCGCCAAATCGACCAGTTTCTCCAGCGTTGCTTTCCTGTTTTTTTGTTTGACACCTAAATAAAGTTTTTTTTTGGTTCAAGAAATACTTGCCTATGTGTTTTACTTCAAAAAGGACAGTTTATTTGTGAGTAGGCAGGTACATTTCAAAAATACAAAGTCAAATTAATAACAAGGGGCACCAACGCCAAACAACCTCCTCTATATTAAAAAATAAAACAATAAAATAAAAAGATAATAATGGTGTTGTGGTAAGTTGACACACAAAATACACCAAAAAAATTCCAAAGATGAGCAAACTGTCAAAAAAGGAGATCTTGATTAAAAAAAACAAACACAAAATTTAAAACAAAAAAAAATTATTGGGAAGATGTGACGAATTAAAATATTGTATTTATGAAATGAGGAAAAAGAATAAAGAAATAAGTTTGGGAGAAGTGTGTCTGTGAATATGAGCAGCAAAACAACTTAATTCTTGTAGCATTCTAAAGAAAAAGAGAATGTGCTGCATTAAAGAATTTTTAACATTGCAACGTGACGAATGTGCTATATCGATTACGAGCGGTACTTTTAACTGACCGAGCGCTTCCATCTCAGAATTTATTCTGAGCATGCGTGGCACCCTGTCCGTCGGACTAGGCTACACATGATTGGAACTGACGCACATCGGATCATGTTGTCGGAAAATTTTATAGCCAGCTCTCAAACATTCCGACGGAAACAGTCCGATGGAGCCCACACACTGTTGGATTATCCAACAACACGGTCCGACCGGACATTTTCCATCAGATTTTCCGACCGTGTGTACAAGGGCTAAGTGTTAGTTCTTTCTGGTGCTCTGTTTCTCTGTTATTAGCATTGAGTCACTTCTGAGACGTTTTCATGACACATGAGCTAAAATTTGTGTCAGGGAGGGAGATAAGCACACAGCTTGTCTATTCAGAATACAGCTCTGCATGTTCCTTTGTTCCTCTGCCTATGTGAAGGGAGGGGGGTGTGTGTGCCCCTTTCCTCCAATCAGCTCTCGCACAGTCTAACAGCAGCCTCTCTGCCCTCTTCTCTGCTGCTGATAAATGAAGAAAGATTTTTAACATGATCTGCACTTTTGAAGGGGTGTAGAGAAGGGAACATTGCAGTTAAACAATTAAAACTTATGGAGGCGGATTTGTTTCATCTCTGTGTATCATCTGAGGCTGTTCACTTCCCTAGCATGTGAGTGTTTACAACCACTAATGCATTCCCCACATTAAAGTTGAACTTCACCCCCCCAATCAACATTTATTATTTTTAATCCTCATGCTGTTAAGATTAGAACATAGATAGGAAATATATCATATTTACTTGTTTTACTTTTTTTTTTTTTTTTACATTTCTTTAGTTACTTCATGGTTTCTTGTCTAGGCAAATGATGTCAAACATCCCGGGAATTTTCAGAAGGGAGAGAGGAGGAGGAGTTTTTACAGCTAAGCACACTCTCCTGCATTCATGCCTAAACTAAGGGCAGATGGATTCCAGGAAGTAAATGCTACATGAATCATTTGCCTTTATTTTACATGGCCAGGACCAGGAATGTTATATGGTGCTTTTTAAAGTGGTTTTGCAACAAAATAAAAGCATGGAGACATGGATGGTTGGGGGAGTTTGCTTTAAATAATGCATTAAAATGATAAATAATAAAAAAATAAAAATGAAATAATACAATTGAATATGATGATGATTTTCAATGAGAATGAGGACCTCACTAATGTGAAACGTACATCAGCTAAGAACTTGTTTCTGTAGGATTTTGTATGACTATAACTTGCAGTCTGCTGCATTTACAAACCTTGTGGTGCTATATAAGCTGTTTATTACACTTCAATTGGACAGGATCTTTTGGAATTTCTTATTATACTGAACTCTGAGAGAGGTATTGGCTAAAGTTTAGTTTATCGTGACATCCTTCATAAATTTTCTTATTCTCCTCTAGTTCTCCCAAAAAATTATTTTTTAACCACCTCAATACAGTGCATGACAATAAATGACACATCTTATTTTTTCTCAACCACCTATTACATTTTTGAAGGCCCTGGAGCATCAAGACAATGGAATTGCCCACAAAATGATCCCATTTTGGAAAGCAAACACCCCAACGAGGCATAACGAGTCTTTTGAATGGTTCATTTTTTCCAGAAGTTTTTGGAAAACGTGGGAAAAAAATTAAAATGCATTTTTTTTACACAAAGTTGTCCGTTTATAAGATATTTCCAACACATAGCATGTATATAGCAAAAATTACCCCCCAAAACACATTCTGCTACTCTTCCCGAATATGGCGATACCACATGTGTAAGACTTTTATACAACCTGGCCACATATAGAGGACCAATATTGAATTAGTACCTTCAGGCGTTCTAGGAGCATAAATTACACATCTCATTTCATTCCTACCTATCACACTTTTGAAGGTCCTTGAGCACCAGCCCAGTGGAATTACCCACAAAATGACCCCATTTTGGAAAGCAAACACCCCAACGTATATTCTATGAGGCAGGGGCTGCAGATAGATACTCGGTACTCTGATGGGCTGGAGACAGGTACTCGGGTAACTTGATGAGCTGCAGATGGGTACTTAGGTACTCTGATGGGCTGGTGACAGGTACTCAGTTACTCTGATGGGCTGGTGACAGGTGCTCGGGTACTCTGTGTCAGAAACCATGAATCAGACTGAGACAGAAGTACAATTAAATCACACTTGTTTATTAACAAAAATAAAAAGGTAAATAGAAAAAGCGTAGTCAAGCAGAGTCCAGTAATCAGATCAGGTAGTCAGCCAGGCCAGAAGTCAGGGATCCAAGTAGAGCAACAGCAAGCAGGATAAGGAGCCAGAAGGGATGTCAGCAAGCCAGTCTTAAAACAAACCGCAGGAGATGGTTTCTAGTGATGTGACCAAGGCGAAGGCAGAGGTGAAGTGAGCTGGAAGGCTTTAAGTAGGCAGGTCAGACGAGCATCATCAGGAACAGCTGGTAACTGCGGAGAGAGAAGACAGCTGGCAATTAGCCGACAGCTGAGTGGCCAGCCCAGAGAAGGAAGGGCTAAGCCAGCTCTGACACTCTGATGGACTGGTGACAGGTACTTGGGTACTCTGATGGACTGGTGACAGGTACTCGGGTACTGTGATGGACTGTGACAGGTACTTGGGTACTCTGATGGACTGTGACAGGTACTCGGGTACTCAGATGGACTGACAGGTACTCAGGTACTCTGACTGTGGCAGGTATTCAGGTACTCTGATGGACTGTGACAGGTACTCGGGTACTCTGATGGACTGTGACAGGTACTCGGGTACTCTGATGGACTGTGACTTTGATGGGTGATGACAGATAATTTGATGGGTGGTGACAGGTCCTCTTTATGGGGGGGGGGGGGGGAATCAGTGTGTGTTGGTGTACACTGTAGGTGGTAATGAGATGTTACTGCAATGTCCTTCTCACACACGATCGGTGTATGAGGAGGAGAATCCGGTAACATCTCGTTACCGCAGTTTGTTTACATTTAGTGATTGGCTGTGAAAGGATCACAGCCGACCACGTGGTAAACAGCCGTGGGCCAATGGCTGTTTACCACTGTCAGTGATGAGCAGTGTTCCCGGGAACATGCCGCCACCGATGTGCACACGCATTGCACTCCCGATCGCGCCATGACTTCATCACGGCCGATCACATGGTAAACAGCCACGCCCAGTGGCTGTTCACCCCTGTCGGTGACGAGTGGTATCTCAGTAACATATCGCCCACGACAGTAGAGTACAGTAGTCTAGTGGTTAAAGCTGAATAAAAAACTTAAGTCAAAATAGACATGTAATGCTGCGTACACACGACCGGACTTTTCAACGACCTAGGTTTGATGGAATAAATCCTAGACATAAAACATGTTTGAAATGTTTCTGATGGACTCGAATCCGGTTGAAAAATCCGTTCTTCTGTATACTAGTCCGATGGATGAAAACCGACGCTAGGGCAGCTATTGGCTACTGGCCATGAACTTCCTTTTTCTAGTCCGGTCATACGTCATCACGTTCGAATCCGTCAGACTTTGGTGTGCATGTGTGTTGTCAAGTCTGTTAGTTCGGAAAGTCAGTCGAAACTCCGCCAAAAGTCCATCAGGAAGACCGTCGGACCTAGTCCGTTGAAATGTCCGGTCGTGTGTTCACAAGGCGCTGCTTGCTCTGTGTCCATGTGAATGGTGTCTTTGGAAAAGCATATAAATATAGGGGGTCAGCTTGTCTGGGCTTGTTCTGCTCCAAGATGGGAACTAGAGAGGAGATTATGTGATTGAACTTAGTTTAGGTGTGCTCCCCTCGGGGAGGGGGGCAGTCCGGGTAATCTGCCCCACCACTGTACCACCCTGCTTATATGCCCCACCAATGTACCCCCTTTCTCATCTGCCCCACCAGTGTAACCCCCTGCACATCTGCCCCACCACTGTAACCCCCTGCAGATCTGTCCCACCACTGTAATCCCCTGCACATCTGCCCCGCCACTGTACATCTGTCCCCCAACTGTAATACCCTGCACATCTGCCCCACCACTGTGCTCATCTGCACTACCACTGTAGCGCCCCTGCTCATCTGCTCCACTACTGTACCCCCTGCTCATCTGCTCCACCACTGTAACCCCCTGTACATCTGCCCCACCACTATACCACCCTTCTCTTCTGTACCACCACTGTAACCCCCTGCTCATCTGCCCCAACAATGTTCCCCCTTTTTCATCTGTTCCACCACTGTACCTCAATGCACATCTGCTCTACTACTGAACCATCTTCTCATCTGTCCTAACACTGAACATATCTGCTCATCTTCCCCACCATTATAACCCCCTTTTTCATCTGCTCCACGACTGTACCTCCGGAATATCTGTCCCATCTCTGTTCCCCCTGCTCTTCTTCCCCACCACTGTAACCCCCTGCTCATGTGTTCCACCAATGTACCTACTTTTTCCTCTGCACCCCTCTGCACATCTGCCCCACCTTTGTACCCTCCTGCTCCTCTGCCTCACCGCTGTAACCCATTCATCATCTGTCCCACCAATGTACCCCCTTTCTCCTCTGCCCCAACACTGAACCCCCCCGCTCATCTTTCCCACCACTGTAACCCCCTTATCATCTAGAACAACACTGAACCCCCCTCTCATCTGTCCCACCATTGTAAACTCCCGCTCATCTGCCCCATCACTGTACTCCCTACTTTTCTGTCCCACCGTTGAACCCCCTTCTCATCCCTTCCACCACTGTACCTCCTGCACATCTATCCCACCACTGTACCCCCTTGCTCTTCTGTCCCACCTCTGTAACCCCCTGCTCATATGCCCCATAAATGTACCCCTTTTCTCATCTGCCCCACCACTGTACCTCTCTGCACATCTGCTCCACCGCTGCATCCCCATGCTCTTCTGTCTCACTACTGAATCACCCTCTCATCTGTCCTAACACTGAACCCATCTGCTCATCTGCCCCACCACTGTAACCCACTTTCTCATTTTCCCCACCAATGTACCTACTGCACATCTATCTCACCTCTGTACCCCCTGCTCTTCTGCCCCACCTCTCTTCTCCCTGTTCTGATAGAAGATGCATGCTCGTCAGTAAAGTAAAGTGCAGTCAGGGCATTCCACATGGCTCTGTGGGTCCCACTGCTGTTCTGGATAGCTGGAAAGGATTGAGAAGCTGGCTGGAATGGATCACAGTATTTCTCCAGGAGAAAAGGAACCAAGCAGCTCCATACAGACCAACATGGACCATGGAACAGGAAGTGATGTCACCAGCGTCTGATTGGACCTAGGCAGGGCTGGAATCTTGTCATCAGGGCTACAGTGATGAAAGGCTACGCGCTCGGAGCTGACTGCTCCTTCTATTGGCCAATAGAAGGAGCAGACACAAAGAGATATGTATAGGGCAAGGCTAAAGGTCAAGTTAATCTAGATAATAAAGGGGTGCCACATCCCACTTATAGATTATTTAAAAGAGAGAGGGGAAATTGGAAAAAAGGGGGGACTGGAGGGTAACCAACCCCCGGGACTTTATCAACGGCACCAAGTATATTCAATCAATACTTAAAATCAATGACATTTTATTCAGTGTACAAAAACCATTATTTCAGACAAATGAGATGATTACATCTATTTTTACATATACAGTACAAAATGCAAGTATACAAAAATTGGTATATGAGCCTATAAGACTTCATAAATTACCACGTTTATATACAATTCAAACTGCATTGTTTCTTTCCTACATGTTTCGCTCTTCAGAGCTTCCTCAGGACAATTGCAGCATGTAGTATTCTACAAAAAACTATAATTATACAAACAAATTATTGGTTTAAAAATACAAATACATAAATAATTTTGTACACACCAAAAACCCTTGGGGGTACAAAAGGTATCAACCCACATAGGTTAACCCATTAGGTTGGATAAGTCTAGTGGTGGAAATCTCTCCCGTCCACTCTATTGGTTGGAGAGGAGCGAGACCACCACCCTAAAGATAAAGCATAAAGGGCATAGTTAACAAATCAGAGTTAGATACAATATTAGTTCTCCAAAAGGGGAACAACCAAACCCTTAACATGGGTGGTGCCCCACATTTCACATATATGGGATATCCAAAAATGTATTTCTCCTTTATGGAGATTGCTGACAGGAACCAAATCAAAAAATGATAATAAATGAAAAAAAAAAAAAAAAATAAAAGATAAAAATAAAATAAAAAAAAAATAAAAAAAAAATTTAAATAGAAAAATCAAAATACAATTAGAAATAAGTGAATAGTATAAGAAAAAAGTAATGCAAAAAATGAAAAATAATAGTACTCCAGAGTTCAAAGAATAAGACAAAAATTAGCATCTTACCCCGTATATATAATAGGTTAGAGTGCTTCAATATCATGGCTATTCAGCTAAAGTATATATCAATTGTTAGAGTGGAAACAAATTGTCTTTTCCTTTGTATCATCAAACGAGCGGATCACGGAGAAGGCATCGTTAGGGACCTCCCATTTCACCCCATAGGGATCTGCAGAAGCACGAGAAATATTTATGTAGTGGGCCATTCGGATAAAATATCAGAAATGGCCCAATCACTACTTTAAACATACCTGATAGAACCCTGATGGTGATCTAAGCTAGAACCAGTTCGACAAGCCCGGTACCCACAGACACCATATATTGTCAGATATCGGTTGAATAAAGTGTAGTTCAAAGGCACAAAAGACCTCTCTGTACTAGTCTCTGAAGAAAAATAAAAGAAAAAACCATATCCCAATCAATATAGCAAAGGTATTTCAAACGGATCCTCAATATAGTTCCCTTGGAGCCCTTTCATTCCTACCTGTTCAATCGAGTAATATAAGGTAATCATAAAGATTTGGATGCTCGTCCGCCTGTTTAGCAGCTCCACATGTCTGTTCCCATCGCTTGTTTGGATGGTACTGACCGGGACCCGCGTTAAAAACTCGTGCTTCCAGCCCGGCGGCGTCTGACGTCACCGCCGGGCTGCGGGCACATCTGTTGAGAGGAAATCCCTCGTGCGCATAACGATGTCTACTGCGCATGCGCGAGGGACGCAAATCACGTCCGTATCGCGCGTCGGCCATTTTGGATTCTGGCAAAGTTGTAAAGTTTTGCCAGTAAATGATGCATCACTGCGTGTGCTCTGATAATGACCCACCATTAAGCCAGAGACATGCGGCCATATTGGCTAAGGGCTGAATGCCCTGATCTTCCACTCAGATGCATCAACATTGCAGGTAAACAGGAATGGGAGTGAGCCAACTTATGTGTCAATCACCCTACAGCCCTGATTTCGAAAGATGGAAAAGAAAATTACTAGCAACCAATCGGCCAAAAAGGAGGGGGACCTCACAATTAGAAACGGGGTGGGCCGATTAAACCCCTAACTGGTTAGGAAGGGTTATAAATCAAACCCACCCCGGGGTGCCCGTGCAGACCCCAGGAAGCTGGAGGAAATTTGGAGAATCCCTTTCAAATCTGGCACTCTCCCCATAGTCCGCAAGCCATCCAACAAAAGAAAAAAGTAAGTAAAAAAAAAAAAAAAAAAAAAAACACACCAACCTTCCATCTTATCATCTTATTGTTTAGAGAATAGGTTTAAAACTGATTACATCATTGAGTCCTGGAGATCGGGTAGCCTCCAAGTTAAATATCCATCGGGTCTCTCGTTGTCCCTCGCGCATGCGGTAGACATCGTTATGCGCACGAGGGATTTCCTCTCAACAGATGTGCCCGCAGCCCGGCGGTGACGTCAGACGCCGCCGGGCTGGAAGCACGAGTTTTTAACGCGGGTCCCGGTCAGTACCATCCAAACAAGCGATGGGAACAGACATGTGGAGCTGCTAAACAGGCGGACGAGCATCCAAATCTTTATGATTACCTTATATTACTCGATTGAACAGGTAGGAATGAAAGGGCTCCAAGGGAACTATATTGAGGATCCGTTTGAAATACCTTTGCTATATTGATTGGCATATGGTTTTTTCTTTTCTTTTTCTTCAGAGACTAGTACAGAGAGGTCTTTTGTGCCTTTGAACTACACTTTATTCAACCGATATCTGACAATATATGGTGTCTGTGGGTACCGGGCTTGTCGAACTGGTTCTAGCTTAGATCACCATCAGGGTTCTATCAGGTATGTTTAAAGTAGTGATTGGGCCATTTCTGATATTTTATCCGAATGGCCCACTACATAAATATTTCTCGTGCTTCTGCAGATCCCTATGGGGTGAAATGGGAGGTCCCTAACGATGCTTTCTCCGTGATCCGCTCGTTTGATGATACAAAGGTAAAGACAATTTGTTTCCACTCTAACAATTGATATATACTTTAGCTGAATAGCCATGATATTGAAGCACTCTAACCTATTATATATACGGGGTAAGATGCTAATTTTTGTCTTATTCTTTGAACTCTGGAGTACTATTATTTTTCATTTTTTGCATTACTTTTTTCTTATACTATTCACTTATTTCTGATTGTATTTTGATTTTTCTATTTAAAATTTTTTTTTATTTATTTATTTTTTATCTTTTATTTTTATTTTTATTTTTGATTTATTATCATTTTTTGATTTGGTTCCTGTCAGCAATCTCCATAAAGGAGAAATAAATTTTTGGATTTCCCATATATGTGAAATGTGGGGCACCACCCATGTTAAGGGTTTGGTTGTTCCCCTTTTGGAGAATTAATATTGTATCTAACTCTGATTTGTTAACTATGCCCTTTATGCTTTATCTTTAGGGTGGTGGTCTCGCTCCTCTCCAACCAATAGAGTGGACGGGAGAGATTTCCACCACTAGACTTATCCAACCTAATGGGTTAACCTATGTGGGTTGATACCTTTTGTACCCCCAAGGGTTTTTGTTGTGTACAAAATTATTTATGTATTTGTATTTTTAAACCAATAATTTGTTTGTATAATTTCAGTTTTTTGTAGAATACTACATGCTGCAATTGTCCTGAGGAAGCTCTGAAGAGCGAAACATGTAGGAAAGAAACAATGCAGTTTGAATTGTATATAAACGTGGTAATTTATGAAGTCTTATAGGCTCATATACCAATTTTTGTATACTTGCATTTTGTACTGTATATGTAAAAATAGATGCAATAGAAGGAGCAGTCAGCTCCGAGCACGTAGCCTTTAATCACTGACCTCAGGTCAGGGGCATTTGAAAGCAGTGGGCCTGTGTGCAGGATCATAGGTTACTATTTATGGGTATGAATGTGGCACTTACCAATCTCTAATCTGACAATACATATAAATATAACTACAAATGGTCCTCTGAAGGTACTACGAGAAAAGTAGCTCCACAGGAATAAAAAAGCTTGATATCCACAGGAATAAAAAAGCTTGATATCTCATAGATAATGGAGACAGCAATCAAACAGTAACAGCCTCCACTAACCAATGAACAATACTCTTCTTACCCTTCAATCACACAGTTGTGAGGAAGCAAGGAGAAAACCGACAATACACACTCTTACAGACCCCAAACTCACTGTCAGTAGACTCTCTAAATAGCTAAATTGACTCAATAGTGCTCAATAAAAAATAAATCTCAATAATCAATAGAACCTCAGTGATCAGAATAAATAGACTATCACAATAAAGGAAGTGTTCTCATAAAAATATATTAATCCTCAATAATAATCATGCAACTAAAAATTAATAAAGATAAATAACAAATAATTCCGAAAAAAACCTCATTAACCAGTTGCCGACCGCCGCACGCCGATGTACGTCGGTACAATGGCACGGGCAGGCATAAGGACATACATGTACGTCCCTTGCCTCCCGCGGGTCGGGGGCCCGATCGGGCCCCCGCCCGGTGCCTGCGGCGGTCGGAATTCGTACGGGAGCGATCCCGGACGAGGGGACGGCCATTCATTCATGGCCACCCCCTCGCGATCGCTCCCGACGAATAGAAATCCCCGGTGACATCACTTCCTCTCCTGTAATGTAAACACAGGAGAGGAAGTGATGTATTCTCTCCTCCGTGTCGGTATTTTTCGTTCCGACACGGAGGAGAACGGATCAGTAAGTTGCACCAACACTCACACACACAGTAGAACATGCCAGGCACACTCACACCCCCCCTTTACCCCCCGATCACCCCCCCAATTACCCCTGCCCCCCAGTCACAGTGACACCAATGTCATTTTTTTTTTTTTTTTTTTTTTGCATTGGTGTCATTTGTGACTGTAATAACTGTTAGGGCAGTTAGAGTTAGCCCCCTTTAGTTCTAATGTACCCCCCTAACCCCCCCAATAAAGGTTTAACCCCGTGATCACCCCCCGTCGCCAGTGTCACTAAGGCTGGGTTCACATTGCAGCGGTTTATGAGAACGAATGTGATTCGCACCGCACTGCAGTGCAAATCACATCCGATCTCTGTGCGATTCGAGTTCAGCCATTCGCCGCACCCGCCACACCCGCCGCACCCGCCGCAAATTCGCACGGGACCCTTTTTTTGGCCCGCAGCAGAATCGGATCGCATGGGTGTTCACACCATGCGATCCGAGTTTGCAGATCGCACTGCGATATGCGAACTGATCTGGGGGTGTCAGTAACATTTCACTGACACTCCCAGCAGTTCGCATAGGGCAGTGTGAACTGCCGCCGGGAGGCATGCGATGCGGGAACCCGCCGCGGATTCGCGGCGTTTCCGCATCGCTCCAGTGTGAACCCAGCCTAATAAGCGATCATTTTTCTGATCGCCGTATTAGTGTCACAGGTGACGCTAGTTAGGCAGGTAGGTATTTAGGTTCGCCGCAGCTTTTTATAGCGCCAGGGACCCCCATATACTACCGCATAAAGCCCCCTGATTGCCCCCTAGTTAACCCTTTCACCAGTGATCACCATATAACTGTTACAGGTGACGCTGGTTGGTTAGTTATTTTTTTATAGTTTCAGGGCACCCGCCATTTATTACCTAATAAAGGTTTAACCCCCTGATCACCCGGCGGGTGTCATTTGTGACTAATAACTGTTAGGGCAGTTAGGGTTAGCCCCCTTTAGTTATAAGGTACCCCCCTAACCCCCCCAATAAAGGTTTAACCCCGTGATCACCCCCCGTCGCCAGTGTCACTAAGGCTGGGTTCACATTGCAGCGGTTTATGAGAACGGATGTGATTCGCACCGCACTGCAGTGCAAATCACATCCGATCTCTGTGCGATTCGAGTTCAGCCATTCGCCGCACCCGCCGCACCCGCCGCAAATTCGCACGGGACCCTTTTTTTGGCCCGCAGCAGAATCGGATCGCATGGGTGTTCACACCATGCGATCCGAGTTTGCAGATCGCACTGCGATATGCGAACTGATCTGGGGGTGTCAGTAACATTTCACTGACACTCCCAGCAGTTCGCATAGGGCAGTGTGAACTGCCGCCGGGAGGCATGCGATGCGGGAACCCGCCGCGCATTCGTGGCGTTCCCGCATCGCTCCAGTGTGAACCCAGCCTAATAAGCGATCGTTTTTCTGATCGCTGTATTAGTGTCACAGGTGACGCTAGTTAGGCAGGTAGGTATTTAGGTTCGCTGCAGCTTTTTATAGCGCCAGGGACCCCCATATACTACCGCATAAAGCCCCCTGATTGCCCCCTAGTTAACCCTTTCACCAGTGATCACCATATAACTGTTACAGGTGACGCTGGTTGGTTAGTTATTTTTTTATAGTTTCAGGGCATCCGCCATTTATTACCTAGTCTCACTAGTGTACCCCTAAATTTAGGGGTGTCTACTTTCCAAAATGGGGTCATTTGGGGGGGGTTTGTGCCATCTTGGCATTTTATGGCCTTCAAAACTGTAACGCCCTTAGAAAGCCTGAAGGCGGTGCTTGGTTTTCGGGGCCCCGTACGCGGCTAGGCTCCCAAAAAGTCCCACATATGTGGTATCCCCATACTCAGGAGAAGCAGCAGAATTTATTTTGGGGTGTCATTTCACATATGCCCATGGCATGCGTGAGCAATATATCATTTAGTGACAACTTTGTGAAAAAAAAAAAAAAAAAAAAAAAGTTTGTAATTTTCCCGCAACTTGTGGCAAAATATAAAATATTCCATGGACTCAACATGCCTCTCAGCAAATAGCTTGGGGTGTCTACTTTCTAAAATGGGGTCATTTGTGGGGGTTTTGTGCCATCTTGGCATTTTATGGCCTTCAAAACTGTAATAGGTAGTGAGGAGTGAAATCAAAAAATTACGCCCTTAGAAAGCCTGAAGGCGGTGCTTGGTTTTCGGGGCCCCGTACGCGGCTAGGCTCCCAAAAAGTCCCACATATGTGGTATCCCCGTACTCAGGAGAAGCAGCAGAATTTATTTTGGGGTGTCATTTCACATATGCCCATGGCATGCATGAGCAATATATCATTTAGTGACAACTTTGTTAAAAAAAAAAAAAAAAAAAAAAAGTTTGTAATTTTCCCGCAACTTGTGGCAAAATATAAAATATTCCATGAACTCAACATGCCTCTCAGCAAATAGCTTGGGGTGTCTACTTTCTAAAATGGGGTCATTTGTGGGGGTTTTGTGCCATCTTGGCATTTTATGGCCTTCAAAACTGTAATAGGTAGTGAGAAGTGAACTCAAAAATTTACGCCCTTAGAAAGCCTGAAGGCGGTGCTTGGTTTTCGGGGCCCCGTACGTGGCTAGGCTCCCAAAAAGTCCCACATATGTGGTATCCCCATACTCAGGAGAAGAATTTATTTTGGGGTGTCATTTCACATACGCCCATAGCATGTGTGAGCAATATATCATTTAGTGACAACTTTGTGTAAAAAAAAAAAAAAATTTTTTTTTTTGTCATTATTCAATCGCTTGAGGCAAAAAAATAAAATATTCAATGGGCTCAACATGCCTCTTATCAATTTCCTTAGGGGGTCTACTTTCCAAAATGGGGTCATTTGGGGGGGTTTTGTACTGCCCTGCCATTTTAGCACCTCAAGAAATGAGATAGGCAGTCGTAAACTAAAAGCTGCGTAAATTCCAGAAAACGTACCTTAGTTTGTAGATGTGACAACTTTTGCGCAAACCAATAAATATACAATTATTGACTTTTTTTTTACCAAAGACATGTGGCTGAATACATTTTGGCCTAAATGTATGACTAAAATTGAGTTTATTGGATTTTTCTAATAACAAAAAGTAGAAAATATCATTTTTTTTCAAAATTTGCGGTCTTTTTACGTTTATATCGCAAAAAATAAAAATCGCAGAGGCAATCAAATACCATCAAAAGAAATCTCTATTTGTGGGAAGAAAAGGACGCAAATTTTGTTTGGGTACAACATTGCATGACCGCGCAATTACCAGTTAAAGCAGCGCAGTGCCAAAGTGTAAAAAGACCTCTGGTCATTTACCAGCAAAATGGTCCGGTCTGAAAGTGGTTAATTAATATATATTGTGGCAGCACGCAGGTAAAGTCACCTGGTTGTATCCAGGGTGGGAAATATGTGTGCCCTAGATTCAGGCTTTATGCAGACTTTTACAATTAGAGGGGAAGAGTTAATGAGCCCAGCTGAAGTAAGTGGGCTCATTAAGACCTCTACAAAAAAAAACAGCATGCTTAGGGAGATGCTCCATCCTGGAACCAGTTTTGTGTTGTATAGACTGGGGAGTGTGATATCTGTTCTGTGCGGTGAGTTAACGCCTGTGTGGCAAACCTCTACAACAGAGACACAAGGCTGCACTCAGTTGTTAGACAGGGAATCTAAGTGTGTAGTTAGAGGTCAAGCTGACCAGGATTTATTTTCAGGTTTTATTTTTGTTTGGCTGTTATATGTATCACTGCATGTAGCATAAATAAACCGCATCTTTTGTTTTTTGCACCTACAACGCTGTCTGCTGTGCCTGATTTTGTGTTGTGAACCCATCCAGGGGGTCACACACACCCGCTGCCGAGCTAACCCCTCGCAGTTGGTGGAGAGTTTTGGCAGTTTTTTTTCAATTTTTTTAAAGGCCAGCATGGAGGAGATACTGAGACAGCTGGCTCTAGCAAATGCCAATCAGCAGCAAACAAATGCGGCTTTACAAAAGAGCCTTGCAGCTCAACAACAGAGCCTTGCAGCCCAGCAGAAAGCTCACCTGCAGAGTCTGGAAGCTCAGCAACAAGCACAGCAGCAATCTGAAGCCCGCTTTATAGACCTGTTGCAGAAGCAAGAGCAGAGTTTTCAACAGAAAATAGAGACATTAATACAGCAACGTCCGCAGACCAATGAAGCAAGTGGTTACAATAATACCGCATCCTTTGGTGTGAGCCGTTTATTGACAAAAATGACTGGAGAGGATGATCCGGAGGTGTTTTTGACCACATTTGAAAGGACTGCTGAAAGGGAAAAGTGGCCTAAGGAGCAATGGGCTGGACTGGTGGCCCCTCTGTTAACTGGGGAATCGCAGAAAGCTTATTATGACCTAGAGCCTGACCAAGCAAAAGACTATGTGGTGCTAAAAACGGAAATATTGGCACGGCTGGGTGTCACCCTGGCCGTCCGGGCTCAGCGTGTGCATAATTGGACTTTTCAGGTTGGAAAACCCCCCAGGTCTCAAATGTATGATCTCATTCACCTGAGCAGGAAGTGGCTGCAGCCAGAGACTTTGACCGCACCAAACATTGTGGAATGTGTTGTTATGGATCGTTTCCTGAGAGCTCTTCCTACTGCCATCCAAAAATGGGTAAGCCATGGAGACCCAGAAAATAAAGATAAACTTGTGGATCTGGTTGAGAGGTACTTGGCTACAGAGAACCTGACCACCTCTTCCAGGGACTCACGGACTTTCCACCCTAAGACCAGATCATCCCCAGTGGCGGGTAAGATGACTCCAAGGGGTGAGGGTGGAGAGAGTGAGAGGGTGGGAGTTCTACCTAAGGTCTGGCGGGAGCAGCCCAGGAAGCCCATGCTGCAAGAGACAGCGAAAAAGATTATTTGCTACCGCTGCCGGCAAGAGGGACATATTGCAGCCAATTGCCCCGTTGTGGATGAGCCTATGCAATGTGACTTTATAAGGGAGAGACGTCAGTCGCTGTTTGCGACAGTTGCATGCACTGCCATTCGGGGACCTGAGAAACATTTATGTAAAATGTGTATTAATGGTAGAAATGTTGATGTGTTGCTGGATTCAGGTAGCCTGGTAACATTGATAAAAGCTGAATTAGTTACTAAAGAGGTCTCTGGGAAGAACAGGGTGGCTGTTATTTGTGTGCATGGGGACACCCCAGAGTATCCTGTAACTTCAGTGTTTTTTTAGACCCCCAAAGGTAACCTCTCTCATCAGGTGGGGTTAGTGTCTCACTTACCACATGATGCTATTGTGGGAAGGGATTTTCCAAAATTCTGGGAACTCTGGGATTGTCCTGAGCCCCCCACTGGTGCCCCTATAAACCAGGAAGATGACCAGAATTCCTCTGGGAGTGGTGAGGACTCTCCTGAATTTCCCTTGTCGGTATTGGCGGGGGAAACTCGAGAAACTGGGGAGGAGCCAACATCCTCAGATGAAAACATGCCGTCTGTGGAGTTTTCGGATCTTGAGGTTCACAGGGAAAATTTTGCCACAGAACAGTTAAAAGACCCCACCCTAATAAAGGCACGGGAAAATGTGGTGAAAATAGATGGCGAGTTAGTGAACCCAGATAAGACTTGCCCTTATCCTTACTTCACTATGGAAAGGGACCTGCTGTATCGAGTGGCTCAAAGGGCAGAAGAAACCATTGAGCAACTTGTAGTGCCCAAACCTTACAGGAAGTTGGTGTTAGAATTGGCTCATGGGCACATTCTGGGAGGTCATCTGGGGACAGAGAAAACCAGAGAGAGGGTATTGCAGAGATTCTATTGGCCTGGGGTCATGAAGGAAATAGAAAATTATTGTTCCTCCTGCCCTGTGTGTCAGAAGTCGGCACCTATGCCACATTTCCGTAACCCGCTGGTACCTCTTCCTATCATTGAGGTCCCCTTTGAAAGGATCGCAATGGATTTGGTAGGTCCGATAATGAAGTCCGCCAGGGGGCATCAGTACATTTTGGTTATATCGGACTATGCCACCCGTTATCCGGAAGCAATTCCTCTCCGAAATACCTCGGCCAAAACCATAGCCAAAGAGCTATCTCTTGTTTTTAGCCGCGTGGATATTTGTAAGGAACTGCTTACGGACCAAGGTACACCCTTTATGTCCCGGGTTATGAAAGAATTATGGAGTGGGTTGCGCTACAAAAAATAACTGAACTAAAAAAATTAAAAAAATATACCCATGTGAAACAACTCACAAAAAAGTTTGAACTTAGTGGTGTATTTGTCGCATGCCAGAAAGGGATTAGAATGCGACAAAAAAAGACTATCTAATAAAGATAGAAAATACTAAGTCAGTGAAAATAGCAGATACTTCTTAGTGTGGTTATACAAAGAATACCCTTAATAGGAGTGAATAATCCAATAAATGTGGAATAATGCAAGCAAAACTCTGCTAACAAAACCCAAACGTATAAAAAGAATATATTACACCAATGATACCTAAAGATTGAAATCGTATTGGGTATCAGAAAGTATATGTGGTGAAAATAAAAAATACCTTAAGTAATATTCATATAAGGTGAACCTGCAAAAAAAAAACAATATAACATCCAAAAATCTGTTGTCTTAAAACAATAGTGAAACAATGTGACATCCAATGGTCCGTTATCTCATAACATTAGTGAAACATGAATATGGAAATTGTTTGAGAACATAATGAGAATGGAACAATGTTCAAAAAGTCCATATACAGTCTCTATTTGCAAGGTTTCCCACAGTGAAGTAGTGACAGTAGAAATATCCAACACGAACGTGACTTGTGCTCAGCCTCCACCAATGATATTATTGCCGCTTACCAGAAACGAATGGTTCCTTATTACAGAGAACCATATAAAGCAGTTGACTGATTCCCCAGTCCGGGGTCTACACGGATGAAATGTAAGGGACTTCAGAGCCCGCTCGTCTCTCGATACACTCCCGTTCGTGGATTTACATAAAAGGCAATGAGACTCACAATAGTGTAAAACCCAAATATAACTTTAATCGAACGTAAGAGACAAATGCGCACTTACAGAAATGAAGATTAAAACGATCGTTACAGCAAAACCGAGCCGGCCGGTCTCGGTTAGCGCCCGTTACACCGAAAACATACAACACGAGATGGTGGCGTCAGGACGTCGCTCCTCCTCCCTACGCGTTTCGTCACGATAGGACGTGGTCACGGGGTACGGGCGGCGTCCTGACGCACCGCTTATATAATACAAACATTAAACCATGCCTCGGTTTGACCCCGAGGCCGAGACAGAAAACGCCATATTGGTTTAGGGAAATTAACAATGACTAGTGCTGCCAGAAGCGGCCACCACATGAATTACATGGATTTAGCACGCAAAGGTTAGGGAAAAATAAAATATAAGTTGAGACTCCATAATTCTACTGAGGAGAATGTAACCCAAAATATACATTTAATAAAAGATATAAAAATATAAAGATAATTTTTGCCCATAGATATATGGCAAAAACAAAATTACTGTAGTATAAATGTGGCCGCCCCGGGAAGGACTTCATAAGGAAAAACCCAAAAGGGGCAACATTTAAACTAAATAAAACAAGTGAGCAGATAATTTAACCACATGTGTATTCTGCTCAATTCCAAGGGCCAAACCATACCTGTACAGCTCTTATAAAACAGTTTTGAGCTACAAACAACTCTAATGCCCATGTAGAAAAAATAATGAAAAAAAATAAAAAATAAAATATAAAAAAGAGAAAAATTATTTGTATGTATTACATCCATAATTACGTCCTAGTCACGGAACCATAAATATATGTATAGACAATACTAACGTACATAACATCAGGATATAAAGACCTGAAAGGACCCCTTAAATAAATTTGGCCACATAAAAATATCCAACCTGAAAATCAGACTGTAAATATATCTTATATTGAATAAGTGGCCATAACAAAATTAAAATTAAGTTGCACTATGTCAGTAATTACAACAAGGTAAACTGGACGATAAACCAAATTCCGCCCGAGGGCTAAGAACTATATGCAACATAGAGCCATACATGACTCCCAAAATTGATACCTAAGTTCAAAAATTCAAAAAACGAAAATATAAAAATTAAATTGGAATGACGGAATCATCTTTAATAAACAGGGGGGGTAAAAAGGTACACAATATTTAAGAGTTGTCAATAAAACAATTGACGTCGACATCAATATTTAACCCAAAAGGGGTGTAGCTCTTTAATTTGTGTACCCAGGCCATCTCCAACCTGGAGATACTACGGACCAAGCAACTACCTCTCCAGTTTGGCCTGTATTTGTCTATGCCAAGAAAAAGAGTATCTGAAGTATTCTGAAGTATCTGAAGTATCTGAAGTATTCTTCTTCTAATACTGGTAGAGGAGGAGGAGGTCCCCCTTTTTACTATAATCAAAATAGGGGGCCAACAGGTCCCTATAACGGGGCTCCGATGGGTAGACCTTCCGGACAAGGTCAACCGAGGGGTCCCCAACGCAATCGAGGTCGGGGACGGAGTCAAGGTACCCCTAGGGGACAAGTCTCCAACCCCAATTTGAGGTATGCGGATAACTTTGTATCAGGGCATAACTATCCTTCTGATCAGGGTTATGGTCCAACACAGTCTTCTGTTTATAATTATGGCCCATCCGGTCACTTTGGTGACCAACGGGTAATACATTATGATAGCAATTTGGTACCGGATTACAACATTCCAGTATATAACCAGTATTTTCCATTGAGAGATCATGTGGATTCTAACGAGGGTTTCTGCGACCCTCCTTTGGGACCACAAAATAATGCCCACATTAATAGTGGGCATTCCGGTTTTGAACAGGTGGGTCATCAGGATCCCAGAAATACCATGGTATACCCACAACAAAATTGAGGTTTTCCCAAAACCGGTCAAGGAGTAAAAAGAATAGTCGAGCTCCGAGAGGAACTAGAGGGGGGAGGCGCAGGAAGTCCAAAAAGAGCAAGGACATAGCGGGCACAGGTATTTTTAATCTAAGTTCCCATGTATTAACAAGTTTGGAAGTGGATGTTTTGGATAGGGGCTTAAAATTTGCCCCTGTTCATAACATTAACAAATTTCAAACTTACATGGATTTGCAAAAATATGTACGCAAACTCAATGTACAGCGGTACATGGCCTCTAATTCATATAATCCACCTAGAGCCCTATTATCTACCTTTACTCATTCTGGCCTCGCGAATGCTTCTACATTCAACCCGCCAGGACAATTAGCTCCATCTCTAAAGGTGTTCAGGGATCTTGCTCTTAGAGATCTAGAGGCTATGCGGGTTCGACAGGTGAAAAACAAGGAGAGCATAGACAAGGGCATTGAATCCCTCTGTACCAATCATAACTTAGTCATCCGTCCAGCTGACAAGGGAGGGGGGATTGTCGTTTTAAATAAGGATGACTATTTGATAGAGATGCGTCGCATTTTAGGGGACACCACCACTTATACTCCACTACATTATAATCCCAACGAAAAGTACAGGAAGGAGTTGGAATATATTGTTAGTATGGGTTTTGCCAATTCGATTTTAAATAGGAAGGAAAAAGCTTTTTTGGTGCCTCGTGCTCCTAGAGTACCGATTATGTATTACTTACCAAAGATACATAAAAATGTTTCTTGCCCCCCGGGTCGCCCTATCGTGAGTGGAATTGACTCAGTTACGTCCCGGGTGGGCAAGTACATTGATTTTTATCTCCAACCCCTAGTACGCTCTATTCCTTCCTATTTGAAGGATACAAGGGATGTCATTAATCTTTTGTCTCAGTATAAACCAAAAGTAGGGATGTGGCTGGTAACAGCCGACGTCACCTCACTTTACACCGTGATACCTCATAATCTGGGTCTAGAGGCTGTTCGCTGTTTCCTTGAAAGGGGGTCTAATCTCCCACAGGAGCAGATTGATTTTATTATGGTTCTTTTAAATTATGCAGCAACACATAATTTTTTTTGGTTTGACGGACATTTTTATCGTCAGGATAAGGGAGTTGCAATGGGGGCTAAATATGCCCCCAGCTTGGCTAACCTCTTTATGGCCAAGTGGGAGGAGGACGTCATCTATGCTGAACCCAGGTCAGAGGTTATCCTCTGGGTTCGATATATAGATGACGTCCTCCTCCTTTGGGATGGTGACCTACCTGCCCTCTCTGAGTATATGGACTTCTTGAATACTAACGACAGAGGGATACATTTCAGTTATGAAGCGAGTTTAGAACAAATTCATTTTTTGGATCTGGTCATTTCTGCTAAAGAAGATAGGTTTATCACCTCCACCTACTTTAAACCTACAGACAGAAATGCTTACATACCCCGAGACAGCTGCCATCACAAATCATGGCTTAACTCAGTTCCAAAAAGCCAATACCTCAGAATTAAACGCAATTGTTCAGAGGATAGTACCTTTTTGACACAAGCGGATGTCCTCACTAAGAGGTTTCTGGATAAGGGGTATAGTCCTGAATTCCTTAAGGACGCTTTAGGCCAGGTTATTGGCACCAACCGTGGAGACTTATTGGAGGCCAGAAAGAACAATCAGGGGGATGTTGGTTCTTACAGATGTCCTTTTATTACTACCTTCTCGCGCCAACATTTTAGCGTAAAGAACATTATGAATAAATATTGGCACATCTTAAAGAATGATAGGGTTTTAGGTGCCATCTTACCTGACAAACCAAGGGTTGTCTTTAAAGGTGTACCTAACCTTAGAGACAAACTGGCCCCTAACGTTGTAAACCCCCCGAGGGAGAAAACAAATCTGTTCTCGGAGCTAAAGGGGTACTATCAATGTAGAAGATGTCAGGTGTGCCAGCTTAACAAATGTACTACGAGAAGAACCACTAGTTTTTCGTCTACCTGTACCTCCAAAACTTTCTCTATAGATTCCTTTATCACCTGTTCCACTACAGGTGTTGTTTATTTGCTCCAATGTCCGTGCGGCCTACAATATGTGGGCCGGACCAAAAGACCTCTTCAGGTCCGGATTAATGAGCACATAAGCAACATCAGGAAAGGGTTTACTAAACATTCAGTCTCCAAGCATTATCTATCTGTTCATAATAGGGATCCTTCAGATACTCTTTTTCTTGGCATAGACAAATACAGGCCAAACTGGAGAGGTAGTTGCTTGGTCCGTAGTATCTCCAGGTTGGAGATGGCCTGGGTACACAAATTAAAGAGCTACACCCCTTTTGGGTTAAATATTGATGTCGACGTCAATTGTTTTATTGACAACTCTTAAATATTGTGTACCTTTTTACCCCCCCTGTTTATTAAAGATGATTCCGTCATTCCAATTAAATTTTTATATTTTCGTTTTTTGAATTTTTGAACTTAGGTATCAATTTTGGGAGTCATGTATGGCTCTATGTTGCATATAGTTCTTAGCCCTCGGGCGGAATTTGGTTTATCGTCCAGTTTACCTTGTTGTAATTACTGACATAGTGCAACTTAATTTTAATTTTGTTATGGCCACTTATTCAATATAAGATATATTTACAGTCTGATTTTCAGGTTGGATATTTTTATGTGGCCAAATTTATTTAAGGGGTCCTTTCAGGTCTTTATATCCTGATGTTATGTACGTTAGTATTGTCTATACATATATTTATGGTTCCGTGACTAGGACGTAATTATGGATGTAATACATACAAATAATTTTTCTCTTTTTTATATTTTATTTTTTATTTTTTTTCATTATTTTTTCTACATGGGCATTAGAGTTGTTTGTAGCTCAAAACTGTTTTATAAGAGCTGTACAGGTATGGTTTGGCCCTTGGAATTGAGCAGAATACACATGTGGTTAAATTATCTGCTCACTTGTTTTATTTAGTTTAAATGTTGCCCCTTTTGGGTTTTTCCTTATGAAGTCCTTCCCGGGGCGGCCACATTTATACTACAGTAATTTTGTTTTTGCCATATATCTATGGGCAAAAATTATCTTTATATTTTTATATCTTTTATTAAATGTATATTTTGGGTTACATTCTCCTCAGTAGAATTATGGAGTCTCAACTTATATTTTATTTTTCCCTAACCTTTGCGTGCTAAATCCATGTAATTCATGTGGTGGCCGCTTCTGGCAGCACTAGTCATTGTTAATTTCCCTAAACCAATATGGCGTTTTCTGTCTCGGCCTCGGGGTCAAACCGAGGCATGGTTTAATGTTTGTATTATATAAGCGGTGCGTCAGGACGCCGCCCGTACCCCGTGACCACGTCCTATCGTGACGAAACGCGTAGGGAGGAGGAGCGACGTCCTGACGCCACCATCTCGTGTTGTATGTTTTCGGTGAAACGGGCGCTAACCGAGACCGGCCGGCTCGGTTTTGCTGTAACGATCGTTTTAATCTTCATTTCTGTAAGTGCGCATTTGTCTCTTACGTTCGATTAAAGTTATATTTGGGTTTTACACTATTGTGAGTCTCATTGCCTTTTATGTAAATCCACGAACGGGAGTGTATCGAGAGACGAGCGGGCTCTGAAGTCCCTTACATTTCATCCGTGTAGACCCCGGACTGGGGAATCAGTCAACTGCTTTATATGGTTCTCTGTAATAAGGAACCATTCGTTTCTGGTAAGCGGCAATAATATCATTGGTGGAGGCTGAGCACAAGTCACGTTCGTGTTGGATATTTCTACTGTCACTACTTCACTGTGGGAAACCTTGCAAATAGAGACTGTATATGGACTTTTTGAACATTGTTCCATTCTCATTATGTTCTCAAACAATTTCCATATTCATGTTTCACTAATGTTATGAGATAACGGACCATTGGATGTCACATTGTTTCACTATTGTTTTAAGACAACAGATTTTTGGATGTTATATTGTTTTTTTTTGCAGGTTCACCTTATATGAATATTACTTAAGGTATTTTTTATTTTCACCACATATACTTTCTGATACCCAATACGATTTCAATCTTTAGGTATCATTGGTGTAATATATTCTTTTTATACGTTTGGGTTTTGTTAGCAGAGTTTTGCTTGCATTATTCCACATTTATTGGATTATTCACTCCTATTAAGGGTATTCTTTGTATAACCACACTAAGAAGTATCTGCTATTTTCACTGACTTAGTATTTTCTATCTTTATTAGATAGTCTTTTTTTGTCGCATTCTAATCCCTTTCTGGCATGCGACAAATACACCACTAAGTTCAAACTTTTTTGTGAGTTGTTTCACATGGGTATATTTTTTTAATTTTTTTAGTTCAGTTATTTTTTGTAGCGCAACCCACTCCTTTTTTCTCTTATGCCAAATGTAGTATAACATTTGGGTTGCTGCTCCTTTTTTTAGCTTTCTGTTTAATTTCTTTTGTTAAGCGCGGCGTTCCTCTGTTTTCCATTATGAAAGAATTATGCAAGTTGTACAAAGTGACGCAATTGCGTACATCTGTGTATCACCCCCAAACAGATGGGTTGGTTGAAAGATTCAACAAAACCCTTAAACAAATGTTAAAGAAGGTGGTGGATAGAGATGGAAAGAATTGGGACTGTCTAATACCCTATCTAATGTTTGCCATTAGGGAGGTACCCCGATCCTCTACGAGTTTCTCACCCTTCGAGTTGCTCTATGGGAGACACCCAAGAGGGCTGCTGGATATCGCCAAGGAAACTTGGGAAAATGAGAGTTCTCCTCACAGGAGTGTGATTGAGCATGTCGCCCTGATGCAAGATAGAATTGCACAGGTAATGCCAATTGTAAAGGAACATTTAACCCAAGCGCAGTTAGCACAGCAGAGAGTGTACAACCGTGGGGCCAAGACCCGTACTTTTTCCCCGGGGGATAGGGTCTTGGTGCTAGTCCCTACGGTTGAAAGCAAATTTCTGGCCAAATGGCAAGGTCCATATGAAGTAATTGAAAAAATTATTGAGGTGAACTACAGGGTTAGACAGCCAGGAAGGCGAAAGCCGGAGCAGATCTATCACGTCAATCTGCTGAAAGCCTGGAGGGATAGGGAATCCCTAGTCGCAGAGACTTTGTCACAAGCACAGCCTGATTGCTTAGTTCCTGAGGTTGGAATAGCAGACACCTTATCGAAACCCCAACAACAGGAGGTTAAAGAGTTTGTACTTCGTAACAAAGAGATTTTCTCTGAGCTTCCGGGACAAACATCTGGCGTAGAGAATGACATTATCACCCCGCCAGGAGAAAGGGTAAAACTAAAACCTTATAGAATACCAGAGGCCCGACAGGAGGCAATACGTGGGGAGGTTCAAAGGAAGTTGGAATTGGGTGTGATAGAGGAGTCCCAGAGTGACTGGTCCAGTCCTATCGTACTAGTGCCCAAACCTGATGGGAGCTGGCGGTTTTGTAACGATTTTCGACCAATAAATAAAGTTATAAAATTTGACACCTACTCCATGCCGCGTATAGATGAGTTGATTGACCGGCTGGGAACAGCCCGATATATGACAACTCTTGATCTCACCAAAGGGTATTGGCAAATTCCCCTGGCCGAGTCGGCCAAGGAGAAAACTGCGTTTGTAACCCCAGATGGGGCATTCCAATATAAGAGAATGCCGTTTGGGTTACAGAATGCACCAGCAACATTCCAGCGGAAAATGGATAAGATTCTGAGGCCCCATCAGAAATATGCTGCAGCTTACCTGGATGATGTGATTATCCATAGCACAGACTGGGTCTCACATTTGCCGAAAGTACAAGCAGTCCTAGACTCTATCCGGGAAGCTGGGTTTACGGCCAATCCAAAGAAGTGTACCATTGGACAGGAGGAGGCCAAATATCTTGGGTACACTATTGGGAGGGGGGTGATAAAACCCCAAGTCAATAAAGTCGAGGCCATACAGAGTTGGCCACGTCCCAACAGCAAGAAACAGGTACGAGCCTTTCTGGGAATCGCTGGCTATTATCGACGATTCATTCCCCATTTTGCTTCTCAGGCTGTGCCCCTCACCAACCTGACAAAAGGGAAAGAGTCTGTCATGGTTAAATGGTCCCCAGAGGCTGAAGAAGCATTTCAGTCCTTAAAAACAGCCTTATGTAGCCAGCCAGTGTTGTACTCACCAGACTTCTCTAAGGACTTTGTTGTACAAACTGATGCATCAGACGTTGGGTTAGGAGCAGTGTTATCCCAGGTCTGGAACGGGGAAGAGCACCCAGTCATTTACCTCAGCAGGAAGTTGAAGTCCCATGAGGTAAATTACGCCACGATTGAGAAGGAATGTTTAGCAGTGAAGTGGGCTCTAGATTCCCTTCGGTACTATCTGCTAGGTAGGCACTTTGACCTGGTGACTGATCACGCTCCTTTAAAGTGGATGGCTCAGAACAAGGAGACCAATAGAAGGGTAAATAGGTGGTTCCTGACCCTACAAGAATTTAACTTTACAGTTAAGCATCGCCCTGGTGTTAAAATGGGGAATGTGGATGCTTTGTCTCGGATACATGCGTGTCTGACTGCTTGTGTTACAACCCCAAGGTTGAAACAAGAGGGGGGGTATGTGGCAGCACGCAGGTAAAGTCACCTGGTTGTATCCAGGATGGGAAATATGTGTGCCCTAGATTCAGGCTTTATGCAGACTTTTACAATTAGAGGGGAAGAGTTAATGAGCCCAGCTGAAGTAAGTGGGCTCATTAAGACCTCTACAAAAAACCCCAGCATGCTTAGGGAGATGTTCCATCCTGGAACCAGTTTTGTGTTGTATAGACTGGGGAGTGTGATATCTGTTCTGTGCGGTGAGTTAACGCCTGTGTGGCAAACCTCTACAACAGAGACAGGGACTGGTGCAGCACAAGGCTGCACTCAGTTGTTAGACAGGGAATCTAAGTGTGTAGTTAGAGGTCAAGCTGACCAGGATTTATTTTCATGTTTTATTTTTGTTTGGCTGTTATATGTATCACTGCATGTAGCATAAATAAACCGCATCTTTTGTTTTTTGCACCTACAACGCTGTCTGCTGTGCCTGATTTTGTGTTGTGAACCCATCCAGGGGGTCACACACACCCGCTGCCGAGCTAACCCCTCACAATATATATATATATATATATATATGTATATATACTTAAAATCAATAATCATCCAATATAAATGTGCAAAAAAAGCCCAAAAAAACAAAGTGCACAATCAGCAAATAGCTGACTAAATGTAAACAAATATGAATTAGTGCAAATGACAATTAAATAGCGTGCAAATCAGAAAAAATGTGCAAATAAGCAAAAAGATGTGCACCCTGCATAAAGTGCAATTATGCAGAAAAATCAATAAATATCAATATAAATCATTCCATCGTGCAAAAAGCTAAAACAAAAGTTTGTGCAAAAAGAAAGGTCCCATACATAGTGCAATTCAAATCGTGCAATTTCAATTGTGATGATATTTTACAATGTTATTCGGAATTCCACAAATAGCTTCCGTGCTCTTGTGTGAACCGATCTGCAGTGTTCATGCAGAGTGTTTCCCCCAAACTCTCACCTTATATAAAGCAAGTAACAGCCTTATTGATGTTGATTCCCGGCTGCTTAGATCCACGCCCCTCTGTGTTACCTTTACACTGCTTCCTATCTCCTCCTGCTGTAGTACTTCACACTCATTCAGTCTCAGCCCCAAGGATAGTGGCTGATTAATAGGAAGAAATGAAAGCACTTCATAGTGTAATATCACAGTGACAGACATTTAATAGATCAAATAACTTACATACAGAAGATAAACAGCAATTTCTTTAGTGCAGGATGGCTCCAACCTCGGCCGCGGTCAGAGCCTCAGCATCACCTGACTCTCTCTTCCCTCACGCATATCGTCACAACACACGCAACTTTTTCAAAGGGGTCATAGGAGCATAGGTTGGGCCCCCGCAGCTGAGAAAAAGTGGTTGGGTATGATTTTCATTGTGCTGAATACTGGCTGTGGCTTAAAGGGATACAGAGTGCAGGGGTTCAGTAGTAAGTGATGCAAAGGTTCAGGAATAATTTCAACAAAGTTCCCAGAAGCTCAACAGTAATTCCACAAACTGTTGCTTGATTGGGGTTTCCTCAATCACAGTGAAATCCCTTCTTTCTGAGATCGGTAGTGGCAACCGAGTCATCATCATCCAGATGGTGGATGGCTGGGGCTAGCAGGACTGTGATTGGCTTCAGCAGTGGCCAAGACAGTCCTCCGGCTGGAATCAGGGACGGCCCCCCAGAAGAACTGCACCCAATCTCTTCCCCATCACAAAAGCTGTGATCGCAGCTACAGCAAAGTTAGAGAACCAAACAATGTTTCCCATCTTTTAAAATTTGTGGGGGCGCAGTGCCTCCCCCTCAGTGCAAGTGCGGTGTGGGGAGTTCCTAAATTGGAATGCATTAGTGTCTCACTGACACTTCCCTGCGCTGCTCTGCTGATGGGGAGGGAGTCGAGTGCCGGCAAAAGAGGCTTCGCGTGTTGGGGGGTTGCCTACCCCTGCTCCCCTGCTGTAAACCATCCTGAAGGAAATGTAACATGCTGTGAGCTGTAATAGATGAAGCTTTTACATGTAAAAGAAAATAAGTTCTGCTGTTATTTAACACTGCCTGGTCTGAAGCTATTCAAAAAGGTACATGCATAGCGTATCCAAAAAACAGGGCTTAACAAGGGGACACTAGAAGTTGGCAAGGATGATGTACAAATGTCCAACACGCAAGGGAAGAAGCTATCCGAAGGAGGCTATATTGCCATTGCCAATGACTACAATACTAGCATCAGGTGCATAATTAGCCAACCATTTGGGAAGCGGTGTGACAGGGAATAGCTTGACTCCTTCCTTAGCAGTTGGTACCCCACAGACTGAGTCCGACATCGTAGCATGGGGTGTCCTATGAACCCAGCCTGTAATATCACAGAAGATGGAGAGAGAGAGGCCTCAGAGTTAAGGAGCTAAAGAGTACAAGAATTTGGCTTCCTGGTATCCAAGTGGTTGATGTCACCGGGGGTGAGGTGATTGGTAGCTGAGCTGGTTGAGTCTGGTACAGGCTCAGTGGTACCAGCTTGGGAGTGCTGCACCGAAAGAGAAGAAGTGTAATCTAGTGCCCAGAGAGCGTAATAAACTGTGCAGCAGATTAAAAAGTGTCAGTAATGCTGCGTACACACGATCGAATTATCCAGCGGAATTGGTCCGGCAAACAATCCACGAGAGTTTATAACAAACGGACTTCGCCACACACGGATGCTCTAAAAGTCCAGCGATTTCTAGCGCAATGACGTACAGCACGTACGACGGGACTAGAAAAAGGAAGTTCAATAGCCAGTAGCCAATAGCTTCCTTCTCGTACTTGCTTCAGAGCATGCATCATTCTTAGTCCGCCGGACTAGCACACTGACGAATGGATTGTCCGCTGAAAGCCAAGTCCAGCGGACAAATTTTGAGTCAAAACTACTTTCTAAGTCCGCCGGACTTTACGATGAAAAAGTCAGTTGGAGCGCACACACGATCGAATTGTCCGGGGTACTGTGGTCCGGCGGACCTAGTCCTGCGGACAATTCGATCGTGTATACGCGGCATAAATCACTTTTAGGGGATGCCTTAGCTCCATATCGGTGTGAATGTTGGCCTCAGCTTGCATTTAGGGCCTTAGTGAACACTATTCTGGGTCCCCCACATGGGCGCAGAAAAAATTTACCCACTGGTTTCACTGTTGTCATCAGGAAACCCACCCTGAGAAGTGTCATGAAGTCATCACTGGAATGCATGCATATGAACAAGAAATGACAAAGATGCTGCAGGAGATCAGCAGCATTAGATCCAACAAAGGATAAAAAGGACAGTATTTTGTTTTTAAAAAGTGGTGTAAATATAAATGTCATTCAGGGCTCACAGCTATTTTTAAAAGAGACGTGTATAGAGAAAAATGTGTAGGCTGCTATTGCTTACCTCCTTCTAAAATGCTAGTTGGCTGGCTGTATTTTCCCCAACACTTTGTATTACTGTTCTGGAATGCAACTATGGAAGCCAGACAGAAGTCTGCGCTCCTGCTGAACATACTGTTCCTCATGTGTGTCTCATAAAATATTTCAACTTTGGAACTTAATAGCCAGGCAACTAGTATTTTAGAGGAGAGAACAGAAACAGTAGCCTACCTATTTTCTTGGTACAGGTTGTCTTTAAAGAAAATTAAATTCAATGAAAAAATAGACAAATTATTATTATTATTATACAGGATTTATATAGAACCAACAGATTGCGCAGTGCTTTACAACAAGAGGGCAGACAGTACACTTAAAATACAAATCAATACAGGAGGGATCAGTGGGCACTGCTCGTTAGAGCTTACAATCTAGAAGGGAGACAAATGTATTATTTTGTCTGTCAAAAAAAATAAAAATAAATTATTGGTTACTGTTGCATAATCTTCTCATTTAAAATAAGGGAGAGCTGTAAAGACAGAAGTAAAACCTGACATATTTTATATGTTAAGGAAAATGCTCATCTGATGACAAATACAGCTCTGGAGAAATCTAGACAGTGTGATGGTCTCCCTAGACACTACTAAATTCACTTTCTGCTTTGAAATGATATCTTGTTTACTTCCCTGTGTGCTTGAAAGGCAGTCTGTGTTTCCATTCTTACATAATTGAAAAACAGTACAAGCACCTTTGCTGTTTGACTAGCTTCACAGAAATTTCCTGCCATTTTTTGAGAGAGAGAAGTAAAGTCACTGTTAACCTTCTTCTGAAAACTTCCCAACTATCATGCTGATCCATTGGCTTCTGTGCCCTCTGAGTCCTGGACTGTACAAATGCGCAATTTATTTTTTTCTGGGGCGAGTTCAGCCAACATAAAAACAGGCAGTGCCCTGCATGCACAATGGCGGTGCCTCTGCATGCACAATGGCGGAGCGAGTCTCCATTCACTGGTTCAGGTCCAATTTCAACCCGAATTTTTGGCTGAATTTGGACCTGAAACAGACCAGAAGACGCACAGGACTGTGCAATTCGCACCGGAGCTGCTCCGAAGATGTGTGAACCATCTCCATAGAGAGGCGGTGGCAATCTCCTTCTATGCGAATTGGATGCAGTAAAATCCATCCGAAAACGCAAGAACAGCACAAATACCCCCGAATGACCCTTTTGGAAAGTAGACAGTCCAAGGTATTTATTAGTAAGAAGCATTTTTTTGTCCCAATTTTTTCGAAAAATTTATTTTTCGCTTTTTTTATTTTAAATGTAGCACTAACCCCCAAAGGAGCTGCTGGTTTTATTTGGGCTTACCGTTACCTCACCTGCTCGCTTCTTCGTCTCAGGGGGGTCCCGTTGGAAAGTAGCCCAAATTATGATAGATACGACACTTAGTCCTTTTTGAAGATTTATTTAGGGATAACTCAACAGAAAGAAAGAAAACACAGTCCTTCAATAGAGGGTTAGAGGATAAGGGGAGTCCAGGCACCTAGTAATTGCGGGTTAGAGGTATTAGTCAGATCCAGAAGACAAACAGCTCCACAGACTGGATCCAGCAATCACCGGATAGGCCCCTCTCACTTGATCTAGCAGCCGATGAGATTCTCAACAAAGTCTCTGTCACAGACTTGTCAATTGAACTTAGAGATTTTGAGAGTTTCAGGAAGAACTACCATACAGTATCAGATTCTTTCAGCTGACCCAGCAATGCTGCAAGGATATTGATCCGGGTTGTGTCCTCCAACTGAGTTTCCAGGCTCCTCCAGAGACACCAGGCTTGGGCTCGGCCCTCCACCTGAGAAGACCTCCCCTCTTGGCTTCTCCCCGCAGGAGAGACAGCACAGGACCACCCCTGGATCAGCAGGCCCCAAGACATTCCTGGGCCTACACTCTCAGTTGCAAAGCCTCAGGCCAGCCGGCCCCAAGGCATAGAACCATGCGACACAGGCCCCAGGCCAGGAGGGCCATGAGGTTGGGATAGCGGACCCAAACAGACCCATAAAAATGGTGTCGGTACCTTAAATACCCTCTCCCAGAATGCACAGCAGGGAAACCACACCCACTAAGGTATTTCCGAGCAAGAGGTGGCATTCAATGCATCCAGCCTGCTGCTGTTCCACACCTACCGGCGGTGACAGTGACACATACGGTCAAGTGGGAATCAGTGCAACCCAGCTGGACTGGTACAGAAACCAGAACTTTCAGAGAGAATCAGTCTGAATCAAACTACAGCTTCAGACAATTAAATTTGAAAAAAATAATAGCGTCTGCCCATCAGGAGCAGGGCGCTACATAAACATACGGTCAGCAGTGCAGTAGAGCATCATCATTTTTTTGTATGGGTGTTTTGAGCTGACAAGTGACCAATTAAAAGCAGTAAAACGCCTGTAATCTGCAAAAAAGAAGCTCATGAACTTTTTTGTGCGATGGGCATTTTTCTTATGGCGACAAAACACTCAGATGTGACCAGGATCCATTGAAATGAAGGGCATTTGTCTTGTTGGGCGTATTTAGAGCTGAGGCTTAGAGCGCAAAATCCCCCAAAAATGCCAAGATGTGAACGGAGCCTTAAGGCTCCGTTCACATCTTGGCATTCTGAATCGAGGGCAGAATCGCCACGAATCTGCTTGCGTGTTGAAATAGAGGCAAATCATGGGACACCGATGTGAACCAATGACACCCCAATCATGGTGCAATTTTTCTTCAATTCGTCGGGCAACAATCGTGGCAAAATAACACAAACAAAATTGCGGGACGCCTGTCGCCCAAAAGAAGTACAAGAACTTGTTTTGGGCGACAGACGTCCCGTGATTTTGTTTGCGCGATTTCTCCCGCGATTTGGAGCCTAAATACCGTGTCCTTTATGGATTCATAAGACTGGGGTGTCTTGGCTGTCATTGAGGTCTACAAATCTTTTATCAGAGTACCACCAATTTTTGTGGAACAGACCACCAACACAGTACACTGCAAATAAAATGAATTGCTGAAATGGTGGATAAACTCCATACAGATTTTATGAGTAATATCACTCTGCAGTAAAAATACTTTAAGCAGCAAAGAAAATAATTTAATTAAATCCAATAACATACTTTTAAATGCTGGTTGAATAAAATACACATTTTTCTACAGCTGAAGCTGATTTTACTA
Organism: Lithobates pipiens; assembly: GCF_037356315.1. Classification (NCBI taxonomy): domain Eukaryota; kingdom Metazoa; phylum Chordata; class Amphibia; order Anura; family Ranidae; genus Lithobates; species Lithobates pipiens. The sequence continues at coordinate 233,237,636 of NW_027507785.1, read as the reverse complement.
ATAGAACCTTCTTCTCTGTCAAGTTTTGTGAAAAATAATGTAACAAAAGCCAGCACACTGAAGAGCTGATGTTGAAATCCCCAGACGGCAGACGTTTGCTAACAAGATGCAATGAACCCAATTTTGAGTTCTTAGTTGGGACATTTTAATTAAAACAGCAACATTTCAGGGATGTGAAGAGCCAAAGGAAGAGACTGATTTATTAAGGTAAAAATATACTCAAATATTAAGACAAACACTGTGAACCCAGTGTCTGTCTTAATATTTGAGTATATTTTTACCTTTAATAAATGCTAGGACAAATAAAGAGAGAAAGCGTATTAGGCAGGCTGAAATGTTAACCTTTTCTGGGGAAAATGCTGTTCAAGCCTCCATCCATTGTTGGCCAGATGTCTGAAGCCTAGGCACGTGGTCTCATAATTTCTGCTAACCATGGGGGAATAGCCAATGTAAACTTTATTAAAAATAAAAAGGTGTGAGTGGTGCTACTGATTACTTATTAGTGCTCAAAATGGGCAATGTGTAAACTACAATGCACCTAAAATATACATTAATAAATATTATAGTTTATACCATGCGCCAATATTAAAGCACCAGTCACTTGGAGTTGGAGGACTTACACATGAATTTATGAACTTTTATCTGAATTTTAATTATATTAATGTATCTGATGTGTATATATATTTTTTTGGATGGTCGAATTTATATATCCTTTTATACACATTTTCATGCATATTGCACTATACTATTCCTGTAGGGATTTACTGTATATTTGTTTGTTTTGGTTTATACATGTTGAAGTGTAACACAATATTTTTTTAAAGGTAGATATTAATTTAGCAAGAGGGAGGTGCATTATAGTTCACACGTTGCCATATTGTGCACTAATAATTGGCTGCACCACTCACACTTTTTTATTTTTAATCCTTTTACAGTTAAGTGGGGTGAGGCAGCAGCCAGATATAAGCTCCATAGAGTGGAATCTCCTTTCATCAATGTAAATTCTATAATTTAATCAGAACAACCCAGATAGTAAGTAACTTGCCACAAATTTGTCGCAGTGTTGAATTCTTGTTAATTGCACATTTTAACTGATAAGTTGTACGCTTGCAGGGCACTTGAAGCACAAGTTCTAGTTTACACTTTTCTAATTTGTAGAGAATTTGTGTGGCAAGTCTCTAGCAAGAACAAAGTTGCAGTGGTGAGTCTACAGCAAGAGCTCTGCAAGTCACAGTGACCCCTGTGTTGGGATGACTATGGCACAACATAACTGGACCAGAACTTGTAGCAGACTTGCAGAATGTTTACAAAAAAGTTGATCTAGAATTATGCAATGCAGACTTGCTGCAATTGCGCAACAAACTTGCTAGACTTGCCAAGCTTCACAATAGCTTAACAAGTCTTTTTCAAAGTTGCAGCACAATTGCTTGCTATCTGGGAATATATTGTTATCGGACTGGGACTTTTTATGTGCCACTATGATGTACACAACAATCTAAAAAGAGTATTTTCCACCATTAAATACTAATTCTCATATTTGGCATTTATTACATCAGCAGTGAAGGAAATAGATCAAATAAAGTTGGAAAAAAGTTGCTTCAAAACCCACTGCAGTATGTGAGGCATTGCTGAAACTGCTACATTATTCCCTTATAGGGATGGGCTACCTGTTCGAGTTGAACATTGGCCATTTGCCGTTTGCCGAACAGCGAACAATTTGGGGTGTTCGTGGCAAATTCGAAAAGCCGCGGAACACCATTTAAAAGTCTATGGGAGGAGGGGCGCATGCGCGGCGCGATGCGGAGCAGACGTGCTCGATAGGAGTTATGTCGGCCTTGGAATCCCAAGCTCCATTCCCAGGGCTATTCGAGCACATTATCACCCGAAAATTACAAGAACCCCTGTGGGACAGATCGGTGCATGCCGTCTAGCAGAAAGGCGCCCGGTCGCGGTTCCCAACACTCGTTAACTAACTTTCTTTTCCAAGCAAAGAAAGGCATTGCAGGCATGCCTCAAAATGGCGCTGATCGCCCGGAGGCCTCAATCAGCCCTTCGTCCGAGAACTCCTCCACACAAGGCGAATGTGAGTACAACTCTCCTCTCTCTAAAGCTGACCTTGACGCTAGTCTAATCTCCATATATAACAAACTGGCAGATAATATACAGCTAGAACTGAATAAATCCACACATTTGCTATCGCAAGAAATAGCCAATATAGGAAACAGAACTGATATTCTGGAGACCAAACATGACGAGCTTTCTTTGGCTCATAACGATTTAAGGAAGGACTATGAAGCTCTGGCTGATAACTTTTCATACATGCAAGCCCAAATCGAGGATTTGGACAACCGCAATCGCAGACATAATATTAGATTGCGTGGGATCCCTGAATCTATTACAGATCTTGTCCCTGCAGTTACCAAATTCTTTCATAAGCTTGTTCCAGAGAAACCCCCCTCTGCATTTACTTGTGACAGAATACACAGAGCCCTTCGACCTAAACCCACTCCAGATAAACCTCCTTGTGATATAGTTTTATATATGAAGGATTTCCTCACCAGGGAGGATATCATGCGTGCTTCAAGAAACACTCCTAACATTGAGTTTGACGGTCACAGGATCCAGATATACCCTGATATCTCCCCTGCCACACTTGAAAGGAGACGCAGGTTGAAAGAAGTTACCACAGCCCTACAAGCAGCAAGAATAAAGTACAGATGGGGATTTCCATTTAAACTCTCTGTGCTGCATAATGGCTCGACCTTCACATTATTTAATATCATTGAAGGTAAAGACCTGCTGGTCAAACTGGGCCTGCTGAATCCAGATCCACCACCCAGACTTCCCTCCACCCCCAGATCATCCCCGATTTGGTCCACACCAGCCTCCAGAAGAAATCAACGTGAACAGAGGAGATGGCGTCAATCATTTCAAGATCAAGCACCTTGACACCCTCCATTTATGCTCTGCATTTTACTGCAATTATAGCCGATTTGTAATATGTTCTGTGGAAACAACATTACAGCGGAATATTTACACTGAGCTGAAGAACAGAAGATTTAAAGACATAAACAGAAGAAAAAGAACTTATCTTTAAATAAACTTTTTTTTTTTTTCCTCATCCCTGATCAGAATATCCCCCCCCCCTTTTTTTTTTTTTTATAACTTCGCACTACATTTGCTGCAGTATTTTGCACCTACAATTTTTCTGTATTACTATATGTTAAATATAGGTTGGGTTATCCGCCACTGCTAGAATGTCCCCCTACCCACCCTCTGAGCCAGATTCATCCCCCTTTTTTTTCTTTTTAGGTTTGGGGTTGAAACACTCACTCCACTAGGTGGGCTGAGGATCGATGTGTCCTTATTTTTGTATTTTGTGGTCATGTTACATGTTGTTACATGATCGCCAGGTTTTTTCTGTTAGTTTTTTTGTTATTTTTGAGAATTTTTCTACTAACCTTGCATTAAAATTCTGCAAGGCCTTTTCAATAAGATATATGTTTTTGACAGATATCGTTGAAAATACTTTGATGTTTCTGTATTCAACACGTTACTACTCATTGGTACACAGTGATTTTTCTTTACATTGTATTGCTTTTGATCTTAATGATAATCTTATTAGATACACAATGTCTCTTATTAGATTAAGATTATGTGTAGCAGCACCCCTCCCTTTATCAGCTGCCTTTAATTCAGATGATATTCCACTCCAAATTAAGAGATGGGTATAAAAATTTTCTCACATAATGTTCAAGGATTCAACTCCCCCAATAAGAGGAAAAAAGCCTTTAGACGCTATAAAAGATTGGGAGCTGATATCCTTTTACTTCAAGAGACCCACTTTGCAAACTCTAACCATCCCCAATTCTTTGACAAAACCTACAACCAATTTTATTATACTACATTCCCCAATAAGGCTAGGGGTGTGGCTATATTTATACGCAATGCAATCATTTTTGATATACAGGAAACGTATAAAGATACGGACAGCCGCTTTATAATAATCAAAGGTCTGGTCAATAGTAAACCCTTAACCATCGCCTCAGTATATGCACCAAACGAATCACAATCTACCTTCTTTTCCAAATTTTTGGAAATCTTAGAACGTTATAACTCCACTCACATTATTTTAGGTGGATATTTTAACTTAGCTGCTCATCCAGCATTAGATAGGAGTAAAGTTACTCCCTCCTCAAAGGCCTTCACTAAGGCCATTCTGCATTCCCTTAATAAATTTCAACTAGTCGACTCGTGGAGAGCTCATAATGTGGGAATTAAAGCCTATACACACTATTCTTTTCTGCACAACTGCCATGCTCGCTTGGACTACATTTTTAGTACTCCCATATTACTAGCTAATTCATCTAAAGCCTCAATTCTCACATGCCCATGGTCAGACCACCAAATCACTACGTTTGAAACGTCCCACATAGGGCTTACCCCCACTCCTTTTAGTTGGCGTTTGAACGACTCTCTACTCATTGACCCTAGCATCTCACTCCAAATCTCCTCCTATATAAAATAATACTTTACACATAACTTTCTACCAGAAACCTACCCTGCCACACTCTGGTCTGCACACAAAGCAGTTATGAGAGGTCATTTAATCAGCATTGCCTCTAGCAAAAACAAAGCTAGACTGACAGATATCAAACGCCTTACTAAAGATTTAGACTATCTCTATAACAAACTTAACCAATCCCCAACACAAGATCTCAATGACCTAATCCACACCAAACGCCATGAACTAAATTCAATCCTTTCATCTGATGTAGAAAAGTCACTTAGGTTCTCAAAATCCAAATTTATTCTTCATAGTAATTCTCCTACAACCATGTTCGCTAGGAAACTTAATCAAAACCATAAACCAACTCATGTCTATAAGCTCAGAAATCACAGAGGTAATATAGTTACCCACCCACAAGAGATTCTTGACATTTTTTCAGATTTCTACAAGAACCTCCTATCTGGCCCTCAAACTCACCCATCCAATTCCTCACTCAATTGGCTTGATACTCTACAACTCTATCTGATCAACAAATAGCCACACTTAATGAAACAATTACAGACTTTGAGATCACAAATATAATTAAAACTCTAAAACCTTCTACTGCCCCAGGCCCAGATGGCTTCACCATCTCTTATTATAAACAATCTGGGTCTATATTAGCCCCAAATTTAACTAAACTATTCAATCATATACTACAGGGCAACCATTTTCCAGATGACATGTTATTGGCTAATCTTTCCCTTATCCCCAAACCCCACAAAGACCACACCCTACCGCAAAACTATCGGCCGATATCTGTCTTCAATAATGATCTTAAAATATTTGGTAGAATCTTGGCTGACAGATTGGCGGCAGTGGTATCTCCCTTAATCCACTCCGACCAAACTGTATTTATACCAGGTAGGCAAATTATAGATAACATAAGACTGGTATCTAACATTGTTCAAGATGCCAATCTTTACTCCAGACAAGTTTGGCTATTGAGCCTTGATATACACAAGGCATTCGATAGCATAAATTGGACATATCTAAACTACCTCCTTCCTAAATTTGGCCTTTCAGATAAATTTATACATGGATTTAATGCCTTATATCATTCTCCCCAAACAAGAATAAAAATCCCAGGTAACAACTCAAATTTTTTTCCCCTTAGCAGGGGCACAAGACAGGGTTGCCCTCTTTCTCCACTCCTATTTGCCTTGGCAATTGAACCCCTAGCCCATTTTATTAGGAACAATGTAGATATTAAGGGTTATGTAAAAAATCACAGAGAATTTAAATTAAGTTTATATGCTGATGATACTCTATTATTTTTAACGGACCCCCTTATATCAATACCTAATGTATTATATGTTCTCCAAAAATTTCACTCACTCGCTGGCTTGAAAATTAATCTAAACAAATGTTCAGCCCTTTCTATTAATATTCCTTCCATCACAAAGACTATTCTACAGGAAAAATTCCCCTTTATTTGGTGTCCCATATCCTTTAGATAGCTTGGGGTACATATTACCGCCTCATATAATACATTCTACAAACAAAACTACCCCCCTCTTTTTACACACATAAGCTCCTTATTAAAATGATGGTCTTCATTTCACATCTCATTTATGGGCAAATTATGTGCCGTTAAGATGACACTGTTACCAAAACTTCTTTTCTTGTTCAGAGCTCTCCCGGTCAATGTCTCCAAGTCTAGATTGGATTCTCTCCAAAGAGAGATCAATACTTTTATATGGTCAGGAAAAAAACCCAGATTTAGTTACGCACTAATGCATAGACCACAGTCTAGAGGTGGTTTGGGGCTACCTAACATATGGCATTATTTTTTAGCAGCCAGATTTTCCCAGCTCGCTCAATGGTCAGCACATATCGACAATGTTCCATGGTTATCCTTTGGACATTCTTCGATTCTCCCATTCTTCCTCCCGGGCCTCCTCTGGACTGAATTAAATTTATATCGTAAACTAATTAAATACAATATTATAGTTGCACACTCTATACAACTCTGGTCCAAACATAAAGTTAATTTTAAATTAGTTTCAAATCCCCCACCCCTGGTCGCTTTCTTAGGTGATCCCAGACTCCCACAGGCTTATAGTGATCACAACTGTTTCCTATTATGGACCAACAACAAATTAACTTCCCTTAGATCTCTTGCCAAAAATCTGAAATTCCCTTTGTTCAGTTACTTTCAAGAACAATACAGTTTCCCCCCTTCCGAAACTCCATAGCTACAATCAAATTAAGAAATTCTATGAAGATCACTACTCCCTTACGCTACATCCCCCTTACACGATTTTTGAACAAATCTGTATCAATTACCCACGTAATAAAGGTATCATCTCACTTTTGTATAGTCATTTAAATAGTATCTCTACTCCAGAGAAATCGGGTCCTATGCTTCAATGGGAATATGACCTTGACTGCACATTTTCAACCCAAAGTTGGGATGTTAGGCATGACAATCTCCGCAAGAGTAATCGTGCCATGTCAATTAGAGAAACTCCAATAAAACTTCTAACCAGGTGGTATCTCACCCCCCAGAAACTTAATAATTTCTACCCCTCAGTCTCCCCTAACTGTTTTAGGGGCTGTTCCGAACCTGAAACATTGTTGCACTTTTTTGGGGGTGTAAATGCCTCAAACCAATGTGGCAAACTGCAAACAATATTATCAACAACATTTCAGGTCAAACAATTGAGATAACACCTTCTATATGCCTCCTTTTTGCTTCCATTCCCAATACTCCAAAATCCTGTATCAGACTTATTTACACTTTATTCAGTGCCATTCATTGGATGATTGCTTTTAACTGGAAATCTAAAGGCCTTATTTGGTCTCAAGTTCTATCCAGAATGGAAACCATCAAACTTACTGAAAGAATCCATCATACTCTTCAAGATAATATGCATATTTTTAATAAAAATGGTCACACTGGGACCCCTCCTAATTTTCCTAACCTTTTTATATATTTTTTTTTTCACTTTGCTTTTGATTAGAAATACAGCTTTGTATGAATCCATTGACCTTACCATTTCTGTTCTGTAATACTTTGTATGACTACACTTTCTATAACAAAATAACCATTGTGTACCAATTTTGTCTGTCAATATTTTAATAAAACTTTTGTAAACAATAAAAGTCTATGGGAGAAATCTAAAGTGCTAATTTTAATGGTTAATATGCAAGTTATTGTCATAAAAAGTGTTTGGAGTCCTGCCCCAGGGGACATGTATCAATGCAAAAAAAAGTTTTAAAAACTGACGTTTTTTTTTGGGAGCAGTGATTTTAATAATGCTTAAAGTGAAACAATAAAAGTGATATATTCTTTGCCTCATAACCCACGCCATTTTTTTTTTTTTTTACCCGAAGAGCCTGGTAATGGAATTTTGGGGGACCCCCATGCATTTTATTTTTTATTTTTAATGATTTTCAATTACTTTTATGTGAATTGTCGGGGCTGAAAATTCATTAATAGCCGGCACTAGCGCTAGTACTATAAATTACTTTTTTTACTTTAGAAATGTAATTTTGCTCTCGTACTGTTATAAACATGGGAAAATTTTCCAAAAATTCGTACATTCATACAAATCCAAAATACGAATTATGAAATTTTGTTTACAAATGTCAGATCCAAATTCATAACGAAAATTCGTAATTAACGAAAAGTTAACGAACCTCAAAGTTAAAAACCCAGGAAGTCAGTACAGCACAGGGATGGTGGGAACCCCTCATAATGATAAATTCATCATAACGAAAATTTGTAATTGTTACGAAAAAGTTAATGAACCTAAAAGTTAAAACCCCAGGAAGTCGGCACAGGTATGGTGGGAACCCTATGGGAATTTCTATGCTTACGAATTTCAAACGAAATATGAATTTCAGAATTTCAGATCCAAATTAACAGAAACATGACTGGTGTTTTGTTCACCAATCAGAGAAAGTCAGCACAGCACAGGGATGGTGGGAACCACTCATAATGGACACAGCGGGTGTACACTCAGACCCGGGAACTCAGCACAGGGATGGGGGGGAATCCCTCATAATGGGCACAGCAGGTGTACAGACCCGGGAACTCAGCACAGGGATGGTGGGAACACTATGGGAATTTCTATGCTTACGAATTTCATACAAAATATGAAATTTTGTTAACAAATTTCGGATCCAAAGAATCAGGGGGGTGTGGCCGGATGAGAGAGTGAGTGAGTGAGAGGACGCCCGGGCCTCGCCTCCCCCTGTTCCCTCGTTAGAAGCCTGGATGTAATGCTCAATTTTGAGAACAAGCAGCCTTTACCATGACCGCCTTACCTTTCTTTTTCCTACAATAAGCTGCGGAAGCTGCCCGAGAGGAGCAGTGTTTTTGTTCCCAAGGCTGGTTGAGGAAGATCTCGCGGGGGGTCGAGCTATCGTGAGATCCCCTTACAGTGTTTCCGAGGAGCAGCGTAGTGGGAACGGCATACCCGAAGGCAGTCGAGCGGATCCGAGGAGAAGTCAAGCCGCTGGTCCGTGCTACCGCGAGACCGCACAGGCAGCATAGCGTAGCAGAGGGCTTTTTGAAACCCGCTACAGGAACGGAGACCTCGGAATCCTGAACAGCAAAGTGAAGCACCTCAGTAGTCTGTGGTAACGGCCCGGGCTAAACGGTAATACGGGGTGATGAGGGGGGGGGGGGGTGAGGAGAAAGCAACATAAGTGGAATGCAAGTGACAAGGCCTATTAGGTATGAACGCTGGCAACAAGTAGGTCTATATGTAGCTGATACCCCCCCTCCACCTCCTTACTCTTCCCTGTTTCTTGATCAGTAAAACTCTAACCACTGGGTCTGATTGTTGAAGGACGGAATAAGGAAGCAAGGGATCAAAGGCACTGTATGATTCAAGTTATTTAGTTTTATACTACAATCACATTGAACCAAAAACTGTAATTACATTAACCCGGAGGTGGGTAAGCAAAGATTGTTGGGCACCTAGATCAAGGATGCTGTACTAGTCGCATTGCATTGCTAGCTAGCAGAGGGCATGGAAATATATAATGCAATAGGCCCAGCAATACGTCCATCAATAGGGGAAGGTGAACCTACGCTGCGAGACATACTGGCAGCAGTCAATGAATGTAAAGACTCTATCCGCGGCCTGGATAACCAGCTAACTAGCATTAAGACGGATTTACACTCCATGGGTCAATTGTTGAGTAATACAGTGGAGAGAACCACAGTACTTGAGGAAAGACTAAGCACGATTGAGGATGAGTTTCATCCACTTCAGCAAAAAATATTTGGGCTACAGAAGCAGATCACTATTCAGACATCAAAATTAGATGAAATTGAGAACAGAAATCGCAGGAACAATGTACGCTTGATCGGACTACCAGAGGGGAGTGAGGGCTCTAACCCTATAGCCTTCTTGGAAAACTGGTTTAGAGAACTTCTGGGGGATGATTCTTTTACAGCACTCTTTGCTATAGAGAGGGCACATAGAGTGCCAATTAGAGCCAGGCCACTAGAGGGCCGCACTAGGCCATTGTTATTGAAATTTATGAACTACAATGACCGAGTTATCCTGATGCGAAGGGTCAGAGAATTAAGGGATATCTTCTACAAGGGGACTAGAGTGTCATTCTACCCGGATTTTTCACCAGACCTACAGAAGCAGTGGGCGGAATTTATCCCTATTAAGCGCATCCTTCAAGAACATAATATAGCTTATGCACTGTTATATCCGGCCCGACTACGTATGACCGCCCTGGGCTTAACCCTCTTCTTTAATACCCCAAATGAGGTTAAGCGGTGGCTGGAGGAACATAGAGGGGACCTTTAGGGTTTTCCAGCGCTATTGGGCTTGAGCAGCTGGGGATCCCTCTTGGTCCCCCCCTCCCCCCTCTTCTCCTCTTTTTTTTTTATTTTTTATTTTTTTGATTAAGTTGAGACCCATATGAAGTAGTAATTAATTAATTAAATAAGACTGAATGCACAAATAGAATCACAAGTCTAGAAATGGTATCTTATGTAATTTGGGACATTGTAATATGTATAGCAAATATGAGATTGACACGATGGAAAAATCATTATTCAGTACACTGTATGCACATTATATGCACAAATGTATTTATAGTTTAGAGTTGGAGCGTTTTGTAATAAATGGGACACTAGGGACACTAATGTGATATTTATCAGGCAGGTGGGGGCTATGCTAGGCCCCCCCCTCCTTTTTTTTTTTTTCTTTTTGTGTTTTCCACTATATTGGGGTGAACTGAATAATAGCGTAACTAGTTTAGTACATGTATAGGATCTAGGGGATAAGAAGCACTAAATATCGCCATTCGGTGAAATAGCATAACTTGTCGTTGTTTTGAAGTCAGGGTTCATGTCGGTTGAATTAGTGAAGGAAGTTTATGGATGGGTTATCTGCTGGAGATTTTCTCGATGCAGGTTCCCTCCTTCTCCTCCTCTCCCCCCCCTTTTTTTTTTTTTCCTGTGAGGAGATGGGTTTAACTGAATGATGGGTTTAGATTGTGCTGTGTAAATACCAGGCTTGGAAGCAGATAGGATGGGTCTTCAGGTGTAACCGAGGGGTGGGGAGGCGGGGTGGGGCGCCCTGGGTTTTCGGGTGAATGTATAAGAGGGCCACTATAGAGACCCCTAGGGGATGCCCTGATGGGCAGAGGAGAGGGGGTTGGGGGGAGGGGGGGCAGGCATGTTTCGAGGGGTGGGTGGGAGGGCGACGGGTGGGCAGGGGTGGGAGGGACGGGGGGAATCTTGAGCACACACTGTGGGAATGGGGGGCTGAGGGGGAGTATGGGGGGGGAGGGGGGTGGGGGCCCGTCGTGGGAGGACGGGTCTCCCTCCCCCCTCTCCCCTGCCCCCAATTAACCTAGCAATTACCAATGACTATGAATAGAGCAAGCATTGTTTCGTGGAATGTGAGGGGGTTGGGGGATCTAAAGAAGAGAGCAGCGGTCATGATGGAAACAGAGAGAGAGACGCACCTAACCCCCAGCACAGCCCCACAGTTAAACAATCGGAAATTCCAGACATACTACCATTCCTTCCATACATCATATTCAAGAGGAGTGAGTATCTTAGTTAGGAAGGGCACGGATTTCCTGTGTAAAGAGTCCTCTATTGATGAGGAGGGGAGATTTGTCTTTCTATATGCCCTGATGAGAGGGCAACACTATATCCTAGCCAACATCTATATTCCCCCTCCCTTTAAGCTGGAGGTTATGTATAAATTGTTGGCGTTTTGCTTGGATAAGCCGGGAGTCCCGTGGATAGTACTAGGTGACTTTAATGAAACACTAGACGGGAGCCTGGATAGGTTTCCTATACCTGATGGGGCTAGAGCAGGGCGATTGCAGGGATTTTTATCCGAAATAGGATTGAGCGATCTATGGCGAATGCGACATCCTCAGGAGAGACAATATTCCTGCTTTTCTAGGACCTATTACACACTATCAAGAATTGATATGGTCTTTGGTAATAAAGAGGCAGCAGAGGTGGTACAGGAAATAGAATATGGGGCAAGGGGGGTCTCAGACCATTCCCCCCTGTCCATTACTGTGACCTTGGGAATTAGAACAGGCTTAGGGGAGTGGAGGATAAACCCTGGCTCGTTGGAGTTAATGGATAGCTCTAGCCCCCACCTGGACAAGATAGGGGAATACATTCAAATAAACAAGGGCTCAGCTTCACCCGGAATAGTCTGGGACTCCCTAAAAGCCTATATTAGAGGCATATTAATTCAACAAATCGCAATAATTAAAAGGAAAGCCCGAGAACAGGAGTCAGCAATAAGAAATAGTGTTGCTCTGGCGGAGAGTGCATATATAGAAGCTCCATCACCTGTAAGCCAGAAGGCGTGGCTTGATAGCCAACAAGTCTATAAAATGGCTCTTTTAAAAAAGTCAGAGAACAGGCGAATATTTCAACGTCAGCACTATTTTGGCGAAGGGGAGAGGGTGGGTTGAGCCCTCTCCCTTTTGGTCCAAACTAATAGCTCTCCTACAACAGTCCAGGTGATTAAGTCGCCAAATGGCGATCTTGTTTCTAGCCCCCCTGCGATCATGAGAGTACTCCATGATTACTTCAACAACTTATATAAATCAGCACCGCGGGGTCAAGGCAGCCTCGTCACTGACTTCCTGCTCCAAGCAGCAATTCCAAAACTACCGGAACAGGACAAATTGAGTCTTGATCTACCACTTACGTTGGAGGAGCTGAAAGGCGCAGTGGCCGCAATGTCCAACTGTAAATCCCCAGGCCCAGACGGGCTGCCAGCAGAAATATACAAGCGCTACGGTGAAGCACTACTGCCGGAACTCTTGGAAACATTGAACCATGCACTAGAGGTGGGGGAACTTCCCCCCTCGATGCTGGAAGCCAATATAATTCTAATACTCAAGGAGGGGAAGGATCAACAGGAAGTTTCATCATATCGGCCAATATCCCTGCTGTGTTCGGACATTAAAATCTTAGCCAAGGCCTTAGCAACCCGTCTAAATAAATATATTCATAAACTAATACATCCAGACCAGTCGGGTTTTATTCCGGGTAGGACAACTAGTACTAATATTAGAAGAGTCTTCCTAAATATTCAAACACCCAGGGACAACGATGGGTCGGGAGCTATTCTGGCCTTAGATGCGACTAAGGCTTTCGACAGCCTGGAATGGGACTATCTGTGGGGAGTGTTGGAGAAGTTTGGCCTTGGCCCTCAATTTATCCAATGGATAAAACTACTGTATAATAGGCCTAGGGCAAAAATCAAGATGGGAACTGAGTTTTCCGAGGCTTTCCAGCTGGAGAGAGGTACAAGACAGGGGTGCCCATTGTCTCCCCTCTTGTTTGTATTAGCCATGGAGCCCCTGGCTGTCCTGGCTAGATCAAGCCCGGACATCCGGGGATTCCGGCGCGGAGCAGAGGAAGATAAAATTGCCCTGTTCGCGGATGATGTCCTGTTCTTTATTGGAGACGTGGATTCAACCCTGAACAGGGTAGTGCAGATGATGGGGGAGTTTGGTCAACAATCTGGTCTTGTAATTAACTGGAGCAAATCAGCTCTTCTGCCACTGACCAGACTTGGGGACCAATGGGCGTCGCCGACGGTTATAGGTCTAGAGATAGTGCCTAGACTGAAGTACCTAGGTATTTGGATCTCTGGGGAAGTGAACCAGTATGTTAATGAGAACTTAGTACCACTTTTAACGAAATTGAAGCAGAAACTTAATAGGTGGTGTGGCCTCCCTCTCTCCGTGGCGGGACGCTGCAATTTAATAAAAATGATCTGGCAGCCCCAAATACTGTATATCCTACACAATTCTCCAATCTGGATTAACCAGAAATGGTTCAAAAAAATGGATTCTCTTATCCGGGACCTAATCTGGAAAAAGGGGCATGCCCGGATCGGGCTTCAGACGATGCAGCTTCCCCTAGCGGAGGGAGGATTGGCCATACCCCATCTGAGAGCATATTTTTTAGCTGCCCAACTTCAGCATTTAGAAGGGGCAGGGCTCCAAGAGGGAGGGCCCTCAAACCATAAATTGATGATGGTTGGGGCACCCCATAAGCTACTGATGGAAGCCTTGGAGGCTAACTCATTTGTCCATAGATGCCCTACTAACATACTAATGAGGAGGTTGTGGCATAATGTAAAGCAAAGTATGGGATATGTGGGAGTAACTATCTATACGCCCCTATGGCATAACCGATACCTATGCGAACTAAACAATATAGATAGATCTCCAGAATGGGGCAGGCAGGGAATCAATAGGTTGGTGCAACTATACGAAGGGAATACAATGAAAACCTTTGAAGCCCTTAGACAGGAATTTGATGTCTCTAATAAGACGTTTTACAAATATCTACAGCTGAGGCATGGTATTCAAGCTCAATATGGATCACTTGAGATTGAACGGACTGAAATTCCCCTGCTCCAGGGACTCATGGACCATAGGCAAGAAAAAGGTCAGATCTCCAGATTATATGCAAAGATTAGGGGAAGGATCCTGAAGGGAGAGGGCCCGGATAAAAGCAGGAGGGGGTGGATAGGAGATGTGGGCCCGATAACTCAGGAACAATGGGACAAGATTCTTGTACAGGGGAGATTGGTCTCTATATCTCCATCGCAGCGGGTATCACATCTGTTTCTTATATACAGGGTATATTACACTCCCTATAAATTGTGGAAAATGGGTAGGAAATCCAGTGATAGCTGTCCCAGATGTGGGGCATTTGGGGACCTTCTTCATATGGTATGGAAATGCCCAAAACTGTATGGGTACTGGTTAGAAATAGTACTTAGAATAAATAGGATTTTTAAGACCACTTTGAGACCAGAGGCCAGGATTTGTCTATTGGGGATCCTTGAGGAGGATAGAATCTCCCCTCTAATCAAGCTGTCTGTCCTGAGATGTCTGTACCAGGCCAGACGGCTGATAGCCATAAATTGGCAAGCCAAAAATCCCCCGTCAATCGAACAATGGGTTAACACCATCAATGCTACCATTTGGTGTGAGAGAGCAACGTTTATAAAACAAAACAATCTAAAAAAATTCGGGGCAATATGGAACCCGTGGCTGATCGACATGGGCTACCCCTTAGGGGAGTCTACTGAGAGGGTGGCCTAGCATCTGCCTGATTGGTTGATGGTGACGGATTTCTCTCTCCGGCCTCCCCGGCTTTTTGCCCTTCATATCAATGGGTGTCTATTGCCTCCCAACCAGCCGACCATTATTGGAAGGGCTGGTACTAACAGTGTGTGCTCAAAGAGGGGGGGGGTGGGTGGGTGAGGGGGGAGATGGGGTGGAGGGGGTGGAGGGTGAACCCGGCGTGAGTATGGGTCGGGAACGCCCTCGTCATTGTATTATTTATGTATGAAACGATGATCTCTGTGGACTGTGGAAAATATTGTTATTTTGTACTGAAGAAACTTTCTTAATAAAAAAAAAAAAAGAATCAGAAACATGACTGGTGTTTTGTTCAACAATCAGAGGAAGCCAGCACAGCACAGGGATGGCGGGAACTCCTCATAATGATAAATTCATCATAACGAACATTCGGAATTGTTACAAAAAGTTAACAAAACTAAAGGTTAAAAACCCAGGAAGTCAGCACAGCACAGGGATGGTGGGAGCCCCTCATAATGATAAATTAATCATAATGAACTTTCGTTATTTTAACGAAAAGTTTACGAATCTAACGGAAAATCGTATTTTGTACGAATCCGAATTGAATTTCGTATGCAAATTACGAAATACAATTTTTTTTTCCATACGGAACGAAACGTAAGGAAACGAAACAAATTTTTTGACAGCGCCAATGTCTAATAGACACCCCCCAGGTACGAAATTTAAAGGAATATTTCACTTTTATTGTTTCACTTTAAGCATTATTAAAATCACTGCTCCCGAAAAAACGGCAGTTTTTAAAACTTTTTTTGCATTAATCCATGTCCCCTGGGGCAGGATCCAGGTCTCCAAACACTTTTTATGACAATAACTTGCATATCATCCTTTAAAATTAGCACTTTTGATTTTTCATGTTCGTGTCCCATAGACTTTGCGTGTTCAAATAAATTCTTTGCCTGTTCGTATGTTCTGGATGCGAACCGAACCGAGGGGGTGTTCGGCTCATCCCTATTCCCATATAACAAATATACCCTCAGATAAGGGAGGGAATGTCGTCACACTTGGCAAAGCTCAATATGAACAAACTTATAAAGACATTTTAAAAACAGAGTGATATGAAGTAATCTCTCCTAACAAAATAAATGAATATCATGAGGTCCTTGTTTCAGTTGTTTATACAATACTGCCTTTTTTGATGGTGCCATTGACAATATTGGTGTGATTGGAGTTTTTGATGGTGAAACATCCAAGGACGCCAACATTTTAATCTAAAACTCACAAAATCTGTACCACAGAGTGTAAGTTGGTATACTCTGTAATGTTAATATACTAGTAGTACTCTATCATAACCCCAAACAGGTGTATACCGCTTCTAAGACCCCTTTCACAACAGGGCGTTTTGCAGGCGCTATAGCGTTAGAAATAGCGGCTGCAATCCGCCTTAAAAAAGCTGCACCATTGTCTGTAGTGTGAAAGCCGAGGGCTTTCACACTACAGCGGTGCGCTGGCAGGACGTCAGGGAAAAGTCCTGCCAGCAGCTTCTTTGGAGCGGTAAAGGAGTGGTGTGTTTAACGCTCCTCCGCCGCTGCTCCCGATTGAAATCAATGGGGCAGCGCTGTAATACCGCTGGCAAAACGCTGCTATTGCGGTATATTGCTGGCGGTTTTAACCCTTTCTCGGCCGCTAGCGGGGGTAAAAGCGCACCGCTAGCGGCCGAAATGAGCCGCAAATCCGGCGGTAAACCGCCACTAAAAATAGCGGCGTTTTACCGCCGACGCTATGGGCGGTGTGGTGTGAAAGGGGTCTTAAAGTGGAACTTCACTCCCTCAGTCAACAGTGACTGTTTTGAATCCTTAAGTTGCTAACATTAATAAATAGAAAGGTATACTATAATTACTTGTTTTAAACAATCTTTTTTTTTACATTTCTTTAGTTACTTCCAAGTTTCCATGCCAGGAGGAGAGGAGAAGTATTCTCAGCTAAGCACACCCTCCTGCCTGCATGCCTAAGCAAAGGGCAGATGGATTCCAGGAAGTCATTGCTACATGAATCATCTGTCCTTACTCAAGATGGCCAAAGTGATTTCTTAGCAAAGTAAAGCATGGAGACATGGATGGATGGGGGAGTTTGCTTTGAATATTACAAATAAATGAAATGGTGCTTTTGGTTTGTGGTGCTCAGATACATTGTAGTTCCTCTTTAATATATGACCATTGTTTCTATTGTTTTCCTGAATAAAGACATATTTACACTAAAAATCCATACCTATCAATTCTGTGGTAGGTAGGTATTCTTGGAAAGTAAACACATTAGTTAAGCATTATTTGAGGCGGGGCTTTGCTAGGATTGGAAAAAACCTGGGTCACCTTTAGGTATCCCAAGTAGAGCAGTAATGTGGTGATCTGAGGCGAACAGTGGGTGTGGCTGAATTGTGTTGACAGAAGGAGGGACCTAAAGGAGCATGATTAAATAAAATAAAAATCGATCAAACAATTGACTTCTGTTTGATGGGAATGACCACACAGATTAAAATTAGGCCAGTCCTTGCTAAACTAGCTGCATTTCTATCAGTGTATGGTCAGGCTAATACACACAAGGCTGTCGGGCATACATAATGTACACAGTTCAGAAATATCTAACACACAGAATCCAGAGGTCAGGACGGAGTATGTAATGCACAAAATGCTTGGGTCAGATGGGTGTAATGTACAGATTGCAATGGGCTAGAACTAGAGCGACCTTCTACACAAATCCCTCCCCCCCCCTCCCCCACATTACACTTCCTAGCACAAATCCTGTTTCCCTGCTCCCAAAATTCACCTCCTACCACAAATGCTGTTCCTCTAAATACCCTCTTCTAGCACTAATCCCGTTCCCCCCCAATCCCACCTCCCAGCACAAATCCCCATAGATTCCACCCCTAGCATGAATCCTCTCCTCCTAAATTCCACCTACCCAGCACAAATCCTCTCCCCAACCAAATCTCACCTCCCCCGAGCACAGATAATATTTCCTTCAAATTCCTTCTCCTAGCATAAATCTTCTCCTTCCCCAAATCCACCTCCCCCCAGTACTAAGCCCTTCACCCCCAATACCCTCCCTTAGAACTAATTCTTTCACACATCCTTTTCTCCAGCTCAAATTCCCTTCTCACAACCCAAATCCTCTTCTACCACAAATATTCCCTCCTAGCACAAATCCTCTTCCCCCAACACAAATCCTCTCCCACCCACCATCACCCTCCTATCACAAATCCCCTCCTCCTAAATCCTTCCTCTCAGCACCAATCCTCCCTCCAGCACAAATCCTCTCAATTTCCCTGGTCAGCACTAATCCCCTCTTCCCCATTCCCCCTCTTAAGACAACCCCCCCCCCCCCCAACTTGACCCTCCTAGCACAAATTCTCCTCTTCCCCCCAAATTACACCTTCCTAACACAAATCATCTCCCTTCAATCTGCCTTTTAGCACTAATCATCTCCCATCCCCTCCAGTACAACCCCAACCCCCCAACACAAACACAAACAAAAATATTTTGCTTCCAATCATCGGATTCCCATGGTTGCATAATCTGTGCAGTGGCTTCCAGTCATTGGTCAGCACTGTCCCATGGCTGTAACATGACTCCAGTGTTGTCGTGTGAAAAGGATACACAGAATATAATTGCTTTCAATGGGTCCTTGTGGGGACCTAAGAGTCCATGCACACTGGCTTAAAAATCGCTGCTTTTACAGGAGTTTGGGCTTTGCCTGTAGAAGCAGCTTAATATTATCCTTGTGTTCATGCACATAAGAACAATTACAGGCATATTTTAAACTCAGGCTTTAGAGGCAGGAAAAAACCCTTCTGGTTTGCATTTCTGATTGGAGCTATCCAGGGAGATCCAGGAACCACAAAGAATTTTGTGACAGTCCCTCCACCTGTGAGATGAAGTCAACAGCCCGTGTCCCCTTAGGCCACGTACACATGATCGGACGGTGGACTGGGTCCGCCGGACTTTTGAAATTAATGGACTTTCCCACACACGGAGAAAAGTCCATTCATTTTCAACGCAGCTCCAGGTAGATGGAACTAGGGAAGGAAGTCAATGTCGCCGCCTCCATCGGCAAGATTGACACGTCGCTAGCCCCGTCACCTGGAATGGACTTAAAGGGGAAGCCATGCGCTGAAAAAACGGGGTGGGGGTCCCCCCAAAGTCCATATCAGACCCTTATCCGAGCACGCAGCCCGGCCGGTCAGGAAAGGGGGGTGGGAACGAGCGAGCGCCCCCCCAAGCCGTACCAGGCCGCGTGCCCCCAACATGGGCGGGTGCTTTGGGGAAAGGGGGCCCTGCGGCCCCCCCACCCCAAAACACCTTGTCCCCATGTTGATGAGGACAAGGGCCTCATCCCGACAACCCTGGCCGTTGGTTGTTGGGGTCTGCGGGCAGGGGGCTTATCGGAATCCAGAATCCTCCTTTAATAAGGGGGCCCCCAGATACTGGCCCCGCACCCTATGTGAATGAGTATGGGCTATGTACCCCTACCCATTCACCTGGTGAAAAAAAGTGTAAATAAAAAAACACAACACAAGTTTTTTAATTAATTTATTGGACAGCTTCGGTGCTCTTCTCTTCTGTCTTGGGGGGTCTTCTCGTTGGACTCTTCCGCTATCTTCTGCTAGCTCTTTTACTAGCGGAGGAGCCCGGCTTTCTTTTTCGTCGTCGCCGCCGCCGTCCGGGGGTCTTCTTCCGACTTCGGGTCTTGTCCCACTCTTTGGGGGTCTTGTACCCCTCTTCGGTTCTTCTGCGGGGCCTCCGCTATCTTCTGCTAGCTATTTTACTAGCGTTGGCCCGGTCTTCTGTCACTGTCACTGCTGCCGCCGCCACCTTCTTCTCTTCTTCTCCCTTGTGATGTTGATATGACGCTCTCTCTGGCAGAAATGGCAGGGACGCGTTGTGCGGCGACTTATATAGGTACAAGGGGCGAGGTCACGGGTGATGTCACATGGTGACCCCGCCCCTTATGAGGTCACAGTCCCGGACAAGCACACAGACGGACGGATTGTCTGATGGACTGCTGAGTCCAGCAGACAATTTTGAGTCAAAACTTCTTTCCAAGTCCGCCAGACTTTTGGGGAAAAAAAATCCGCCGGAGCCCAAACACGGGCAGATTGTCCAGCGGACTCTGGTCCATCCGGGCCAACTTCGCCGGATAGTCCGATCGTGTGTACGGGGCATTAGGGGTACATGCAGTCAGGAAGTAAGCAAATCATCTTCAGATGACTCCCCCACAATGCATGTAGGTAAAGAAAAAAGGATCTAAGTGCTCTCCCTTTTAAAAGGTCAATGCTTTATTTGAATACATTTCCTACTCACATGTATGCAGAGAAGTTCAAAAATTGCTCCCCCCTGTACCTTTTAAACAGAGAGAACTTAGATCCTTTTTTCTTTACCTACATGTATTGTGGGGGAGTAATCTGAAGAACATTGCTTAGTTCCTGACTGCATTTACCCCTAAGGGTAAATTCCTGTTAGCTGGTGGAGGGATTGTCACAAATTTTTTTGTGGTTGCTGGATCTCACTTTTTCCACACATGGAAGATCTATGCTGTTGCTGTTTGGTTTTGGTGTCTTGAACTCTGGACATTTTTATCATATGGGAGGCTCTCTGGGGACCCTGATGTAAGGGGGCTCTCTCTGGAGACACATATACACACATACATATATTACTGTATACACATGTGTATGCCCGCCCAGGAGTCAAGTCCTGGGGAAAAAAGTGTGGGAACTCCCAAGATCCACTCACCCACCAATAAAAAAAAAAAAAAAAAACGATACACACATATGCACGAACGCTTCAAAAGTGTTTATTTTTCATCCAATTTTCGTATTGTGTGTATGAAGCTTAAGGCCTCTTTCACACGGGACGGATCAGTAATGATCCGCCCCGTGAAGATCCGCTCGCTCAGCGGGGATCGCTCCGTTGTCCCCGCTGAGCCGGCTGCGGACAGGGCGGTCTCCGCACACTGTGCAGGGACCGCCCTGTCAGATCTCCGCTCTACTCTATGGGGATCGGACGAGCACGGACCGTCTGTCCGCGTTCGTCCGATCCGCTCTGCAGACGGATAGAAAAATAGGATTTTCCTCCGTCTGCAGAATCGGACTGTTGCGGAGGCGGACGAAATCGGGTGTCTGCGGATGCTCATCCGCAGACACCCGCTATCCCATAGGGATGAATGTATGTCCGTATTTCATCCGCAAACGGATGGATGAAATACGGACATATCGTCCGCATGTGTGAAAGGGGCCTAACTGTTAGTACATAAAAAAACAATCCTCAATAAACATAAATACGGTAATTCTCTGAATAATCAGCGTCCATTCAATTGTGCTTCCATGCAAATATGAACATCATGTTCTGATCTTCATTGGGGAATGTTATTTTTTATATAGAGTGTTTGTGTGGTGAGTTTACACTTTTCATTGAACAGAGTTTGGATAACACAGGGTTAAACAGAAAGGTCATAAATGAACTGCTCATTATCTGGACAGAATGCTTGGGGAGATAGTGATGTCTTCCTGCTTAGGAGATGTATGTAGGGTCGCCACCTTTTCTTCAAGTCAAACCCGAACACTTTAGCGGCGCACAGCTATTTTTTTATACATATTTTTTGCTATCAAATAACATTTCTAAGTCCACAGCATTCCCCTTTTACATCTGAACTCGCAGAGTTCCCTTTCACTTTAAGGGGGGACTCTGCAGGCTCTGATGTAAGGGAGAACTCGGGGGACTCTAACATAAGGGATGCTCTAGGAACCCTGATTTAAGGGAGAACACTGAGAACTCTGATGTACAGAAAAAACTCTGATGTAAGGGGAAACACTGTGGCCTCTGGTGTAAAGGGGAACTCTGATGTAAGGGGGAACACTGTGGCCTCTGGTGTAAAGGGGAACTCTGATGCAAAGGGGACTCTGGGAACCCTGATTTACCTTAGTGTACTCACTCAGAGGCAGGAGACAGAATAAGGGAGACTTCAGTCACAGGCAGGAATGGATGGTGAGCTCCCTCACCCCATGGCAGTCGGCAACTCTCATCCAGATGTATCTGAGCCAGCTGGACTTCAAAGTTCCAGCCCCCACTCTCCTTTTCTGAGGCACAGCCCTGGGGATTGGAGTGTGGGCAGACACAGAGGGGTATTGGCAGGGGGCAGGTACAGATCGAGGCCTCTCTCTTCTCCCATCTGGGTGTGTGTGTGTGGGGGGGGGGGGGAATTGTTAGTGCTGGCTTTGGGCAGCATGAAAGAGAGTGTAACAGACACTCTCAGCTTAGACAATTACAGCCAGCAACCCTGCTAGGAAGCCATAGTCCAGTTTGAATAATGTGTCCGAGTTACAGGCAGTCTGAAACCCTTACGCGTGATTCCAAACCTGAACTGTTCGGGTGAATCCCGGACAGGTGGCATCCCTAGATGTATGTTAGCTTGGGGGCTGCAAACTCTGCAGGGCTGCAATACACACTCGCTGCTATTACAACCCTTCACATATTTTCACATAAACTTCCCTCCTGGCATTAAACTTTGCCAGGTATTCTGCTCAGCTTACCACCCCAAACTGATGTTCCTCCCTCAGCTCACCTCTCTCCCTGCATGTCCTGTGAGCAGAATAGCTGAGCTCCTCCTCTGGGTTCTCTCATCATATGGCATTGAAGATAGAGGAGGGGGGATTCAATGGGACACACAGAGCAAGTGTGCAGGAGACTGGGGGGGGGGGTGAGGAGACAGAAAATCAAGAGGGGCCGGCAGGGAGAAGCGCATCACCAGAGGTCTGACTAAATACAATCTCAGCAGCAGGGACCTGATCTACCCATCAGCTAGCTGTGATTGACAGGTAGATCGAAGCGGAAGCTGTCATGGGGCTCCCTACTGGCAATGCCTGAATGGTCAGTCCACCCCTGGTGTGTGGCACTTACTATTGCGAGCTGTGTTGGGGCGGCTGCTGGTGTAGCACCTGCCACACAGCTCGCATACTTCAAAGTCTTGCAGGATGTGGCTGCTAACAGGAACTGAGTTCATGTTGTGGAAAAAGTACATGAACTACATTACCATGCGTTCCCGCAGGGCTTGAGCCCTGTGCCCGCCCAAGCATATGACTTTCTTTAGTACGCTGCTATGGGCTCTAGCCCCAGATCTTTTGTAGACCTAGCAACGTCCCTGTCAATAGGAAGATGAGCGACACCAACAAGGCAGACGAGCTGAAGCCTGCTATCAAAGCAACCGTCTTCCATAACACCTCAGCAGTGCCACAGGCTGATCGCTTCCATGCCACGCCACATTGACGCAGTAATTCATGCAAAAGGAGACCTGACCAAGTATTGACTGCATTCATTTTTGTCCAAATACATTTTTCAGGTATTTTCGTTATCATTTTAACAAACAATAACGAACGTGCAGAATCCAAAAACCGAAAGATTCGACATATGCTTTATTTTCGTTTTCGTTGTGACAACAGTTCGATATAGATAGGAGATTCGACATGACACTGACAATAGCAATCAGTGTCCATCGAAACTGTGGTCGAATGTGCCTAACCTTAGCTCTATTAGTCCAAGATTATTCTACATAGAGAGAAAAGATTTGACATAGAGTGAAAAGATTTGACATAGAAAGAAAAGATTCGACATTATAGAGACAATAGCAAAAAAGGTTGAATGTGCCTAACCTAACTCTATTAGTCCAAGATTATTCGACATAGAGATTAAGATTTGACATGAAGATTCGACGAAGCAATTGCAGCGAGCGGACATTTATGGTCAAATGCTCCGCCTAAAGGCTATAGAAGAATTCTAATGTTGGTTGACTAGTAATAATAATTAATAAATATAATTATTACTAGTGTCATACAACATTAGAATTCTACTATAGCTTGTAGGCGGAACATTCGACATGTACGATTGCAGCGTCATACAGTTTAGCTGCACCATCAAATCGAATATTGCACCAGGGTCCCCAGACAGCCCCCCACTTGCATCAGGGTTCCCAGGGAGCCCCCCTTACATTAGGGTCCCCAGAGAGTCTCCCCTTTAAAATCAGAGTCCCCAGATAGTCTCCCCTTAAAACCAGGGTCCCAAGAGAGCTTCCCCCTTGCATCAGGTTCCCCAGAGAGCCCCCCACTTACATCGGGGGTTCCCTTTGGGACCCCTGCAGAGACTCAGGACTATGGGCCCCAGATTCAGGGCTATAGCCCCAAAAGCCACCCCCTAGCGACGCCACTGTCTATTGACAATACCCCACAGATTCTCAATGGGATTTAGGTCAACCCCATTGCTGGTCAATCAAGCCCAATGATACCATGATCATTAAACTGGGTATTGGTACTTTTGGCAGTGTGGGCAGGTGCCAAGTCCGGCCAGAATGTGAAATAAGCATTTCCATAAAGCTGGTCAGCAGAAGCATGAAGTGCTCTAGAATTTCCTGCTAGAGGGCTGTGCATACTTTAAAATTCACTAAAAGCCGGAGGTCAGCTTTAAATACACAGTTGAAATTCACATATGTGCGCTGTTTTATCTACCAAAGGATTTTTAATTATCTTCAGCCACATGCTTTGTTCATACACAGCCACAGCCAGAGGGTGCATCAGATTTGTATTTTCATGTTAAATGCATGCATCCAAGTAATCTGTAGGCAGAAATATGGAGCCTTCTTTGTTCAGGCATTTTTAGGGGTCTGAGATGATGGCTGGATGCTTGGATGGATGTAACAGTCTGATCACTTTGAAAGGGAGACTGAGAAAATGCTTTCTCCTGCCTGCAGCAGATCAAAGATATTCAAGGGAATTCATAAAGTTTGTCTACGTACTACATTCTTTACAATTTCATTGTACTTCTGCATAACAAATGTTGGTGCAGACGAGGTGCATTGAGGTCCGAGTTTCTATACAGACACTGAATTCTTAAAGCAGCTGAATTTCCTCCCCACTTCTTCAGCTGCCACACAGACAGTGCAGCATCAGATTATTTTTGTGGGTGAAGCCTGATGGGGATTCAGAGGCACCAGTTCCCCATCAGGTCTGCTCCCCTTGTGATTGATAGCAGGCAGTGGGTGGATCCCTAGCTAAAACAGCCTGTTATTGGCTGTAGAATCCGCCAGCTGTCAATCACAAGGAGACAGCGGACCTGATTGGCAACTAGTGTCTCAGCATCCCCATCAGGCTTCTTCCACTGTGAGCATCACTGGTTGCTAGAAAGCTGTCAGCTGTGACAAAATCCCTAACAACGAAAAAAGGGGAAATGCTGCCTGCTAAAAAAAATAATTTAATGTTACTTTAAGGCGGAAAGCCTGAAGAATATAATTTTATTACAGTTAATTTTACCAATCAGATTACTAGAGAGTTTTGTACATTTTGTGTGACTATTTAGCAATGAGACCAACTGACAACAGCTGTATTCTTACAAAAAAATGCTGTAGAGCACAATAAAAATACAAAATTATAACCATCGCACCTGGATTATTAAATACCCAAACGAGTAAGAACACTGACCTGTGGTTAACAGGAAAAACAGGTGTTAATGGGAAACATTATGGAGTGATGCCAAGCTGTACAAGAGACTTGTAAATGTCCAAAGTGTGCGACACAGTTATGAGGCAATATGGCTAAATGCTGGTCTGGTACAGCTATTTCTCAGCTATGGGACTGTGTCTAGCAACATAAAGGTCTTTCTAGGCTCTCCGAGGAGGATGACTCACATCGAACAGCTTTCACAGAATATACTTCAGTACAAAGCAGTCACAGATGAAAACCAGATAATTCACACCAGTAATGCTCAAAGGAGCTGTAATGGCCCTCTGGGTATGGAAGAGCCAATTGCAAGGGGCTTCATGTACTAGGTGATGCAAAATCTGAGAAGGGAAGAAGCTGTACTTTCATTGTGCAAAACAGTAATTGAAAAAAGGTATATTTTGTTATAGCATGCAATTAATGCACCCTGTTGGTAAGATATATAACATTGAATTATCAGAACAACTAAACGAGAAACATACTCCTGCATAACTCTGAAGGAAACTTTACCAATAAACCTAGAAAAGATTTACATAGAAAAATGTGCTCAAAGCAAAAGAAAAAAATAGTAGAACTAGAGGCAAAACTTTTTTTTTCATTTTACATAGAGTAAGGTAGGGTTATAACCCTGTCACATTTTTGTTCGCCATCTGTGTCCCATTGCGGAGATAGGTGATAGGTCATCAGGAAATTTTATGTGTAATTTATGCTCCTAGAAGGCCTGACAGTGCTCCCTGCTAGGGATGAGCTTCGAGTTCGAGTCAAGCTCATGCTCGACTCGAACATTGCCTGTTCTCCTGTTCACCGCGGAACACCCTGTACAAGTCTATGGGAGAAATCTAAAGTGCTAATTTTAAAGGCTTATATGCAAGTTATTGTCATAAAAAGTGTTTGAGGACCTAGGTCCTGCCCCAGGGGACATGTATCAATGCAAAAATAAAAAGTTTTAAAAAGCCTGTTTTTTCGGGAGCAGTGATTTTAATAATGCTTAAAGTGAAACAATAAAAGTGTAATATTCCCTTAAATTTCGTACCTGGGGGGTGTGTATAGTATGCCTGTAAAGGGGCGCATGTTTCCCGTGCTTAGAACTGTCTCTGCACAAAGTGTCATTTCTGCAGGAAAAAAAGTAATTTAAAAGCACTAGCGGCTATAATGAATTGTCGGCTCCCCATAATACAGATAACAGTCATTGAAAGTCATTGATAAAAAAAAGTGTGGGGTTCCCCAAATTCAATTACCAGGCCCTTCAGGTCTGGTATGGATATTAAGGGGAACCCCACGTCAATTTTTTTTTTAAATGACGTGGGGTTCCCCCCAAATATCCATACCAGACCCTTCAGGTCTGGTATGGATTTTAAGGGGAACTCCACGGCAAATGTAAAAAAAAATGGTGTGGAGTTCACCCCAAAAATCCATACCAGACCCTTTATCCGAGCTCGCAACCTGGCAGGCCGCAGTAAAAGAGGGGGGGCGAGAGAGTGCCTCCCCCTCGTGAATCGTACCGGGCCACATGCCCTCCCCATTGGGAGGATGCTTTGGGGGTCCCCCCAAAGCACCTTGTCCCAATGTTGATGAGGACAAGGGAATCATCCCCACAACCCTGGCCGGTGGTTGTGGGGGTCTGCGGGGCTTATCAGAATCTGGAAGCCCCCTTTAACAAGGGGACCCCCAGATCCTGGCCCCCCCGTTTGAAATGGTAAGGGGGTACAAAAGTACCCCTACAATTTCACAAAGAAAATGTAAAAAAATGTTAAAAAACACACACACACCGTTGGGAAAAGTTTTATTTATAAAGTTTTTTTTTTAAAAATGAAAAAAATAAAAAAAAGATTACAGTGGTGGTAATCCACTCTTGCTATCCAACGATGGATGATCATCTCTCCGGGGTCCAGCGATGGATGATCTAATCCAGCGATGGGTGATCTCTCCCTCCAGCGCAGCGCATCCATACTGTCTCCACTGGAGACACTGCGGGAATCCCGGCAGCCTGACACTTCTTAGCTGAGGAGGGCGGGGCCACCCGTCACCTGACTCTGCCCCCCTCTGACGCAAGGGGAAAGCCGGGCTTCCCCAGTGATGTGCGGGTGACCCTGTCCCCCTCTGATGTAATGGAAACCTGTGCCGTTCCCATATGTCCCAAGGGAAATTATGGATGTTACTGAGGAAAGCCGCGAGGAATGGTACAAGGACGATGTTTGAAACTACTTAAAAGTACCAAAGCCGCTTCGCAAGAAGGGCTTTTCACCGGAGCTGTATGAACGTTTTGTTGGATGTCTGCAGCATTGGAGTTACGGTCGGCACATTTATGGGGACAAAGTTGTTATTTGCCGACCGGATAAAGATAGTGCCGTTTACTTTGTTACCACTGTGGATGCACAGGGGAAAGACTTAACTTTATCAGACCCACGTTTTTATTGGTAGGGAAAACTCTACCGGAACTATGTTTCTCCAGAACTTAAAAAAAGAAAGGGGTTTTACTGTTTTTTCCCTAATTTCCTGAAAGCGGAAAGAAAAAAAATCCATCCAGGAACTGTGGGGTAGTTATACAGGGTGTCACGTACCTTACAGCGGAGTCCGAATGCTGGGGGTGGCCTCTTGCACGGTTCTGGTCTCAACACCCCTGGAAGTGAGGACAGGGAGTGCTGAGGCAGCGAAAGAGTGCAGGTGCCTGCAGGTTGAAGATTGAGGCTTGAAGACACTGGATCCTCACGGAGGAAGAAGTGTAGACTGGGCACCGGAGGTGTTCAGCGGGAGCCAAGCAGGTATGTAGAAATACTGCACGTCAGGAACAGGCAAGGTTGGCAACTGGCTGGCAACGAGGTACAGGAACGGAAGGCAGGTTTGTAGTCAAGGACAGGCAGAGGTCTGGCAACGTGCTGGCAGTGAGGTACAAAGTCAGGAAGCAAGCTGAAGTAGAGAGTGCAAGCAGGGGTGATCCAGAGGAGTAGTCAAGCAAGCCGGGTAATCAGGAACAAGGTAACAGGCACAACAGCAGTCAGGTATCTCAGGAACGAGCTGAAGACAATCCAGCACTGGTATCAGGTCAGGACCCTGTTTATATATGGTGACATATGCAAGGATTGGTGGACGTGGTCGTGTGTGCGTGCATACATGCATTCAGTTTGGCGCGCTAGTGTGCCCACGTGTTTGTATTGGCATGTGTGTGCATGCGTGTGTGCGTCCGTTCATTCCGGAACTCGTTCGCCTCTGACAGGGACAACGAGCATGGCCCTTGGAGCGAAAATAAGCTGCTGCTATATGGGAACGGACATTCACATGGTGAGTTCTCTGACACAGGGTCATCTCAACAGAACGCCGTGTCAAGGTTACTTTATGGGTCACAGTACCTGATTTAGGGAAAGACTGCACTTCAGTGACTCTTACCACTAGGTGGCAGGAGTCGGCACAAATAGTATTGTTTTACCTATTAGAAAAAAAAAGTTTTAAAGTTTAGGAGAGAGGGCTCCATTGAGACTGGGATAGAATCCTGCCTTCTAATAAGTTGTATGTAATTTGTTGTCTGTGTGTTTTCTTTTTTCTTTTAGGATTCACCAAGGAACATCTATCAAGCCGCCGGAGAGTGGGTGATTTAGGTAGATTTTGGGCAACATTGTATGTGTATGATAATTCTGTGTTACTAAACAATGTTTTAATAATGTTTAGCATTTTGTTGTTCTTCCCTTTTTCCCCTTTCCTACCCCAAAGTTCAGATACTCAAGTTTTTTTCTAGGTTTAGGCACTATATTTTTTTTTACCTAGACAATGGGGACATCGTCTAAATCACCAGGGGGAGTGTGTAACGCTGGCTCCTGAAGAGCATGTGCTATGTTTTTGAAATTTAAGGTTACACCTGAACTGCAGTTTGGTTCGGGTATAATTATTCCAAATTTTGAACTCAGCATCAGTCTGACTGGACTATAGGGTGTTCAGCCTGGCCACCGAGGGCACTGTCTCTTCTGGCAGGTATGGAACCACAGTCTGGTTGAGTGCTTTAAGGTTACTTTCTCTTGGAGCCCGCCCAGTGGGAGTGTCAC
Organism: Lithobates pipiens; assembly: GCF_037356315.1. Classification (NCBI taxonomy): domain Eukaryota; kingdom Metazoa; phylum Chordata; class Amphibia; order Anura; family Ranidae; genus Lithobates; species Lithobates pipiens. The sequence goes on along the minus strand of NW_027507785.1, from coordinate 233,207,932 downwards.
TCTTACTGTGCTTTCTGGGAGAAGGTACTTAAGATGCGGATGTCACGTGGTTCGGGGGTTCCAGTCCAGAAGTATGTTCTGACTCAATGCTCCTGGTCCTCCTGACCAGCCCCCAGGAAGGCTATGGCCTGGGGTGCGGATCCACTTGACTTTATGTCCCGGGGCTGGCTTGCCTGAGGCAAGGAAACGAAAGAAAGGATTCTGAGGTGGTCCGTGCCGTCTCTGGTTGTGGAGAGGCCCAGCAACTTCATAGCTATCCAGGTGAGGACTCTTCAGAAGAAGGCCACGTATGGGTTGGCTTCTTAGCCAGAGCCTGGTGAGGCTGAGGGACCTAAGTGAATCCAATTTAGTGGGTATCGCCAAACCGGCTGAGAGATCCAGGTATCACAAGAAATCCAGGTTCTACAAGTTCTAGTTTCCTACATGTTCTACAACAATGTCTGTGGCAGAGACTTATTTCTACATGTTCTACAACAACGTCTATGGCAGAGACTTGTTCCTGATTTAAGCACCTTGTTGGTTGCTAGGCCTTGTGAGAGAGGGACTATCCAACTTGAGTGAACATCCAGCTGTGAATGGCTATTCTGTGGATTTAGTCAAAGTAAGAAAGTTCTTTATTATTGACTTTGACATTAAGAGTACCTGAACCTTTCCTCTTAACCCAATGATCCTATACTGAGGCTGTTCGGTAACTACGTTTTTTTGCAAATAAAAATCCCTTTAAGCGGATCTGTTGTCAGTCTCTAAAGTTTCTGAGCTATCTACCACGGGAACCCCTCGTCATAAATCGAGGTGAAGAAGGTAACGGTAAGCCCAATCAAACCAGCAGCTCCTTCGGGGGTTAGTGCTACATTTATATATGAAATTACTTTTTTACTATACATTTGATAGGAATAAATTATTTTTTACTCTTACCTCTGCATTTCAACTGCTTCATTTGAAGACTCAATATCCTTTGAATGTACCTTACTAATAACCTTGGACGGTTTACTTTTCAAAAAGGGGTTATTTGGGGGTTATCTGTACTGTCCTGGCATTTCAGGGCCTCAAGAAATAAGTTAGGGCCCTTTCACACTGACTTTCTGATCCGGTCCACCTGTCAGTTTTTCAGGCAGACCTGATCAGACACTCCATTCACCTCTATGGAGTGGCAGATGTCAAACGATCCTGTTTGTGAAATCCAGACTGATGGTGACCCTATTTTTCATTCGTCTGGAGGATCGGATCAGATAGGATGAAAAGACACATGTGAAGTGAGTCTTGTCTAATGGGATTTTTGACTATAAAAGTGAGTCTGGCAGCAGTGGATGGGCACCCCAGACGATGTCTATGAGGACGAAACGCATCGGGAGGACTGCACTGCCGCCTGTTTTGTGAAAAGCGCTTGTTTAAACTACGGAAATGTGAGTTTTTTACTATTTTTTAAATAAATTTAGATTTTAACGGAATTACACTATATGGCCCTATATTTTCCTTCTATGTGTCCATTATCTTGAATTGGGCCTTTTATATGCAAGGAGAGAGCCTATTGTGGTTGTGAAGATTTTTTGGAAGGTTGTCTGGCATTTCAGTCCTTGCCAGTTCGCATTGTTGGGCATTCCAATACCGGGCAGTTCAAGTGTCCACGATCAATAGAAAGCTTGTAGGACCCTTAGAATATACATTCTTTAGGGTCATAACCATCTGGTAAGCCTGCATCTGTTAAGGTGGCGGTATCATCACATGGGTGTTCGTATGTCTACCCTTTTGGGGACCGGACGGTACATCTGAAGCGTCATTTACACGTGGGACTTGAATACTGTTGAACACTTCTCTGGACACAAAGAGACTTTATATTTGCACTTTTTCATGTTTCTCTTTTATTTATATACGAGCACAATGATTTTGTGTTCACCCATTCCTTCTATTCAATATAGATTTTTGTAAGATCTATGAGATTATATACATAGATATTTAATTGTTCACAATTTTCGTTCAATATAATGGTTTAGCGCTACACTTTAATATTTGCACATTTTGTACTAAAATATAAATTTTTAGTGTGGTAGCAGCTTTATTTGCACATTTGGATAGCGCAGTGTTTTTCTTGGTTTAAAAGGAAAAAATGATCACTACACAGGATGAAAAGACAGTCAGGCAGTCCGTTTTCATCCGATCTCCCTATAAAGGAGAGTGGGACTCTGACCAGTCTGTCTCAGCACAGTGAGCGGAGAGGGACCTGTCATCCGCCAGCACAGCGGGGATCAGTGGAATGATCTGCTGGGTGAATCAGTCATGTGAGAGAGCCCTTGGGCCGTCAGTACACCAGGAGTGATCAGGAATGATCAATTTTCAATGATTGGCACCATAGCTCATAGACTCTATAACTTTTACACAGACTAAATAATATCCACTAATTTGGGTTATTTTTACCAAAGAGATGTAGTATACATTTTGGACTAAATTTATAAACAAAAATTACTTTATTGCAAATTTCTATAATGGAAACTAAAAAAAAAAAAAAAAAATTTTTTTTTCCAAAAATAAAAAACCCAGTGGTGATTAACTACTTCAATACAAGGCACTTGCACCCCCTTCCTGCCCAAGCCAATTTTCAGATTTCAGCGCTGTTAATGTTTAAATGACAATTGCGTGGTCATGCTACACTGTACTCACACGGAACTTTTATCATTCTGTTCCCACAAATAGTATTAGTGGTATTTGATCACCTCTGCATTTTTTTTTTTTTGCTAAACAAATACAAAAAGACCAAAAATTTTTAAAACAAAAAAAGTTTATTTTTGTTTCTTTTATAAAATTTTGTAAATAAGTAAGTTTTCTCCTTCACTGATGGGCACTGATAAGGCGGCACCAATGAGGTGGCACTGAGGGGCCCTGACGATGGGCATTGGTAGGCGGCACTGATGGGTGGCACTGATATGCAGCACTGATGGGTATTGATAGGTGGCACTGATGGGCACTCAGGGCTGGCACTGGTGGGCACTGATGGGCACTGATAGGCGACACTGATGGCCACTGATGGCTGCACTGATGGCTACTTATGGGTGGCATTGATAGGTGGCACTGCTGGGCGCTGCTGGGTGCTGCTGGGCACTGATACGTGGCACTGATAGATCGCATTGATAGGCATCACTGATGGCACTGGCAGGCATTGGGGATGGGCACTGATTGGCAGCTGCCTTGACACTGATTGGCAGTTGCCTGGGCACTGATTGGCATTTCCCTGGTGGTCTAGGATGACATACCTGGTGGTCCAGTGTGGTGCCAATCCCTGGTGGTCCTGGCGGCATCCTGGTGGTCCTGGGTGGGCACCCAAGGGGGGCTGTGCTGATAAACAATCAGCATAGACCCCCCCTATCAGGGGAGCAGCCGATCTGTCAGACACGAGTGAGGAAAAGCCGATCAACGGACCTGACAGCCGATCTGAGAGAGGTGAGTAGAGGAGAGACGATCAACGTCTCTTCCTGTTTACATCTTGATCAGCCGTGATTGGACATGGCTGAGCACCTGGTAAAGATCCACCGTCAGAGGCTCTTTACCGAGATCTGTGTAGCAGTGTGTCAGACTGACACAACGCACCACCGATCGCTGCAATGCATGCCCCACGGGCACGCGAGAGTGGTCGTTCTGTAGGGCTGCCCTGCCGGCAAGTGGTTAACCCCTTCAGCTCCGGAAGGTTTTACCCCCTTCCCGACCACACCACTTTTTACAATTTGGCACTGCGTCGCTTTAACTGGTAATTGCACGGTCATGCAATGCTGTACCCAAACTAAATTTGTGTCCTTTTTTTCCCACAAATAAAGCTTTCCCACAAATAAAGCTTTCTTTTGGTGCTATTTAAACACTTGTGTGGTTTTTATTTTTTGCGCTATACACAAAAAAAGAGCTACAATGTTGAAAAAAAACCTAGATGTTTTACTTTTTTGTTCTAATATCCCCAAAAATGTTTTTGAAAAACATATTTCTTCATCGGTTTAGGCCAATATATATTCTTCTACATATTTTTGGTAAAAAAATCGCAATAAGTGCATATTGATTGGTTTGCGCAAAAGTTATAGCAACTACAAACTATAGGAAATATTTATTTCATTTTTACTGCATTTTTATTATATATATTATATTTATTATATATATATATTTTTTATTAGTAATGGTGGTGATCTGCAATTTTTAGCGGTATTGCGACATTGCGGAGGACAGATCAGACACTTTTGACACATTTTTGGGACTATTGACATTTATACAGTGATCAGTGCTATAATAACGCACTGATTACGCACTGAGGGGTTAACACTAGGGGCGATCAAAGAGTTAAATGTGTTAAACACAAAATGCAGCGGGCGCACCCCTCCGTGCGTGCCCTCTGGGGGCTCTTAAAGGCTCTTAAAGGAACCTTGTAACTGTATGAAGTTTTGCGCAGGGGAGCCATTCTGCCCCATATATGTATGTGATGTGTTAAATACCACCAAAAGAAAGCTCTATTTGTGTGGAAAAAATTATACAATTTTTTTTGGGGTACAGTGCTGCATGACTGAGTAATTGTCCTTCAAAGTGGGAGAGCCCTAAACACTGAAAATTGGCCTGGGCAGGAAAGGGGTGAAAGTGCCCTGTATTTAAGTGGTTAAAGAAGGGGACATTCTGATGTTCCTGGGAGAGAGAGTTCTTTAGTTTTAGGTCATAACAAGAAAAGGATTTATCCCCCATGGAGTGTAGTTGGGTTTACACAGTTACACAGTTACACAGTTAGTAAGGTTGAATAAAGACACCAGTCCATCCTGGGTGAGTGTGGGCGAGTGTATACAATTGTCCCTATCCCTGTAGATTGTGTCTCATTAAGATGCTCATCTATTATATTATTATTTTTATTTAAGGTACACATATAGCGGCATCAATTTACGCAGCACTCCACACATATATCGCACACTCACATTGGTCCCTACCCTCATGGAGCCCACAATCCAAGGTCCCCAACTCACATTCATATACTAGGGCCAATTTTGGACAGAAGCCAATTAACCTACCAGCATGTCTTTGGAGTGTGGGAGGAAACCGGAGTATCCGGGAAAAACCCACACAGGCACAGGGAGAATATGCAAACTCTAGGCAGGTAGTGTCGTGGTTGGGATTTGAACCTCGAACCAGGGTTTGAGGTGTAATAGTTATGAGGAGGGAGAGGGATTATAAAAGATCAGGCAGATAATGGTTATTCCAAGCTGTGCACAGCCTTATAGGTGTTATGGCTGTTTTTATATCTCACTTAAATGACTAACGATACAAGAAAATAAGTGATCAAACCTTTGTCTACATAAGAATAAAAATGAACGATAACAGTGCGAAAAGATAAACAATTACCTTTATTTATACAGAAAAGAAACTTTAGAATAATTAGAACTTATCATATAACTCAAGTGATGTTACAAGTACAGAGTTGCTTAGACTGCAAAGATAATTTAGGTCATATGCTTACAACAGACATACACTTTCTATATATTTATCAATATTTCAAAATAAGTCCTACGAAAGAAATAATTAGAAATAGAAGAGACATGATAAAAAGGAGAGAGAGAAAGAGAGAGAGAGAGAGAGGGAGAGAGAGAGGGAGCGAGAGAGGGAGAGGGGGGGGGGAGAGAGAGAGGGGGAGAGAGAGAGAGATACGTTACACAGACTTCCGGTCGCTCTCCATGGTCTAGAAAATCAAGAGGCAGATCAGCTAATTCTAGCCCTATTTTATATGCATTCTGGGCCAATCAGAAGATGGAACGCACCCATTGGCTCTGATTGGTTCAGGATGGCTCACACTCTGATTGGTTATAATTTCAAGCCCAGTTGAGCATCAAACTTCCGATGCCTCTATGAGCAACTTCCTTTGATCTCTGACCCTGCCAGTTCCAACTTAAGACCGGTTTAATTATCTCTGGATTTACAACCGTCAGCCCTCTTTGATACAACATAAATTAGCATTTAAAAGAGGCACTATATCTGAAATGGCCATCTCTGTGAACAATAGGGTAACTTAGATACTGTACAAACAGCAGAAAAACAGGTTTGTGTGTTTGAGATACCAAGAACAGTAAATATTCTAGTATACATGTTACACATATATATATATCTAAAACAGGGCATAGTAAGTTAATTGGTCCTCACAATGGCTTTCTTTTAAACTCTTTGATATAAATATTATCCTTCAAAATCGCTACCACAGTTCCCCCTGAAGTTCATTCTTGAACTGACACCCTGGTTCAGTGATTTTGTACCCATCCACAACAGCCCAGAAGCCCCAACACTTTTCAGCATGGTGAAGGGCAGTTCAGGAGAGTCCTATTTGTTGCATATTTGTCTCAAGAGATGACTTGTCTCAAGGATGTCTTCTGGTGGGGGTTGGGTGAGCCTCCGGACAGTCGTGCGTGAATGCAAAAAACAACAAAAAAGGTACAATGTCAGTGTACAGATAGTGGAGGACTACCAGACAGGAGCAGCGGGTTGGCCATTGAGACCCAATACTTATAAGGGGTGCAATGTGGACGAGTATAGTGGGCTCCCCACAGGGAATAGAGTCCCAGCAACAGCCAGTATCATCCATGGCCCTTGATGGTAGGGATAGTCAACACTGCCTGTTATTGCCAGGTCCCTGGGTTCACCACACCTGCTCGCGGTGCTCAGGTTAAAGCAGGAAGTAGAATTACATTAAGGCAGAAATGGTAAAGCCTTCCAATTTACAGCTCATCTCTGCTATTCCAACAAGCGTTCCAGAAGACTAATACATTTTACTTTTAAAGATATAGAAGAACATTATCAGCTAATTGACTGGTATCATTACTTAAAGTAATTAAAGATAAGAATATGAAATAAAGAAAGTAGGAACAAGAAAATAAAATAAACAAAAAGAATAAAAACACATACAGGTTTAATGCTACTTCAACCCAGATGTCAAAGAACATTGAATCTGCATTCATTAAAAAACAAACGAACAATATATAACTGTCCCGAAAAATTATTACAAGGTGCCCTGAAAAATTATTACAAGGTGACCTGAAAAATTATTACAAGGTGCCCTGAAAAATGATACATTGCCACTGTTACCGCAGCAACTTAGCAAAAAATGTAAAAAGAGGAACAAAAGAATAAAAACAGGTGACTCCTCTCCCATATTAGTGATCAACAGGTGAACCGGATCACTGTCACAAAAAATTTACAAGTCTGGTACAAAAAATATAAAAAAAATAAAATAAAAATAAAAAAAAGGAGAGAATAAAACAATGGTTGCCAAAAAAAGTTTTAGAATTTAGTCAAACCCGACTGCAGTTTGTTGCTCAAATTGTCTTAGAGGCTTTTCCCAAAATAACAAAAAGAAAAAAATATAGTTCAAGGGTCCTCTTTTAAATGCGACAATACTCCACATCAGTCTCTTAATAGCTACCCACATCAGGACAGCAACAGGGTGGAGTTTACTAAAAGCTGTGGCCCTAATAAACTTTTCCCATTAAGAAACCTTAGTTGGAGATATTTAGATTCACCTCTTTTGATTGTGAGCTCACCCAAATCATCCACTTCACTCCTAAGACATCCTGATTTCAAGCTCTCTTGTTACCTCCTCCCATGCTCGACATCAAGATTGCTCCAGAACCTCTGGAACTCCACCATCCCCGTATGTCCAGCCAGCACCTACCCTGACCACCACTAGGTGATCCCAAAAAAAACTTTTATTACGGGAAGTCTACCCCGCCTCCACCTAAAATGTTACCTCAGCCAGCTCCCTATTCCCAGCCGCTATTATTTTTGTACCACCCTCTTCTCCTTAGATCATAAACCCCATTGATCAGGGCCCTTCTATTTACGCCCTGCATAGACTGTTGGCACTAAATTTAAATCTAAATTCTGTTGCCCCAAACCACCCAACTACCCAACTTTTAACTCCTCCCGAATCCCAATGGAAGTTTCAATAGGGGATGTCAGGATTTTTTTTATAAAACCTTTTCTCTGGGGTAATAGGGGTCCGCCCTTGTGTCCCTGCTATATCTATTACCAGAACAGGGGAAGATGTGCAATAGACTCCCTGAGGTAGTGTACCATGCTGAGAACAGTTCAACCCGTATAGCAGCATATAGGGCATAACTGGACATTCAATATCAGCACCCTTGTCTCAGGTCTCGATTATTTTTAACTTTGTTTAGGCCAGTTTGGACACTACCCCGGCCTCCATTGGACCTGATCCCCCTCCTGTGCCAGTATTGTTGTCTTTTCCCATAGCACAACACCTTCCTTTCTCCAGCACTCATCAGTACCAGTCATCTGAGGCTGCCCAGACTCAAACCATCAGAACAAGATGGACTCCAGGGTGTAACACTGTAGAGTCTGATAGGATAGCACCCAGATTGACCACAATATCTGCACAACGTTCCATCCCTGCCATTAGGGATGCGAACAGTGCAAGTTAGATTTTTTTTTCATGATCCTGGAACGGAGTCATCAACCAATCTATTACGACTCATAGGCAACCTGGATACTACCCCCTGCCTGCCTATCCTTGCAAAGTGATGCTGGACAGAGCAAGTTGGTTTTACTAACCCCTTCCCTGATATGTAGCACAAGACCTCCCAATGTGGTCCAGAGTATCTCCAGCTCCGTAGTGTTATAAGGTACCCAGTGCCCCACCTCCAACTCCGAAGGCAGTCTCCCTTAACCCTCTCATTTATCCTAAGTATGGGAAATGTTCTGAGTACCCGAATTGAAACCACCTGCCAACAGGTACACCTTCTCCCTCCTGTATCAATTTGGTAATCAGACCATGTTATCCTTCACTGATACAAAACAAACTGTCCACACTCTTTAGACCGGACTCCCATGAATGACAGTGGCACAGTGCAACATTGGGGCACAGGTCTTCTTGGCACGCAGGCCATAGACCACTAGTTAAGGTACCCTAGGACAGGGAGGACACTGATAGGTATTAACTGATGAGAATACAGGAATACAACATGCCCACACATATAACCAAAGTGAGGGTAATTGGAACAGCCAAGAGCGGGGAGCACCCCATACAAACTTCCTGCAAAACTTTTCTCCAGACTGAACCCAAACTATACAATACGGGGCCAGACCTATACACTTTCAACTTGTATGCAATCTGGCATATAGTATGCAAACTACACATCTGCAGGTAAATCACATGCAAGGAAATTGGAGAATAAAAATTGCATACTGTATATCCAGCTCGAGAAACTGTTACTACCCGACACAACTTGCCAACAGGCAAAGAAAAATCCTTTGCAGGACTAAGGCGCTGAGATCACTGAACAGTCACTGGCTGGGTGTGTACCTAATTACAATGACAGCAGGGGGGGTGAAGCAGTCTTTAACACAAGTCTTGTGAGAGAACATTTAATTGCTGACCCTTACCAGTTAAATCCATGGAACTACAAGTATCAACATGGCTAATCAGTGGTGCAAAGAAACTCGTTCATACCCGAGCTTCATACATGTTGGATCAGAACATACCACACACACTCAGGTAATCCGAGACACAGCTGATTGGGCTAACCAATAGAAGCACCCACTAGATATCGGTGCTGAAACCAGGAAAAAAACAATTGTCTATGGTGATGGTGATATTCTTTGTTCTGTAAGCCAGGAAACCCAATTATTGAATCTGAGGGATAAAAACACCAATAAAATAAAACATTCAATTTTTCTCGCCTGTAAAAAAACTGGTTATATATCTGTGATAAGACATTATTAGCATGTGAAACCAATATACATCACATTACATTACAAAAATAGTGCACTTTTTTTAAAATACCCAAAAAATTGTTGAGCTCAACTCATTAATATGTATTACTTAGTACATATTAATACCACGTGGATTTTTGTTTTATGGTATACCAATAATACCCCCAAAAAATGTATTCACCATGGTGAGAGAGAAAAAAATTAGCAACTTGTAATAAACCTTCTAGCGGTTACCAATTCATCTCGCAGACCTGTCTTTTCTGGAAAAACAAACACAATTTAGTAAATGCACCTTTTCAATTCATTAGTACACGTCTTGGCTCATGTCATTTGCATGTCAATACAGTTTGCTTTACATTCTCACTGACCTGGTCAGAAAGAAGGGGGGTCATTAGAATGGGCTGTCAGCAGCTGAGAACAAACTTCACAGGACACATCAGTATTGCATACTCCACACCCACACTCACACAATTAGGTCAAAGATGACCTCTGGATATCACACCTATTAACATGTTTTCTATCAGAACCTGTACTTCTTGTTAAACCCATAACATCTGTTTGGTAAGTTTGAAATTCGTTCCGAGATCCATCCCATTTCATTCGCCCCTTCTCCGCCTGTATGGGGGCAATAAAAACTCTTACCTTCCTGGGATTTATTCTTGCAGAAACACCAGGAATGGAACATTGTTGGTACATACCTTAAGTGTGGAGGATGTCCCCCTGAATTCAGACATACCCAAATCCCTTGCTCTGTTATCTCCTGGGCAGCTGAAGTCCTATGGCCGTGTCATCTTAGTGCGATGACTACAGTACAGATCTTCCCATACATTAAGTTTCTTACAATACCTCTTTACAGTCCACCGATCCCAATCTTGCATAACCCAACCATTTTCCAGGTTGTCTTTACCCCAGAGGTAGCTAATCTCTGGCCAAGAATTGGGTTGACAGGCCCCGCCCCTGTCACCGTTGCTGCATTTTTCTTCACTACCTGTCAGAACAGTTTTTTTTTTTTCCTTTCTCGGGCTCTGCGTACAGAGAACCCGGCGCTTTACTTTGGAGCGGTTATTGTTTGCGATCACCATAACCGGCCCCGCCCCTTCCGATTATTGTACACGGCCTGTGCGGGCTGCTAGCGTACTACTCCGATTGTTCCCTGTTCTGACTATAGTCCTTCAAAAAATTAGCCTGGAGATTATCCAAACTATAATAGTTCAATCTCCCCCGTGGACTTTTCTGAAGTATTCTAAAAGAAATTCTTAATGAAGGGCTATTCTCAATGATTAATCAGAACCCTGATGCTTGTAGTACAGGAGGCCGTTCACTGAGGCACACCTCATTGCTATATGATTTGTAGCATTTATAATGTTTACAGGTCTAATTACAAAGCTTACCATCCACAGTTAGCAGTTTACAAAAAGACAGATTCATACTAGGGCTGAAACAACTAATCGACAATCAATCGGCCATGAAATCAATTGACTACTACCTTCACAAATCGATCAATCGGCCAGTAACATAATGGGGTAAAAGAAACAAAATGAGCCCTCTATTGTACAAAAAACAACACTTTCACCGATCTACAGTACAAATTAACCCCTTATATTAGTGACTATCTGCTCCTCCTGCACCCCAAAGGGCCGTCCCTAGCCTTCTCAACACCATTATGTTAACAAATGTCCTAGGCCTGGCTCACATCCATGTCCGCGCCCTCTGGTGCTTCCTGAGACACATTCACATCTATGCTCTCTTCAGCCGCAGTATACCTGGAAAGGGTCAGGGAATCCTCCCTCAACGCAAAAAGGTGCCTTTTTGGTTCAACCCACTTTAATGGAGAGGCTGCAGAAAAACATGCAATACGTCCCTGCCGCCTCCAATCTGACCTACAACAAACTGGCTAATAGAAAATGAAAATCGCAGCAAAATCGCATGCATGAAAATCAAAAACGCACAGCAAAAAGCACTGCAGAAACAGATCAAAAGCAAACTGCATAGGCCTGCACCAAGCTCCATGCTGGCCACTCATATCAACTCTCAGACGAGAAAACATTGACGAAAAATCCATTTACATTCGCTGAATGTTTGAAATTTAACTTGTTTTTAACATCCTGTTTTTAAAATCAACGTAATTTCTGAACGAAAACCACACACACCGCCAAAAAATTCCTTTGAACAAAAAGTTCCCTATTCTCTCCAAATCTTCCCATCACTGTAGTTGAAAACAAACATTGATCCGACCCCATCAACGGTCAAAACAACTTAACCGAACGCTCCCAAAATTACATCCTTCTTGACGGAAGAATAAAAAATGATACAGTATACATCCTCTGTCTGCCACTCTGTTCCCTAACCATATAGATGGTTATTTACATTCACCACTGCATAGAAATATTTAAGAACAAACCACCTCTTTCTTCAGACCCCACATATTAACCAAATCATACACCATGCTAATTGAAAAAAATAATCGCCCAACCAATCGATTATGAGAACAATCGTCAGTTGCAGCCCCAATTTATACACACAAGATCATTCCGTGCAATTTAGGCTCTGTTTCCACTAATGCAACTTGCCATGCGACTCTGGACACAAAGTCGCATTACAAGTCCCAGCCCATTGATTTCAATAGCACTAGTCCCAATTTATGCGACCCAACGCTGCAATGACTATGAAAAGGTACCTGCAACACTCCTATGCGACTCCGGATGCGACTCCGACCCAGAGTGTACATTTGGATCAAAGTCGCATTCAAAGCCACACCAAAGTCGCACCGCACCGTCACTCTAAATCATGAGACTTTGGAGTTGCACAAGTGGAAACACCTCTATGCCCACTGGTGTGTCTCCATTACAATGGTTGGCCTAATCTCATTCAAAGGGTCAACTGAAATTGCTTTCCTGCAGAGACACATATCCTTTTTTCAAAGATTCCAAATTTCACCATTATTCGCACGCACGTACAATTTCATTTTATATATCCACATTATTCCAAATCAGTCTCATTAAAGTATTAGTACAGACAAAAGGTTATATAAATATAAACAATGTTCAAAAGAAGCTTGTTAGTTTGATGGTCCTACAGGGAAGACAGACATACAATGACATCAAATTCTTACCGTTTCTCGAGTTTGTCTTGCCCTCCACATACAAACGTTACGCTTCCTCACACGGGGCACCATCTGTTATGGCTGTTTTTATATCTCACTTAAATGACTAACGATACAAGAAAATAAGTGATCAAACCTTTGTCTACATAAGAATAAAAATGAACGATAACAGTGCGAAAAGATAAACAATTACCTTTATTTATACAGAAAAGAAACTTTAGAATAATTAGAACTTATCATATAACTCAAGTGATGTTACAAGTACAGAGTTGCTTAGACTGCAAAGATAATTTAGGTCATATGCTTACAACAGACATACACTTTCTATATATTTATCAATATTTCAAGATAAGTCCTACGAAAGAAATAATTAGAAATAGAAGAGACATGATAAAAAGGAGAGAGAGAAAGAGAGAGAGAGAGAGAGGGAGAGAGAGAGGGAGCGAGAGAGGGAGAGGGGGGGGGGAGAGAGAGAGGGGGAGAGAGAGAGAGATACGTTACACAGACTTCCGGTCGCCCTCCATGGTCTAGAAAATCAAGAGGCAGATCAGCTAATTCTAGCCCTATTTTATATGCATTCTGGGCCAATCAGAAGATGGAACGCACCCATTGGCTCTGATTGGTTCAGGATGGCTCACACTCTGATTGGTTATAATTTCAAGCCCAGTTGAGCATCAAACTTCCGATGCCTCTATGAGCAACTTCCTTTGATCTCTGACCCTGCCAGTTCCAACTTAAGACCGGTTTAATTATCTCTGGATTTACAACCGTCAGCCCTCTTTGATACAACATAAATTAGCATTTAAAAGAGGCACTATATCTGAAATGGCCATCTCTGTGAACAATAGGGTAACTTAGATACTGTACAAACAGCAGAAAAACAGGTTTGTGTGTTTGAGATACCAAGAACAGTAAATATTCTAGTATACATGTTACACATATATATATATCTAAAACAGGGCATAGTAAGTTAATTGGTCCTCACAATGGCTTTCTTTTAAACTCTTTGATATAAATATTATCCTTCAAAATCGCTACCACATAGGTGAGGATGAGGATCTTGTCAAGTCAATGAGAAACCTGAAAGGTAGCCAGGACTCTGGCTGCCAAATTTAGGACAAACTTTAGTCTGTTTAATGTAGAACTAGGTGCTCCCAGTAAGTAGTGCATTACAGTAGTAGAGTCGAGAGAACAAAAATGCATTGATTAGCTTTTCACCCTATGTGCATGATAACATAGGATGTACTCAAGTGATGTAAGTGAAAAAAAAAGGATTATGTATGTGAATATCTGTGCACAATTGTGTGAATAATTAAGGCAGCAAACATGAAGTGAAAATGAATTATCTGAATGTGTATAAATAATACATGTTGTTTAAATAATGCTAGTTTATTGGTGGTAGTGCAACACTTATTCTTGTATACATAATCAACAGAAAAAACGGAAAATTCCTATCAAAATACTTACCGTAATTTTCCTTTCCTGATGGACTCCATGGCAGCAACGTGTGGGTTAAGTCCCGCCTCCACTACCCTATAGGACACCACTCCCATAAATCTTTGCTCCCTGCCCATGGCCGTGTTCGGTAACTAGCCTACTCCAGCCATTTTGGGAGGGAACTCCTGCTGCCATGGAGTCCATCAGGAAAGGAAAATTACGGTAAGTATTTTGATAGGAATTTTCCGTTTTCCTGACAGACTCCATGGCAGCAACGTGTGGGAAATAACTCGCCAAACACACTCGGGTGGGCAAAAACGCTGAACAAAAATGTATGTAACACTGTCAACCGACAGCACCTTTAAACCAAAATCAATGGAAGATAAACTGGTAGGTTCGACACAATAGTGAGCCATAAATGTATGAATGGATGACCAAGAGGCAGCCTTGCAGATAAACTCAGGAGCCACATGACGTGAAGCTGCCCAAGAAGTAGAGAGACTTCTCGTGGAATGTGCCGTAACCGCCTCAGGAGGAGCCAAGCCCTTCTCTTTAAAAGCCCACTGGATCGCCTGAACCACCCACGTGGCGATGGCTCTGACCAAAGCCCAAAGGCCTTTGTTTTTACAGTGAAAAAGAACAAAAAGATAATCCGATTGCCGGAAAGAAGCTGTTGCCTCCAAGTATCGTTTCAGAATAATTCCCATGTCTAGAGGATGAAGATCCTGACTCCCAGCCGAATTAAAGGTAGGAAGAGTAATATCCTGAATTTCGTGGAAGACTGAGGTAACCTTTGGATTCGACCCCAGTATTGGCACTAGGACCACTCTGTCAGGAAAAAATGTGAGGAAAGGATCCTTTGATCCTAAAGACTGAAACTCAGAGACTCTCTTTGCTGAAGATATGGCTACCAAAAAAGATGTCATTAGGGACAATTCTTTGATTGAAAGTGTTCTGTCCAGTTGTGAGAAGAAGACGAGAACCAGCGGTAAATCCACTTGGGGAATCTAGGTTTCCTCTGTGGTCTAAGTCTAATTGCTCCTTTAAAGAATTGCTGAACCAAGGGATGTTTAGCCCAGGATACTCCAGAGACTTTTACACGAAGAGCGCTGACAGATAGGGGAATGTCTAGTCTGGACTGTAAGAGACCCAAAACATCCTGAACCGTCAGATTACCATTAGAGCAAGACTTGGAAGACAAGTGACTTGTGAATCTAGACCAAATCCTCTCATACACCTGGTTGGTACTTTTCCTCCTTGCACCCATGAGAGTAGGAAAGGCCTCCTTGGGACAACCCAGAGCCTCTAATCTTCCCCTCTCAAAAACCAGACCCTCAGACATAGATGGGCCGGACAGGGATGGAGCTTCGAGCCCTGGGATAGAAGATCGGGTCTGAGAGGTAAGGGAATCGGATCTCTGACGCTGAGGAGCATTAAAAGCGGAAACCATGGCCTGTTGGGCCAAAAAGGTATTACAGCTATCACCTCTACTGCTTCTGATTTGAGTCTCCGCAGGAACTGTAGAATAATAGGAATCGGAGGAAAGGCGTAAGCTTTGTTGAACCGCCATCGATCCGTCAGTGAATCCACTCCGTAAGCCTGAGGATCCCGAAACCTGGAATAATACCTTGCCAGTTTCTTGTTGCAAGGAGAGGCAAATAGGTCAACCTCTGGGGAGAAACACAACGTTAGAATCCGCCTGAAAACTTCCTCGTGAAGAGACAATTCGTTGTTGTCCAGATTGACTCAAGACAGGAAGTCAGCTTGGACGTTCTGCGTTCCTGGAACATAAGTTGCTGTAATGCTGACCAGGTTCTTCTGAGCCCAAGACATGATTGGCTCTACCCCCTGAAGAAGGGACAGACTCCGAGTACCTCCTTGTCACCTTATATATGCCACTGCTGTTGTGTTGTCTAGTCTGAGAAGAACCGAAGTTCCTGAGATCAGATGACGAAAGGCTAGGAGCGCCCGGAAGGCTGTCTTTAATTCTAGAATATTCGACACCATCCCCCTGGAAGGGAAGTCCCAGGTGCCTTGTGCTACTTCCGTCAAACAGTGGGCGCCCCAGCCCCTGTTGCTGGCATCCAAAGTTATTGATATCCATGAGATGGGGAGAATGGAATGACAATTGAATAGATTCTCCTTCTGAAGCCACCAGGGCAGAGAGATTCTCATTGAAGATGTGATCCGGATAAGTTGAGCCATGTCGCCTAACCATTGGTGAAGAAACCCTTTTTGGAATGGTCTCATCTTCCATTGGGCCCACTTCACCATTGGAATGGTGGCCACCATAGTGCCAATAATTCTCAGGCACTGAAGAGCCGGGAGATGGGAGGCTGAGAGGGCCGGACGAATTCTGTCCCGAATTACCGGTACTTTCTCTTCGGGTAATGAGATGGTGCCCTTCACTGTGTTGAAGAGTGCGCCTAGGAATACAAGAGACTGAGAAGGAATTAACTGACTCTTTTCTAGATTCAGGATCCAACCGAATTCTTGAAGAGTGGAAATAACCTGATCCTTGTGCAATAACAGACGGTCTCTGTCCTGGACTAGCAGCAGAAGATCGTCCAAATAGTGGTGAAGACGAATCCCCTTGGATCTCAATAGAGCCACTACGGCCAACAACACCTTTGAAAGACTCGGGGGGATGTCGAAAGCCCGAACGGAAGACATACGAACTGAAGATGTGGTTTTCCTACTGAAAATCGCAGAAACTGCTGAAAATCTTCTGCCACAGGGACATGAAAGTAAGTGTCCTTTAGGTTTATTGAAAACATCCAGAGGCCTGACTGTTGTATTGTTGACAAGGTTTCCATCTTGAACCTTTTCCTTTTTGATAAAATGATTCAGATGTGTAAGGTCTATGACTGGCCTCCAAGAACCGTTTTTCTTTTGGACCATAAAAAGAGGAGAATAAATTCCTCTCCCTCGTTGATCATCTGGCACGGGAACGGCAGCGCCTTGAGCCAGTAAAGATTTCATGTAGGCCAACAGGATCTGCCTTTTTTCTTCTGAGGTCGGAAGGGAGGTGGGTACATACTTTAGTCTTGGGGACCTGCTGAAGGTCCAAGAATGACCTGAAGAGACCGTTCTGACGGTTCAGAAGTCCTGGACTGAGGCTGCCCAGACATGCCGAAAAAGTAGAAGATGAGCCCCCACCTGGCCTATCTGAGCGGGCCCAATCTCAAAAAGATTTGGTTGGTTCCCTCTCTCCTGTCGCACTGCTCTTGGCGGATTTCTTGAAAGGAGGACTGCCTTGACTTCCATGACCTGGAATATTTTCGACCCGGTCTATAGCTACGGGCCTCCCTGGCCTGCTCTTGATATTGCTTTTTAGGAAAAAATCTCCTCTGGCTTTCTAAACGTCTATCCTGAGGGAGAAACTCCGACTTCCCACCAGAGGCCCGGGTTATGGCATTATCCAACTTATTCCCAAAAAGGGAAGAACCCTCGAAAGGGATATGGCACCACACCTGTTTAGATGCTGGATCAGCCAGCCAGGGACGGAGCCCAAGAGCCCGTTTGGCGGTTACAGCTGAAAGCATAACCCGAGACACTAAGCGGATGATGTCAATCGAAGCCTCCCCCAGAAAAGCCGATACAAGCCGTAACTCCTGGATAGGAGAGTTTTTGCGACTTCATCCGAAATGTTTCTGAGGGTATCATCCACCCTGTCCGTCCAGACTTCCATGGCCTTAGACATTGCCGCTAAAGCCAATGCTGGCTTGCATGCCAAACCAGCAGTGAGGTAGACTCTCTTTAAATCGGAATCAATCCGCCTATCTAAGGCATCCTTAAATGAAACTGTATCTTCCAATGGAAGGGTTACATGTTTTACTAGTCTCATCACCGCTGCATCCACGAGAGGAGCTGAAACCAGATACTTGACCTCATCCTCCTTAAAGGGATATAACCTTAGGACTTTTGAGAGCATACTATTCTTTTTCTCAACTTTTAGTCCATTCATCCGTGATGACCTCACCAAGTTCAGACAGGAATGGAAAGTTAAGACGCTCCCTTTTAAGTTGCTTAAAATACTTCCTTTGTTTGGAAGGATTAGCCAAGTTCACAGCCTCTCTGATAGCCTCTCTGATAGCCTTCACCAAGGGGGAGAGTAAGGCAAAGTCAAACCCCACACAGGTACTATCTTCCTCAGAAGCTCTTGAGCATGCGACTCCCTGACTGGAGACTGAGGTGACTCTGACTGAGGCACAGGAGCCTGACTGGCACCGATCCCCTTGAGGGATTCTTCACCACATTTTCCACAAGGGACCTTAGATGCTGGTCCGTACCCCCTCTCTCACTAGAGGCTTTGGAAAAGCAGAGGTCACACAGGGATTTCCCAGTAGGAACTTGCGATCTGCATCCCCAGCAAGTATTAATAACTGAACGGCTGGATGAGCCTTGGAGGAGCGAGATCGATCCTCGCTACGGCGCCCGGATCTTGAGGGTGAGCCGTGATGTTTAGACTTAGAATATGAATGCCGGTGGTAAGACTTAGAAGAATCGCTTCCTCTATGCGTTGAGCTGCGTTGCTGTTCTGAACTAGATGGGTTAAGACAGAGATAGAAGAGACACACAGATAAGGAAAGATAACAGACTGACTAATACTGGACCCCCCCCCAGACAGTACCTATTATGAGAGGGCTGGCCAAATACAGGCAGAGGTGAGTCCATATCTCTAGGGGTTTCCATAAATGCTGCAAAGACATATAAGTAAGGCTGAGAGCACCATACACACACACGCCCACCCCCCTCTTCCCAGAAGGCCACCTACCTCCACAGAAGAAATCCTGGACAAGGGGAAGTCATATAATAGCCTACAAGCAATCCCAAAGCTTGCAGGCTATTTCCTATATTTAAATAGGGCACCTTAGTGACGCCATCATCGTATCCTGTGCGCCGCTACTGCGCATGCGCGAATAGCGTCATTTTGCCACTATCGCGCATGCGCGAACCAAGCCTCGTTCCTGTGCCGCACTCGCGCATGCGCAGAACGAACGTATCTAACGAAAAACCAGGAAGTGAGCGGCGGCCGGAACGCAGGCTAATCCAGCCGCCATGCCTATACCCTTATACATGAAAACACAAAAAACGAACGGAAATGAAGGAAAAGCAAGGAACAAACACAAACTGCTGCCATGAAAAAGAGGAACAATCTTACCGCTCCCACACGATCGTCTCCAGGCCGAAGGTAAGAACAAAACATACCGGACTTCTCAGGGCAAAATAGGTCACCTGCTATTTAGCTGGGCTATCCGACCAAATGCGCAGCCTGCCTGCCAGTGGCTAGGTTCCTGGCTTCCTCCAGTGCTTATATCCAATGCCCACTCCATACCCCGCTAGTAGCTAGGGCTTAACGGAGTCATGCGACAATTCCATCCAGTCGCAATTTGGCCAAACCAACAATGGAACCGTGTGGGAGCAATCTTCAGGTAGAAAGACCATAACGTCTGGTCCTACGGAGGAGGACAAAAAAAGAACACGGCCATGGGCAGGGAGCAAAGATTTATGGGAGTGGTGTCCTATAGGGTAGTGGAGGCGGGACTTAACCCCCACGTTGCTGCCATGGAGTCTGTCAGGAAAAGGATGTTTGGAGAATATTCTGTACACACAGATCAAATGTTGGGCTTTTTTCCAAAATCACCCCCAGATTTTTTTTTTACATTACATTTGGACTGATGTTAACAACTTTAGCCCCAGAAGAATTTAGCCCCTTCAAGACCAGAGCACTTTTTGTGATTCGGCACTGCGTCGTTTTAACTGACAATTGTGCAGTCATGTGACGTGGCTCCCAAACAAAATTGACGTCCTTTTTTTCCACAAATAGAGCTTTCTTTTTTTGATATTTGATCACCCCTGATGTTTTTATTTTTTGGCTATAATAAATATCCTCCAAAAAAAATAAAAAAATATTTTTTTCCTCAGTTAAGACCGATCCGTATTCTTCTACATATTTTTGGTAAAAAAAAATGCAATTAGCTATTATTGATTGGTTTGCACAAAAGTTATAGCGTTTACAAAATAGGGGATAGTTTTATGGCATTTTTATTAATATATATTTTTTTTAAATGACGGCGATCTGCGACTTTTATCATGACTACAACATTATGTCAGACACATCGGACATTTTTGACACATTTTTGGGACCATTGTCATTCATACAGCAATCAGTGCTATAAAAATGCACTGGTTCCTGTTTAAATGACACTGGCACTGAAGGGGTTAACCACTAGGTGGCAGTGTAGGGGTTAAGTGTGTCCTAGGGGCATATTGCTAACTGTGGGGGGCATGGCTGTGTTTTACAGATCACTGATCTCTGCTCCAATCACAGGGAGCAGAGATCAGTGTCACTGTTGCTAGGCAGAACAGGTAGATGCTTGTTTACTTTAGCATCTCCCCGTTATTCTTCTCTGTGAGGTGATTGCGGGTATCCCCGCGGCGATCTGGTCCACGGAATCCGTGACAGTACTCAGGGAGCTTCCCGTGGGCGCGCCGCCAGCGATGCACGCGCGCACGCCCCCGCCGCCTCTTAAAGGGTAATGTACAGGTATGTGATTCTGCCTGTGTGTGCCCTTCTGCCGACGTATATCGGCGTGAGGTGGTCGGGAAGCAGTTAAAGTACACTACCATCAATATATAGAGTTAAAGCGGAGTTCCACCCAAAAATTGAACTTCCGCTGCTCCCCACTGCTCCCACTTCCAGCAAAGATCTACACCATATCCGGCCCCTCCTCCACCTCCTGCTGTCTTTTGGAAAACACACAGGCCCCAAAAGACAGCAGGGACCAGTCAGAGCGCGCAGCGCAACTCAAGCATACACAGTAGAGAACCAGGCTGTGCAAAGGAGGATGTGCCAGGAATACATTTTGCAGCTCCTCAACAAGGGGGTGAAGGGACAAATTTCCTCAAAAACACATATTTCAGATTTGGATGCCCTACCTCCACCACCTCCACAGCAACCACAGCAACCCCACCCACCACAGAAGCATGCCGGACATTGCCCGTTTCAGCCCCAAGATCCACAACAAGCCCACTGGGCTGGGGATTTTCACCCATACAATTATTAATTTCCTTTTCTTTTGTTTTTTAAATTACGATTTTAGTTGTTATAGTTTATTTATTTTTGTATGCAGAGAATACACTTTTGGTTTTAGTTATTGAATTTTGAGCTTTATGGCAGATAACATGTCTAATTTATCTAAGTTTATTTTTGTAATAAAGCACAAGAAAAAAAATGGCCTCAGCTGATGTGGAAGGGAGCGTTGACAGCGATGGCCTGGGTTTGGTCTGGTCTGTCATAAACTGCAGGCTGTGGTAACACCACAGCCTGGGGACATACCAGTCACCTGCTGCTGCTCCCAATCTCTTGGAGTCCAGGACATTCTTATGCTCCCTTTAAATGTACTCCTCAGGTTCCCAATTTCTCTTCACAGAATTGAGGTCTGCTCTGGGGTACAAAGGCTTCACCAATTTCAACAGTTTTTCTCCATCTCTGCCTTCCTCTTGATTTTTATAGGACCTTCTTGTGATCCCCATTAACCACTTGCCGCCCGCCATGTAGCAAAATGACGGCGGCAAAGTGGTGTTAATATCCTGACCGGACGTCATGTGACGTGATCAGGATATTAAGCTGCTGCGCATTGTGGAGATCATTGTTGTGGTGTGTCAGTCTGACACACCACAACTACGATCTCAGTAAAGAGTCTCTGATGGAGACTCTTTACAATATGATCAGCCGTGTCCAATCACAGCTGATCACAGTGTAAATAGGAAGAGCCGGTGATCGGCTTCTCCTCACTCGCGTCTGTCAGACGCGTGTAGAGGAGAGCCGATCGGCTGCTCTTCTGATGGGGGGGTCTGTGCTGATCGATTATCAGCACAGCCCCCCCAAGGATGCCCACACTGGACCACCAGGCACGCCATCAGACCACCAGGGATGCCCAGCACCAGGTATGCCCCCCTAGACCAACAGGGATGCCAGTCAGTGCCCACAATGGATGCCAATCAGTGGCCATAATGGATGCCAATCAGTGCCCACAATAGGTATCACTGATTGCCATGCATTATTGTTTGGCACTGATTGGCATCCATCCCTACAATACTGTACACTACAATGCCGCCTCTCAGTGCCCATCTGTGCCACCTATCAGTGCCCATCCATGCCACCTATCAGTGCCCATCCATGCCGCCTATCCATGCCAATCCATGCGACCTATCCATGACAATCCGTGCCACATATCAGTGCCTATTTGTGCCACCTATCAGTGTCTATCTGTGTTGCATATCAGTGCCATCCATCAGTGCCCCCTTATCAGTGCCTGTCACTGCAGCCCCGTCAGTGCCCATCAGTGAAGGAGAAAACTTACTTATTTACAAAGTTTTGTAACTGAAACAAAAAAAACATGTTTTTTTTCAATTTTTTACATTTGTTTAGCAGAAAATAAATATCCCAGAGGTAATCAAATACCACCAAAAGAAAGCTCTATTTGTGGGAACAAAATGATCAAAATTTAGTTTGGGTACAGTGTAGCATGACCGCGCAATTGTCATTCAAAGTGCGACAGCGCTGAAAGCTCAAAATGCATCTGGGCAGGAAGGTGTATAAGTGCC
Organism: Lithobates pipiens; assembly: GCF_037356315.1. NCBI lineage: Eukaryota > Metazoa > Chordata > Amphibia > Anura > Ranidae > Lithobates > Lithobates pipiens. The sequence goes on along the minus strand of NW_027507785.1, from coordinate 233,185,053 downwards.
CGGTATTGAAGAAAAAAATATTAATTTGAAAAATACTTGGCTGTGTTTTACTTAAAATGACAGTTTGGGAGTATGCAGGTACATTTAAAAAATACAATGTAAAATTAACAAGGGACATCAACATAGTTGTATCTTTTTGATATGAAAAACTATGGGATAATGGTGTTGTGGTAAGTTAACCCCCCCAAAAAAAATTCTTCTTGATATCACTATAAAAAAAAGCCTTTTTAGATACGTTTGGTAGGACTCCGTCAGTGTTACCAGCAAAGCAGCTTCATTATTATCTCATTATAAAGAAGAGATTGTGCGCTGTATTTCTAGATTTCATACTTTGCCGCATCACGAATGTGAATTCTCCATTACGAACACCAATTTTACAAGATCGACCGCTTCCAGCTCGTCCTTGCTTTCCGAGACAGCATGTTTGTACTTTGGACTTTTGTGCGACGGACTTTTGTTCACACGCTCAGAAAATACAACAACAGACATTTGTCTGCGGAAAATTTTAAAGCCTGCCATCCAACATTTGTTCATGGAAAATCCGACAACAATTGTCCGATGGAGTCAGATTTTCCGCCAACAGCCTGTCATCACACATTTCCCATTAGAAAATCCGTTCGTGTGTACGCGACTTTACATTGGAAGTTGCAGTCTGTCCAAACTGAGGTGTCCTCTCATACACCGAAAGACAATGTAGTCATCAGGGAAAAAAAAAACAGTTGGCAGCTCCATACCGTCAAAAAAAAAAAAAAATTCTTGTAAAGCCTTCACAGTGAGTACAGTACTGCCACTGACTGTACTCACTATGAAGGCTTTACAATAAATATATATTTTTAGATGGTATATAGCTGGGATGGTATAGAGCTGCCAGAGGCTTCAAAAATTGTGGGCTCACCCAGTTGTGTTACATTAGCAAATTAATATTCATTCATGTCTTCCTGTTCCTCCTCTCGGCCATATAGAAAGCGCATCCTGAGTCCCGATTGTCCGGGAGTCCTGGGACCCAATTGGCCACGAGTCCTAACTCCTAATTGGCCAGGAAGAGAAGCGACCACCAGGACTTGGGAGGACATGCAGAGGGAGAAGCCGCAACCTAGATGGGGTAACTGGATGGGATGGTAGGGGGCCCTGGCGGGCGGCGGGCGACCGATCGAGCGATGGGGGGAAGCGAAAATCGAGCGAGCATGGGGGGTGGGTTATGTGGTTGGCCGCCCCCCCCCAAATAAAATTGAGCACCAGCCGCCACTGTAATGAATACACAGGTCCTTCAATCTCCCTCAAAAATATACATTCCTCTCTGAAGTCATGCAGGCTTACCCTCACATATGTCAGAACTCAATAAACAATGTGCCCACCTAAATTAGTATTTTCAGAGTCATATCTTGCATTTGAGAATTGTAGTTTTATTAAAAAGAGTTATCCCAAATAAGATCACATTAACTGTGTACAAATCACAGCTAAAGAGAATTATCTTATTTTTGACACAAGACTTTTCAAATAACTAGATCATTTTGCATACACAGTTCCAGCAGTGGTAAAAATATTTAGTTACATGGAGCAAGCTCTGATATCTATACAGTGAAGAAGTTCATAGGAAAAAGTTATGTAGCTTTGCAGTTTCTGTCTCTTCTTTCAAAGCTTGAACTGTCAAAAAGCCCCTTGTTCAAAGCCTGGCAAGGGTAATAGAAGCCTAATGAAGCTACAGTACAGGTTATCTAAAAGGATGGTCAGCGGGGGAAACACAGCTGGCATACAATTCTAGAACTGTGACATTTTCTCAGTTTGGATAGCAGTAGTGAATGTGCCTTTCTCATATTCCATATTCCATGCCGATCTCTGAGTTATCCTCCAGAGCTGGAATCTTATAAGCTTGTGAGTCTTCCAGCATCATGTATACTTGCCAATATCTTAATGCCATTTGCAGTTACACTTTACTGCTTGGCAGCCTTATCTTAAACGGTCTTTAACTGATGAAGTGAAGGTCAAAAATAATTCTGGAATAATTTTGACTGAAGAATAGAACAGTTTTAAGAATAGATGCCTAAAAGCAACCACACATTTTCTAGTTATGGATGGAGTGGGAAAGAAATGTCTTTGCTACTTTTAGGGAGATTTTTTGCTTCCTGTCCCTGTCACACATAAGGCCTAAAGGCTATGACACCAATTTATAAAGCTACTCAGACCCTTCTCACAACCTTAAACAGATATTTTCAGCATAAAATGTATGATCTCTTATTCGGTATTAGTATTCATAAACCTATCGCTTATATCCAGTAACTTATAGTTACAGTAAATCTTTAGCAACATTTTTTCTTTCATTTTGAACAGGGTAGCCACAGCTATCTGTTTCTCATATAAGAGATTTCCCCTCACTTCCTGTCCTGTAGCCTCCATAGGAAGTGCAAGGAAATCTTTCCATCATGAGGGATATCCTCGCTTAGGGCACTTTCACACAGTGCAGCTCTATTCCATTCAGATCGATGTCAGTTTTTTGATATCCATGCTCGTTCAGTTTGTGTCTGCATTTACACAATGGACAGGGACGGACCTGTGAAGGCTCTGTGGGTGCCTGAATGTAAATGGACTTGTGTCCGTTTACATCAGGCTACCTCCAACCCTCATAGGTCCGTTCAGGAAAACGGAAAAAGGATGCAGTTATTTTCCCCCATACAATATCCATCTTTTATTATTTGCCTTTCTTCTATATTGCTATGCTACCAGTTTTTAGGAATGATCATATGGAATGTGCCAACTAATCCTTATTAAAGTGGATGTAAACCCAATTTTTTTTAAAGATTAAGATTTCCTATCATTTGAGCCCAGTCTTGCCACAAAGAGTTATTCCATCTTTGAGCAATCCTCTTTTATTGTTCAGTGAGATAAATCTTGACAAACAGAGAAAAACTTTGCCAAATCCTCCCCCTTGCTGTGAGTGACAGGTGATGTACATATCTCGTGCACTAGCCTAAGAGACAGGCATTATTTTTGAATTCCCTCCCACTCCTTTCTTCTGCTGCTCTGCCAGAATTGGATGTTCCCCACCTCAGCATGATTTGGCATGCTGAAGTCATGTGGTTACTTTCCTGTCTTTTCACTGGATGTTAGAGATCATAGCAGAAGTTCAGTGTAAGAAATATACAGGAGAAAATGCATAATGACAAGGGGAGTGTAGAGGTGGGTGGGGAGTCTACTGACATCACGACTCCACCCACCGAGCTCCAGACAACAGACCCACCCACAGAATATGCAAAGATACATGCGGGAGACATGTATATCCTTATAGATAAACCCATATGGTAGTAGTTTGGAAAGGATGACATTGGGTTTACATCCATTTTAAAGCTTGCCAGCCATTACAATCCATTATCTATAAAAAACAAGTCACTTTTATAATCTAAATAAAAATAAACACCAGAAAAACAACCAAATTAAGAGATACCTCCTTGGATATCCCTGTCACATATTCCAAGAGGCTGAAAGAGTGGGTGCATCATTGGGGGGCTGGCTGTGAGAACCCAGAAGAATTAGCTGGCTCCCAATGACATGGAAAGGAAGGGTGGTGGCATTGGTACTGCCAAAATGGGGAGGTGACAGCTGGGTTGAAATTCCATTTTAAAGTAGAACTTTACTCTGCAAAATTTACTAAGGGGCCATGGCTCCACCCCTAGTAATAATATTAGCCTTTTTTTTTTTCTTTTTTTGGGAGGGGAGGGATTTTTTTCAGTTTTTTTTATTTATTTGTTTTACTTTTTTCGAGGGCACCCTGCCCCCCGCTGCTATTTTTTATAATGATCATTGAAAAAGTCCAAAAAGGTGTTTAAACACAGATTTCTTGTTTTTTTGCATATCCAACTTTTTGCAGATCAAATTTAAAAGCCTCCTAGCAATAGGTTCCTATCTAGAGAACTGGTTTTAATTAATTGGTCTCTGATTATGTATTACATTAAAATGCAGTTCTAGGAATTAAATAAACCTACCCTTGCGGTGAACCCATCCCAACCTGCAAGGGTTAAATGCTCAATAACTTTAGAGGATGAGGAATAAAGTACTTGATTTAGGGAATGAGGAATAATTGTACTTGATCACATTACCATTCAATTGCAGTTTAGAACGTTTTATAGAGGAGGCTTCAGGGGACGGGTTGCACAGGTAGAGGAAACCTGTCAGAGTGAGGAGTAAGGGAAGTATTTCACCTTATTCCTCATCCCCTACAGTTAATGAGCACTTAACCACTGCAGTGTAAGCAGGCCCAACCTGTATTTTTTTTTATTTGTCAGAATTGGACTTAAACTCAGCCTATTGTCACACTTGCAAATTTACTCAAAGAACTAAACATTTATTGTTATGTTTTTGATTATAAAGTGAACATTTCTGTAACACTATATACTGAATACATTTACTTGATTTTAGCTACAAACAGCAAAGCAGAAATGAAATATATTTTTATCTACCTTTTACTTTGATTCCAAACATTTTGCTAAACTCTATTAAAGGATTGGTCCTTTAGCAAAGGAAGCAATGTTACCTATTCTCCATTGGTTGCATACCAGCAATTAAAAGAGAAGTAAAGGAGTTTTTCCCCCCTATTAATACTTGCCTAGGTGGATGCAGCATGGGTCCGATGCTGCATCTGTCTTCCGGCCACTCTACACTGAGAACCAAGCGATCAAACATCACCGATCATTCAGTATTCATAGCTCCGTGAGCAGAGAGCTGCAGACTGTCAGTCACAGCTCTCTGCTCTGCTTCCTCCTCGCTCACTGGAGCGCTGAGTTGTGTTGGGGCAGAGCTTCTGTCTCAGGCTCTCAGCGGCTTGCTGAGAGGCTGAGCTGGGTGTAAGTCCAGGAACCTGGCGGATCCAGACTCTGTGGTCGGGATGATGCAGTGCCTGGACAGACATTGGTGACATCAGCAGAGAGCGGACTTCAGTCCGCTCTCTGCTGAAAATGGTCACAGGACTGCAAAACAAATTGCACTCCTGTGATCCATAGGAGAAGTAGAGCAAAACAAGCTTTTGCTGGACTTCTCCTTTCAGATGTTGAAACTCTTACATTTATTGGAAACATTGCATGTAAAGGTGTAGCTCAGTACCCCATGCCATCTACGTCTTTTGATTGCAAAGCCTGGCTGCAAAACACTTTCTCTGTGTGCAGATTATTTCAAAGATGTAGAAAGCATAATGTGAGTTGAGTGACACAATTGATTTTATTTACTAAAACTGGAGAGCGCAAACTCTGGTGCAGTTCTGCATGTCAACCAATCGGCTTACAAGTTTTATTGTCAAAGCTTAATTGAACAAGCTGAAATTAGAAGCCGATTGGCTACCATACCCAGCTGTAACAGATTTTGCACTCTTCAGTTTTAGTAAAGCAAGCCCAATGAGTTGCATGGTGCTGCTGATAAATGGCTGGAAGTTTTGTTTGTTGTTTGCTGGACAACCAGAGCGCAGAAAGAACTCAAACATGCTGCTATGCATTTATCAAGGTATACATGGTATAAGGCTGTTTAGTATTTATAGAATAATTCAAGGGTCAACTTCCAATTTTATTTAAACATGTCATGTTCCTTATGAAAAGACAGGGTTATTAGCTTTCAATACAAGTGCATGGACCTAGAAACAGAACAAGTATGGTGCTGAGATGCTGATGCCAACAACTGAGATGTTGTAGTATAAATGTATTTATACCACACAATATTTTCTCACAAAGTGTTTTGCAACATGAGATATCTAAAAACTGCCATCTCTGCATTTTATTGCATTGGTTTATATTTCAGAACACTTATTTAGGGTGTTGGTTACAAAGGGCCAATTGGGGAACTCGGTGAACTTTTAAAATGGACCATAGATCTCCATGCTAGTTCACTTCTCATTTCAAAGCAGTGGGCCCCCTTCCAGTCAGTGATAGAATGGGAAAGTAGGTAAGCTTGTAGTATCATGGAAATGGAAATAATGGCATTATTCATCATCATGATATACGTGATCTTATTGGATTTTACAAAGTGTTTATTTGAGAGGTTAGTGAAGATAGGCCGACCCCAGTAAGACTTAGTAATCGAAGGCTAAACAAGGCCATTTGCTCCATGAACTTCCATTTCATAGCTTGCTGTGTTCCCTGTATCATGTATCATTTATGCAAACCTACAGGTCTATTCACATAGTAAACTTTTTAACTTGTTTACGAAGTGGATTGATTTGCTTGGCAGAGCTAATAGATTTGTAGAAAACAAAATTGTGCCATGGAGCAGCACTGTATCCTGTAAATCTGGGTTATGGCACTTTCTCCTAGTAAAGCTTACATTCTTCGGAAGAGGCCTGTAGCTAAGCAGATATTTTACTAGCAAATCAGTGCAATGCCCTCATCATAATATTGTAAATGCCCTTATTAGGACTTTACAAAATCATTACTCTTATTATCTCGGCAGTAAATACAAATAAAGTCACCTGACTTTGGTTTTCCAGTGCAACCATTGGGCAGTGTGCCACATTTCCGCATATACAGTACTATACACTTATTCATTGGCTCTATTTTCTTACTGACCATAAGGGGACTTTTGCACACCCTACAATGAGGGAGATGCAGATACAGGGTCTGGCTTATCCCTTTACAAGTTTATGGGGATGATCAGTTCTCTCAGAAGAGCTAATAAATGGTCTGACGCTAACATCCATTTGCTGAAGATTAGTCCAATTTCCTGTAAACCAATTTGCACAACACTTAGTGCAATGTCATCCTTTATTATTATTTTTTTAATTCAAAAATTTAGAAATCAGAAAAAAAAAACTTTCTTCATGTAAGGGGAACTAAAGTTTGTCCCTCAGGCTTAAAGTGTACATCATTCCATTACAAAATAAACATAGTCACTGCTTGGAGAATTGGTTTTCGTTTAACCCTATTTATATAAGGTATAATGAAACAACTTGATTTATATCTGGACTCTGCAGGGTTTTCGTTCATTTTTTGTTTCATGCTTGGCTTTGATACAAGTTGGATGACATGGAGGAACAATGGCTCACTGACAGCATGATGTCATTCCCTCACAGAACACACATGAAAACATGTAAGCAGCAAAAAACACCAGGGATTCTGCTGGGGGTACTCATTACCCAGCAAATAACTTAATGAGACTGAGTACAATGATTAATTCAAGTATAACAGCACAGTTAAATCAACATATATGGAAATTAAATACATGTGTTGTTTTGTATATAAAAGTAGACTAAAATACATAAATATGTTACAGTTCAAAATATGCTATTTCACAAGTCTATAAAGAAAAAAGTCTTTCAACTGAACCAGAGTAAACATATTGCTAGAACATCATCTTAAAAAAATGTACTTTCCTAAAATGAATCTGTTGTAGATACAGTTGTATCATAATATATCAGATAAAACAATATATAATCTATGAAACTGTATCATAATTAGGCTGGCAACAGTCAGATGTTAAATCCAATCAACAAAATGTTTTACTTATTGGGGGGGGGGGGGGCGTGGCGAACGAGCTCCAAGATGGACGCTTGATTCCGGAGCTCCGTTCGTCCTCCAGAGAGACCTCGCCGCATCAGAACGCATCGGCCAACAAAACACCTCCGAACCTACGGAACGATCGGCGGAACGGCGGAGGCATGTCTAGGCGACGGAAGAACGTAATCCAACCACAGAAAATGGCTCAGTTCTTCGCTGCGAAAACCCGCGGATCTCCACAAAATGGCGGCGGATGGCGCCCTCACGACGCGGAGCCACAGGCCGCACACAGCAGCAACACGATCGGAGGAGGCTCCCTCATGTCCAAAGGACACGCAGAGATCCACAGTGATCCATCTTCAGGGACGCCGAGTCCCACGACAAGGAGCCCGGCCAAATCTAAGCCTAGACTGCTCTCCCCTGACAGACAACAGGACATGGAGGTAAGCGCTACCTCAGGCACCAAGGCTGCACAGGCCTCACATACGCAGGCCCCAGATCCCATAGCTAACTTTCCCACAAGTGACCAGCCAATTTCTGACACAGTACTGAAAGAAATGTTGATTTCCCTTCGGTCAACTCTTCACAGTGATATGGTACAAGGCATTAATCAATGTCACAGGGAAGTGCAAGCTATGGGAGTCAGAGTGGACAGAGTTGAGAGCAGGATGGAGGATTTCTCCACAACATATAACGTAATGGTGGACGCACATTCAGCACAGGGGGAGGACATAGCTTGGTTAAAGGATAAGGTCGCTGACCTTGAAGACCGCAGTAGACGCAACAATATTACATTGCGTGGTATACCCGAATCGGTCCCTGCACAGCAACTTTTACAATACACTCAAACGCTATTTTCCTCTCTACTGCCTAACCTGACTGCACAAGACTTAATAGTGGACCGCATACACAGGATCCCTAAACCCTCCTTTTTACCAGAAGGTACGCCTAGAGACACTCTCCTGCGGATTCACTTTTACCACGTTAAGGAACAGATCTTTCAAGTAGCTCGCAACCCTGACAATATACCTCCTCAGTATGCTGACTTGATAATCCTTCCGGATCTCTCAAGACACACTCTGCAGAGAAGGCGCAATCTAGCTACCATCACCAAAGCTTTAAGGAACCACAAAATTCCACATAAGTGGAAATATCCGGCCACACTGGTAATCACGTACAATGGGTTTACAAGATCCGTCAACACCTTGGAGGATGGCATAGCAACCCTGACACAATGGGGAATCCTGCATGACCCACATCCAGTTTCAACTCACCCACCACAACCTTCCCCCCTCAGGGAGGAATGGCAGTTAGTCACGCGTAGACGTCACGGCAAACATCAGGCCGGGAGCAGTTCCTGAACAACTTCTGACTTTCAAGTTATTTCTCTCTGGCTGACGGAGTCATTTCTCAGTCTCCGATCACCCTAATGTTCAGTTCAGCAGACATGTCTGCACGCGGATCAGTTGTAAGATCCTTTTTTACTATGCAACAGTTACTTGTTTTTGCCTCATGTGTTTGTTTTTTCTTTTCGTTCTCCCTATCTGGACACGGTGGACCACACGCCTGGAACTTGACTACACATACAAATGAACCGCTGGCACCATTTCTTGCTTTGACAAAGGAAGACGCAGTGAGTACCCTGCATCTGTTACATTACAAACTTTTCCCGCACCACCCCAATGACCATTAAGTGTCTATCCCTTAACGTGCGCGGTTTGAATCACCCTGCCAAACGCTTTTCATTATGGCGGGAGGCTCAAACCCAGAAGGCAGACATTCTCCTCATTCAAGAGACTCATTTCCAACAAATGAAAACACCTACTTGTACGCATAAGGATTTCCCGCACATTTTTCTAGCATGTACTCCTAACAAAAAAACTGGCGGGGTCATGATAGCCATCAAAAACACAGTGTCTTTCCTTCCTAAGGACTCATTCATCGATGCCAAAGGCAGATTTATCATTCTTACAGGTGACTTTGATTCCCAGCCCCTCACCTTAGTGACGTTGTACGCTCCTAACCTTCACCAATTGAGATTTATCAAGCGGGTTCTCAAAAAGGCTGATTCCATGTTATATGGAAACCTCCTCATTGGAGGGGACTTTAACCTCATTGCGGATCACAATCTGGATACCACAGCAACTCACCAACGCAGGGCTTCACTTCTACCTAATCTTTTTCACACCAAAGACCTTTTCGATGTCTGGAGATGTCATCACGCTATGGAACGGGACTATACTTTTTTTTCCACAAGACATTGCTCCTATTCACGTATTGATATGTTCCTGACTGACAAATGGCTTTTGCAGAGGGTTAGATCCACTAAGATACATGATATTTCATGGTCAGACCATGCTGCAATTTCCTTGTCCTTTGCCACCCATGGCGCCGCCTCCTCACCACCTATCTGGCGTTGCAATACTCGGCTCCTTCAGGAACCTAAGCTTGCACCACTTATTTCTCAGCATCTCAGGGATTTCTTTCAAACCAATTCTACCCCCGATATTGACCCATTTCTTCTTTGGAACACTCACAAAGCTTTCATGCGAGGCATTCTTATACAATTAGGGGCCAGGGAAAAGAAAAAATACAATGCACTACTTCAGGGAGTCCTGAAGGAGATACACGAGTTAGACTTACGCAACAAGGCCTTCCCTTCACCCGCTACAACGACTATGCTCGCTGATCTTCGGAATAAATTAAAAAACATACTAACTCAAAAATTTGATAGACACCTCCGTAAGTTACAACTTAATTCCTATGCAAATGCTAATCGTGCGGGAAAATACCTAGCACATAGAATCAAAGCGGCGCGCACCCGTTCTAAAATCGCTCACCTACTACACCCTCTCACCAGCCACAAAATAGTAAACCCCCAAGAGATAGCAGACCAATTTGCAGAATACTATGGAGCCCTCTACAACCTCTGCGATGACATGAACACTCCCCAACCGTCCATGCAGGGCATTCAATCCTTCTTACAGCATATCAATCTCCCTTCCCTATCCGCAGATCATATCACCTACTTAAATGCTCCGTTTACGTGTCGGGAGATACAGAAAATAATTAGTTCAATGCCTTCCGGCAAATCCCCAGGCCCAGACGGCTTTGGGAATGAATATTATAAAGTCTTCCAAGATTTGCTATCTCCATACCTTTTAGAAGTTTTCACAAAAGCTGAACAGACCTCCTCTTTCCCCCCTGAGATGCTGAGAGCCCACATAGTTTCTACCAAAACCGGGCAAAGACCCTACCACTCCCTCCAATTTTTGGCCGATTTCTCTCCTAAACTCTGACACGAAAATGTACGCAAAAGTACTAGCCAATAGGTTGATGACTATCATACCACATCTCATTTCTAAAGACCAGATGGGCTTTGTGAGGGGGCGGCAAACTTCGGATGCCACCAGGCGAATTGTTAATATTATTCACCATGCGAGGTCCTCGCGAACGCCTTCTCTGCTTCTCTCTGTGGATGCGGAGAAGGTGTTCGATAGGGTGCATTGGACCTATATGAAGGCTGTGTTGGATAAGTTTGGTTTCCAGGGTCCAATACTTAATGCCATCTTGGCACTTTATTCCGGCCCATCTGCACAGGTGTACACAGCAGGTCTATTGTCCAAATCCTTTACCATTACCAACGGCACTCGCCAAGGGTGCCCTCTTTCCCCCACCATATTCAACCTTATTATAGAACCATTGGCAGAATCTATACGGGCAAACGACCTCATCAAGGGCTTTACGTTTAATAAATCCAAACATGTTATAAACCTGTTTGCTGATGACATTACACTAACAAAATGTCAATACTGCCACAAATACTCTACATCTTCCGCTCCTTACCAATCCCGATACCCGCTCAATACATTAAAGCATTGTCCAAAAGTATGTGGAAATTCACATGGGGGGTAAGAGAGCCAGATGTCCTCATCGGGTTCTTCTACCCCACAAGGCGTTCGGGGGGGCTGGATATGTAGATCTTACAGATTACATGTGGGCCACTAGACTTGATCAACTCAAATACTGGTTCCGCTCTGCAGAAAGTCCACAATGGGTGGACATCGAATCTTCTTTGCTTCCTGTAGACAGGCCTGCGGACTTTCTGCTCAGCGATGCCTGGGACCCCTGGGTGACCAGTCATATGTCTCCGACTATACAGGTGTCATTACAAGCATGACGCTATCTCTTCAAATGTAAGAGTGTGGCAGCGACTAGGTTACAATACGACCTACCTATAGAACTTCTATCCGCCAAACTCCCCTCGCTACAGACATCGCGCCTTAAAGCGAAAAATATATGCTATGTCCAGGACTTGTTCCAGGGCACAGTGCCTATGTCGGTAGACCACATTGTCTCAAAATTCGAACTATCGAACTCCCTGTGGTTCTCATGCGCTCGTGCTCATTACTTTTTGAATTCACGCCCAATACCCCTCATTTCAATACCCACAAAAGCCTGGGATTTCTACTCAAATTCGAAACCACCATTCAAAAACTAGCGTAACCAAGTATTTTTCGCAGTAATTTTCTTTCTGTGCTATGCTAATGAAACCTGAAAACTATTTGACATAGAAAGTGATATGGTCGCTATCACTATTTTTAAATTTTTAAAAAAAGGCCTCTGTTTAATAAAAATAATGATTATTTACATGTTCATTAGCTGCATCACAGATTTTTGGTGTTTTAGAGATACACTTGCTGATAAATCTTCAGCATCTGACGCACATCTGTCCAGGTCTGCCAAATGCCTGCTTTCCCTCTGTGCTCTGAAGTTCCTTATGCCAGTCCTACATCTCTACTGTGTCCTGTAGGGGTGTAGGGACCAATGGAGGAACCACTGAGCACAGCTAGGGGCCTGGCACACGTCTCTCCTTGAAGTATTGGCTGTCAAAACATTCTTCAACACACTTACAATCTCAATACAGTAAAGATCAGTAGTCTGGGTTGCAGGGCAGGTATTCATTCTTTCCTTTACAGGGAGGCATTTTTTAATAGAGACTAAGCTTTCTAATAGAGGTATAGCCAACGTTTTGTTTTTTTGGATAGAGTGAGGAAGGATGTGCTCATATTTAAAAGATTTGTTCTTATTTCTTATTATTGACTATTGACACCTGGGACACCTGGCAACAGGGACCTAACCAGCAAAAGAAACCCATTTTTTAAGAGAAGTGGGGGAAGAGTCTGTGTCTCTATGTGGACATCTCATTTAATTTTCGGTCTCTGCAACCACTGCTATCTCTGGAGCAAAATATATTGGCCATTACACAATAGAGAGATCAATGAAATGGCATAGCATTCATACAGGTCTGAATGTAGGCTGGAAGGACAGTTCCTTCCAAAGTGAATACATCAATGCAGATGGGAGGGGCATCAAAAGTAGGTGCCATTTATTTCTTGAAATATAGTGATTAGGCTTTTCTATTCATTTATTTTTTATTTTTTTATAATTTGTCACCAATGGTAATGAGCTTCCCGAAAAGACACATTAAACTGTGATCCTGTATCTTTGAGATGCTTAAAGAACACATTCCTTCTTAACAATGACCTGTATGACGTGTGGAGATGCCTTCATTCTTCACCTGATTTTCTACCGCAGATAACGCATACTCATGAATAGACTACTTCTTGGTTGACAATTGGCTCTTGCAGCAGATTTCCGATTCTAACATTGACCCTATCACGTGGTCAGACGATGCTCCAATCTGTCTTACAGTGGACTCTACCAGACCGCACGTTACTGCAAAACTGTGAAGAGCCAACACTTATGTTATTAATTCAACCCCTTATGCAGACATGCTGCAACAACAACTAGATTACTTTTTTATGCATAATGCTGGTTCGGTGGATAGCCCAGCCACCTTATGTATTGCCCACACAGCGTTCATGAGGAGGGGAGCACTAATAAAAATGGGGTCAATGCAGAAAAAGAGGAAGATGCTGCTAATTGAAGAGATCCTCCCACAAATAGAATCCACTGAATCACTTAATAAAAGTTAGTAAACAGGTCCCAAGGCTAATGTGCAGGCATTTCTCAGTGTCCGTTCACTGACAAGGATCCCAGAACACATGCTAAACCCCCTTATATTCCTCTTGCATGCTGTAAAGTAGCTTCAGAGTTCTGAAAGTGAGTGTTACTACCTGGATACTCTTGGAGTGGCACAGCAGCAACACTCCATCTTCAGAGCAAATACAATTGACAACTGTTATGCCATGGACACACGATCGAACTTTCCGGCAGACTTGGTCCGGCGGATCGGAATCCATTGGACAATTCAATCGTGTGTGGGCTCCAGTGGACTTTTTTTCCCCAAAAGTCTGACAGACCTAGAAATAAAACATGTTTCAAATCTATCCGACGGACTCAAGTCTGGCGGACTAAAAATCGGGAAAACCGTTCCTCTGAGTGCCAGTCCGACAGACCAAATATGACGCAAGGACAGCTATTGCCTACTGGCTATTGAACTTCTTTGTTTAGTCCCGTTTACGTCATCGCGTTCAAAACTAACGGACTTTTGAACGGACTTAGTCCAGTCGTGTGTGGCCTAATCCGTTTCATTCAGAAAGTCCGTCGGATCTCTGCCGAAAGTCCGTCAGGAAGATCGTTGGTCCTAGTCCATTGAAAAGTCCGGTTGTGTGTACGCGGCATAACAAACCAACAGACAAGGTCATTAACAAAGAAATGTGTGACAATGATGCAGGATCGATGAGAAAACAGAGAGTGTGCAGTCTTAAAAGTGAAGCCAGATGGGAAAGGGGATACAGTGAAGGAATGGTACAGTTTAACCACTTGCCGACCGCCGCACGACGATGTACGTCCATTTTTTGAAGAGGGATATCTCGGTAACGGCAGCAGCTGCTGCCACAACCGAGATATCCATCTCTTCAGGCGGCGGTCGGCTGTACGATAACGGTGGTCTCCGCGGTGGATTCGCCGCGAGATCACCGCTATCGGCGGCGGGAGAGGTGCCACCCCCCCTCCCGCCGCCCTCCCGCACCTTCCGCCGCTTACCGGAGCCGTCGGTAGCGGCGGAGGCGATCGGGTCCTTCAGTCTGCTGGGCATAGAGACAAGTGAGGCTAAGATGGCCCCCACTCGTCTCTATACCATAGGAGGGCGGAAGCGACGTCAAAACGTCACTTCCGCCCATACCTCTTAAAGGTATATATTTTTTTTTAATGTCAGATTTTCTTTTTTTTTTTTTTTGCATTTTAGCCCAAATATGAGATCTGAGGACCTTTTGACCCCAGATCTCATATTTAAGAGGACCTGTCATGCTTTTTTCTATTACAAGGGATGTTTACATTCCTTGTAATAGGAATAAAAGTGATCCTTTTTTTTTTTTTTAAAGTGTAAAAATAAATAAAATAAATTAAAATAAATAAGAAAAAAAAAAAAAATTTTTAAAACACCCCGTTACGACGAGCTTGCGCACAGAAGCGAGCGCATACGTGAGTAGCGCCCACATATGAAAACGGTGGTCAAACCACATATGTGAGGTATCACCACGATCGGTAGAGCGAGAGCAATAATTCTAGCCCTAGACCTCCTCTGTAACGCAAAAAATGCAACCTGTAGAATTTTTTAAATGTCGCTTATGGAGATTTTTGAGGCTAAAAGTTTGACGCCATTCCACGAGCGGGCGCAATTTTGAAGCGTGACATGTTGGGTATCAATTTACTCGGCATACCATTATCTTTCACAGTATAAAAAAAATTGGGCTAATTTTACTGTTGTCTTATTTTTTTATTCAAAAAAGTGAATTTTTTCCAAAAAAAGGGCGCTTTTAAGACCGCTGCGCAAATACGGTGTGAAAAAAAGCCATTTTATTCTCTAGGGTGTTAGAAAAAAAACAATATAAAATGTTTGGGGGTTCTAAGTAATTTTCTAGCAAAAAAAACTGTTTTAAACATGGAAACACCAAGTCCGAAAAAGAGGCCTGGTCCTTAAGTGGTTAAATAGTAGTACACAGCCTGGAACATATTTCTCTATATATGCCTATGGAATTGAAGTTACATACACAGTACTTACAAGTAGGGGGAGAATGCTTCCTCTCACATGAAAGCAGAGGTGCTTAAGGACTTCCTGCTCAGGCACTCATTGCTGTCACATACGTGTATGTACGGGGGGTACAGAGGACGTCATGTGTAAGCTCCGATCTTTGCCTAACCTGCATAATGCTGACAGCACAAGTTATACAGATCATTGTATTTGTGAAATTCATATTGTGTTGCATGCTCTGAAATGCGTCGCCACCCTGTCTTCTAGGGTGAGTGTTCCACCGAAGGCTTTCCTTCTTTGTGTGTCACATCTCACCCCTAGCTGCTGCTCGACACAGGGAACTGGAGCCACAGGGACAAGAGCCCTTCCAGGAATTCGATTACCAGATGAGGCTGTTTATACTCACATCCTGTAAGTGTTTTTAAACTGTGCCGGTCATTAACCGGTTCCTGACTGGCTCACGCCAATATACGGTGGCCGAATGGTACCACTGAGTGAATCGCTGTACCCGTAAGGTGCTCGCACCCGCTGGCGGGGGAAGCTCCCACACGCCCCTGCCATGCCCGCAACAATCGGATTAGTTACAGAACTGATCATTCAGGTCCAGGCCAATAATTTCTGGCCTGGACCTGCTGATCGGTTCTGATGAATGAAACACTTTACGTTCCAGAGAGAGTAGAGAGAATATCTCACAGTAAGTTGCACCAACACTACACTAACACCAATACACGTAGGTACACTTGTCACCCCCCAATCGCCCCCCCCCCCCCATTTAACCCCTTCACTCCCTGTCACAGTGTCCCCCAGTGCAGTTGTTAGATTTTTTACTGATCACTGTACTGATATCGTTTGTGACACTAATCAGCATTAAGGCAGTTAGTAGTAGGCCCAAGTAGCTTTTGATCACCATATTAGTGTCGCGGGTGGCACTGGTTAGTTCGTTATTTTTTTATAGCGCCAGGGTACCCACCATATATTACCTAATAAAGGTTTAAACCCCTGATCACCCAGTGGGGGACATCAGTTAGGTTTTATAGTCAGTTAGGGTCTTCGTCACCCCAGGCAGCATCAGATTAGTGACAGTAGCACTAAAACCCACGCATGCACCATACACCTCCCTTAGTAGTATAGTGTCTGAACGGATCAATATCTTTAGTTTAGTAGTGCAGCGGTAGCGGGATCAGCACAGATACCTGCTAGCACCTGCGTTTAGCCCTTCCGCCCAGCCCAGTCCACCCAAGTGCAGTATCAATCAATCACTGTCACTTACAAAACACTAAACACATACCTGCAGCATTTGCAGAGTCAGGCCTGATCCCTGCAAACGCTAACAGTTTTTTTGTTAGCTTTTGAAGCAATCGCTGACAATCAGGTGCTCTTTTTTCCTGTGAGTTTCACTAGTTGTACCATTAAATTTAGAGGCTACAATGTCCAATCAAAGGTACACTAGTAAAGAGGCCTACATGTTTCTGAGCATGACAGATGAGAGTGAAGAGGAAGTCAGCCATCTGCCAGATTCAGGCTGAGAATACAATCCTGTAGACAGCAGCGCACCCTGACAGATAGCTCTGATGATGGAGTAGTGGTCCCTGCTAAGGTCAGGCATACCTAGCCCCATTTTTCTGCTGTTGTTGAGGTGCAAGAACCGCAGGGCTCTTTTATGGAGCAGAGAGCCAGTACTAGTGCCGCTCATCCTTCTAGTGAACTGGCAAGCGCCAGCAGCCTAGTACATCCTGGTCGTACATCCACCACTGCAGTAACACTTGGTGACATGGAGAGTCCTATAAATGCAGTTCAAGCTGGTGAGGTGGCTAGCACATGTAGTGTCCCGCAGCCACCAAGAAGACATAGTGCCCTTCCTGCTGCATTTGCCAATCCGAATTGGGAGCCCAACACTTCTGCACCTGTATTACCCCTTTCACTGGCCAACCCGGAATTCAGGTGGAAACTGTTTGTTTTCTTCACAGAAGATCTCTATAGATCTATTGTGGACCAAAGAAATTTGTATGCTTGTCAATTCATTGCCGCAAGTCCCCAGTTGCCCCTTGCCAGAGATTGGAGACCTATTACAGTCTCCAAATTTAAGACCTTCCTGGGCCTATTCCTTCTTATGGGCATAACTAAAAGAAATGAGTTGTGGTCATATTCATCCACTGACCCAATTCACCATATGCTCGTATTCTTAGCCTCCATGACCAGGACACGATACGAGCAGATCTTGTGCTTCATGTATTTCAATGAACTCTGTTGTCCTCGGCGTGACCCTGAATATGATCAGCTCTACAAAATTCAGCCCCTCATAAACCACTTCAACCAACAGTTTGCAACCTTGTTTACTGTGTTGATGAGTTCCTGATTACGTTTTCTGGGTGCTTGTCATTCAAACAGTATCTTCACCGCAAGCGTGCCAGATATGGGGTCAATATGTGTATGCTCTGTGACAGGGCAACATGCTATACATATAGTTTTATGGTTTACCAGGGAAGAGATAGTTACGTAGAGCCGGAGAACTGCCCAGATTACATAGGGAGCGCTGGTAAGATTCGGTGGAAATTGGTGTCACCCTTATTCAGAAAGGGGTACCACACAAGCGTACCACTTTTTAGTCACTTGTTTGATCATGGAATTGGCATATGTGGCACCGTGCAATCTCATCGCTGGGGCTTACCCCATTGGCTTACAGATTACTGTCTGTTGGAAGTGAATAAGAAGTAACGTTATATATCTAAAGTTCTACACATTTGTTGGTACAGCCGAACTCAGCCATACTGATGCCAGGCAGTTTCACATGTTTAAGAGCAAGGAATGTGACACAATTTGAATAGCAGAATGAGTTCTATTCAGCCCACCTGGAATGTACTGACTTCAAAGATAATATGGCGCCGGCTTGTCTGCAAGAACAAAGGACAGCTGGTGGGGCGTCCGAGATCAAGCCACAAGATTTGCAATCCAGTCGGAGCAGTTGCAATTCATGGGCAAACACTGCCCCCCAGAGGCCAAGTATGGCAGGACTGTTAGCCTGGGGGAGGAGACGCCCCAGAGACGCTGATTGGTCTACGGGAGAGAGTAGGATGGGCTATGGGGTGTGGTATGGCTGAGGTATGTTTAACAAAAAGGATTGCAACCATGAGGTGGCCCTCTTTATTCCATCTGGAGACCCAGTCATGAGGATTGAAAAGTATAAGGCTTATATTGCACTTTGATTGTATGCTATGTATTATTGTAACTTCTACTGATACTTGATGCACGTTTTCTTATTTCCTTGGGAAATAAATGAGATTTAATTGACCTTAGACCGTGTGTTGATTTCATAGCCAATGGTGGTAGTATTGCGATATTAACGATAACATGTACTTGGCGTAAATGATAGATTAGCTGAACTATAGGGACTAGACAAAGGAATACATAACTGATAGTAGTAGTACTAGACTGAATTGATCAGTTACTTCATTTGGCACCCCAGAAGGCGTATAAAACATATTTTTACACAGAATCCACAAAAATCTAAGGTATTTTTGTTTGAGTCCCTGTAAGCACAGATGCTCAAAGCCACCCAGAACTGGAAGTCATCTTTAGTGTGGACAAGATTAGCGCTGGCTCGCGAATTCTGAAACCACGCTTGGATGAGCAGGAAAATTCTGTGAGATATTTCACTGGTATAAATGCACGCGTAAAACCTGGTGAGAACTGTGACTGATATATATATATGTACGTATTGTTGTGTTTGCAAGCTTGTAACCAGAGGGCAAATTGGCGCACTGGCGAGATAAGGGACTGATCATCCCTGGTTATGTGATATAACCGCAGATTGACAGGATAAATCATACAATTTTGAGGGAAAAGTGGAAATATCCACGTGATTGTGAAAAAAACTTTCTGTCCCAATAGAAATTCCCTATGACCTGCTATCGTATAGGAAGGCATTGAATAAGAGTGTGTTCTCCTAAAGAAATTCGTGGGTAAACGGATTTGTATTTGTTTTTTTGTTTTTTTTTGTTTTTTGTATTTGGAGTGGGACTACAGGTCAAAGCTAGCTTCTAAGCAGCTTCATCTGTGTATTTGGATCTTTGGTATCTGATTGTTTAGTGTATTGCTAATGCACAGTGTTGGTTAGAGAGTGGCAGGAATTACCATACATCTTTGAGGAAAAAGTGGGGGAAATATAGGTTTTTATTTCTACACACGTGAGAGTGAAATAGCTCTGGTCCAATAGAAGACCAAGGCATTGATTAAGAGTGTGCCTTGTGTCTTGTATGCTGTAGAACCACAAGGCACTGGAAATTTAAACGGGTTCGTATCTGTTTTTTTTTTTTTTTTTTTTTCGTTTGTTGGTAGGAATCTGTCTTTGTGGGGGTTATATAGTTGTTTGTCTATTGTATAAGCAACTGGTGGAGCAACCTGGTGTGGATAGGCTAATTAGCATATCAATGGAAGCCATTGAAGGTTTCATTAGCAAGCATGGTGGGATTAGATTTCAACTTACTCACAAAGGTAAATTAACATATCAGTTTAATGAACTTTTAAAACAATGTAATACACATAACAGTCGCATATTTAATAAATCAAAAAAAGGCAGGAAACAGAGAATGGCCAATGCCTTATGCATGTTAATGAGAATGAAAGAAATTGCGGAACAAAAAGAATTAGAATGGTTTGCTGATAGAGAAAAAGTGATGGAGCAGGTAAGTGATATATCAATGAGGATTGAAAAGGCTGATGCGGATGCTTGTAGTCGGATTAAACAATTAGTGGCTGAGAAATGTGTATTGCAACAGAGATTAGATGAATTAGAACAAACGTGTAAATTAAAAGAAAGTTGCATTGCCTCTTTGAATCAAAGGGAGGCTGAGAATTTGCAGGTTATCACAAGGCTTAAGGCACAAGCAGCCATAATGGAGTTATCCTCCAAGTGTGCAATAGTGGAGGTACCCTCCACACATGCTCAGTGTATAGAAAAGCTAGAAGTGAAATATGAAGAAAACCTGTATGCTATTATCACTGCAAATGATAGTACTGTGATGGGAATCGATGTGGAAGAAGCAAATAAAGGTGGGATAACTGCACTTGAAATTGACTCAGGAGTTGACACTTCGGATGACTCCTCAGACAACGAAAGTGTAAAGTCTGTGCATTCCAATCGCAGTAATATTATCCAGCAATGTGGGTTTCCAGCGCCATATGCTAAAAAAATGGCCTATGCAGGGAAACCAGAACTAAAATGTTGTTTGTGTAAAAGGGGGGGTCACATTTCAAAATATTGTCGGGCGGCAAATAATGATATCGAAAGGAAATTATACCCGAAAACGACCCCAAGGCATCATGTGTGTTATTCAGCCAGGTGGGGTAGCCATCCACAGCACGGAACCAATAGTAATCAAACCCATTTCCCGTGTAAAACGCAAATGCGGGGTCTAGAAACTAAAAAGCAATATGTAGGACAGTTGCTTAGAGTCAAAATGGAGATAGACGCATGGTTACTCAAATATAGCACTGGGGGAAACAATGTTAGCAGAACTTAGTGAGCTGCAAGCATGGTAAGAGTATTCTGGTCAATGTTTCCCAGCTATGAAAAAGGTTTGATGTAAGTTTCAAGTTCAGAATATGATAGAGGACCTGGATATAGATATACATTTTTTTTGTTTTGTACTTTTAGGGATAAACCCCTGAATTGGTATTGTGGTTTTTCTTTTGTGTGGTTAAAAGATGTTTCTGTTATGAGTTTTTTTTTATCTTGTGTTTCTTTACTCTTCTCTTATTGTCAGTCTTTGTAAACTTTTCCTGAGTAATATCCAATAATGCTGATTAACATAAGAATTGTATGTAATCACTTGTGTGTTCCTTTTTCCAGAGACCAGGAAGAAGTTAAACTGGTTCGTATACGGACATTTGCATTTGTTTGCAGGTCTCTCAAAGTGAGAACAATGGGAAAAATATAACAGAACAGGGGATAGGTTATTGTAAATGCATAATCGATTATCACATGGTACCATGAGCTCATTAGGTAGTAATTGTTTGCAAACAATGAAAAATAATAGTACTAAAAAGAGTTACAAATGAAGCTAAAATGTTGTGATGATACATATGCTTTGTTGTGTTTTTCGTTTTCCCCATTAACTAATTGTATTTCAGATTGGAATATGCACACTTTGCAGGAGAAAAGTCCATGGATGTTGTTAACTAAAAGTTGAGTGTTTGTCATTGTTTTATGATGGTTGTCTTGTCATGTTGTTTGTGTGATCATGGCCAGATTTTTAATTTTTTTTAAATTTTTTTTATTTTTATTTTCATTTTTATTTTTATTTTTATTTTATTTTATTTTTTTTATTTTTTTTTTTTATTTTTTTTTTCTTCTAAAAATTTTTATTCTGATATTGGTTTAGTCCTCTATGTTAGTTATATTTTTATTCAGGTGGAAAAATAGTAGGTCTAATCCACCTGAAAGGGGGGGAATTGACAATGCCCTCAGTTAGAACCAGTCACCTGAAAAGGGGTAGTGCATACATCGTAAAGATACAGATAGATGCATTGTTTTTTTTAGTTTGTAAAATTTGAAGTTTTTGAGAAGCAACACTGACGTTCAGTTTTAAACGTTTTTTGATCATACCATGGGGATCCATTTTACAGTGGGTATAGCCTAAAGAGGTCATGGTTGTTTGGATAGTTTGGTCAGAGTTGCAGAAGCCAGGAATACTGAGATCCTGGGCTCCAAGGAGGGAACTATAAGTAAACATGGTAAGCGAGCAGATATTGTGGATAAGAATTTGATACTGCTCTTGTTTTTCACTTCCAGAATCCAAGTGGAGCGAGAATTGGAGAGGCTTCTGGAACATGGATGACAGATGATCATCTGGTTGGCAGTTTGTCTGTGTCACACCATACCACAAATTAGTTCCGATAAACATCAGGAGAGAAGGAAAACTGAAAGATTCAGATTAATACCTGTTTTTTCGTATGGACAATTTGTTGCTAATGCTGAATCTGAAAGACTGTGCCTAGCAAGAGAACTCTTGAAATATTTTTGCTGAAGTCTCTCCTGATGAATGCAAACATGTTATTTATACATGTGCAATGGGTTGGAGGTTGGGGAAGAGTTATGACACATCCAATCCGTCAAAACATGAAAATGTAAAATATGTGTTTTTTTGTTGGAAGGAGGAATTGAAAGAAGAAAGGTTTTAATGTATTACATGTATTGATGTAACGGAGACAATATGGTGCAGGTACCCAGGAGGTATACTGGCGCTTATGCATAATAAGGTGGCTGTTGGTCAGACTAAAGGGTGCCAGGTGATACATCAATGGGGTGAAAACTTCCTCGTAGGGGTGGTGTCTCAATCCTAGCGGTCCTAGAGGGAAGCTTTCGGTTACAGGACATGCGGGACACCAGAACTAGACACGAGGAAGATACGCCCGGTTGGTGTCTCACCTGAGAGGTTGAAACCCTGCACAGATAATGCCAGTGAATACACACAGGAGCATGCTCCGTTAAAATAAAGGGAACAAACGCTGGCTACCAGGGTACCGTAGGACTTCACCACATGGTGCTGCAACATCTCATGGTGGTTGACAAAAACCTATCACCCTATATGTGCTGAGTATACACTGAATCAGGTGCGGTTATTGTACCAGTGACTTACTCCCAAAGATGAGAATGAGGTCCATGCAGGATGCTTATTGCTGAGGAGTAACCCGAAAGAGGAGGGTTGTATTCAGCACTATATTGGGGGGGAACAATAGCTGGGATGGGTGTTGTTAATGGAGTGGACATCAGCCTCCTGAGGAACAAACTCACAGCCATAGCTTCAGAGAAGGAGCGTGACTTTGTTACCCCGGGAGATTGGTGGTATCCTTGATAACATTCAATGAAGTCACAGAAACACTCAGGTTAGAGTGGCTCCGGATTTTGTCAACCATGTTGAGAGGTTGGTAGGGAGGACAGAAACCTGTCATTGGCTCTGGCGCGCACTCTGTGGCAGGTGGAAATATCAGCCAACATCAAGCTGATTGTACTGTCTCTGTATGAAGGGGCAGTGGCCTGATGAGTTAGCATCACCGCTCAGTAAGATTTTGCCAAAACACGTTGCTTACACTAATCCAAAGTAGTGGTCGAATGCCTGTATGGGTGGTGCTAAGTTGGATTGTGAAAGGTGTTATGCTGTATGTTCTCATATACAGAAGTGCAGACTTGGTCTGTATATTTGGTGGCATCAATGGGCTTACTGACTGGGGACTCTATCTTGTTGCATTTGAGGCTATATCACACATGTGATCAGAGAAGATGAACGTTGGAGGCAGGTTGATATTTCCCTTTGTCGGAAGCATGACCATGACGTCCTTTGTAGGCCAGGTCAATACATGGGGAGGAACGAATAATGTTGGGAAGTTATTTCTCTCTGTATTCTGGATGGAGAGGTCATTGCTGGGAAGAAGGCACCCAGGTATTATTTAGGACATAGGCGAGTTTTTGTTTCTTTGTCCTAAAGAATACCGGTGTAGTGTTAGTCAAGGGACTAGAGGGTTCCTTGAACCTAACCGTAGGTAGAGGTGCATGGTATACAATGGGCATGATCTCTGAAATCCAGGCACAGGGGTGGAATTGTGTGGGTTTGGTAATTGTTGTAAACTTATATGTGTAGTTAAGCGATATTTATCTAGAAGGGTCTCCCATTTGTCTATGCAAGTTGAGGGATGATTTGACGGTGAGCTCTCTGTGTACAAATTGGAGACGTTGCTGCCAAGTCAGAGCCCTGCAACGCCGCTGCGAGCAAGCCTGCCTAATCCCGACCCGTAGTTACAGTAAAAGGTTATAGGAGGTTGGGAGCAGGGTGCGTAATACATATATATGTATATATCACGGTAATAAGTTGATTTATGTTCGTGGTATAGTGTGACCTATGGGTATTGTAGGCTAGTAATATGGGCAAGAAAGGCCCTCCTCAAGACTCTGGGTCTGAAAGCTGGGTGATATGTTGCTCTGAATGGGTGCTGGTGAATGGTGAATGAATGGACACCCCTTGCCTGTACTGCCGTCCTGAAGATACCCAAGATACAGAATGGTGACATGGAAGCTGTCGCTGAAGAATGGTGGAGGTGTGTCACTCAGTGGCAAAGCGGCACGTGTTGGGAGACATCACATGGTAAAACAATTATGGACTGCGCCATAGGACCTTCTTCTGCACACGTTGAAAACACAGCGTGGTAAGACAATTGTGTACTGTTCCATGAGAGATGTCTCTGGAGCGCTCGTTGAAAACAACCATGCGTTACACAAGCTAAGGACTGTGCTACAGGTACTGGTTCGGAAGCACATGTTGGGGAACCACACACGTTAAGATAGTTATGGATTGTTCAAAAGGAGCCGTGTCTGAAGAAGGGTGGTATGCGCCTTTTAGGCGCAAAGCGGATAATGTTGGAAGTGAATAAGAAGTAACGTTATATATCTAAAGTTCTACACATTTGTTGGTACAGCCGAACTCAGCCATACTGATGCCAGGCAGTTTCACATGTTTAAGAGCAAGGAATGTGACACAATTTGAATAGCAGAATGAGTTCTATTCAGCCCACCTGGAATGTACTGACTTCAAAGATAATATGGCGCCGGCTTGTCTGCAAGAACAAAGGACAGCTGGTGGGGCGTCCGAGATCAAGCCACAAGATTTGCAATCCAGTCGGAGCAGTTGCAATTCATGGGCAAACACTGCCCCCCAGAGGCCAAGTATGGCAGGACTGTTAGCCTGGGGGAGGAGACGCCCCAGAGACGCTGATTGGTCTACGGGAGAGAGTAGGATGGGCTATGGGGTGTGGTATGGCTGAGGTATGTTTAACAAAAAGGATTGCAACCATGAGGTGGCCCTCTTTATTCCATCAGGAGACCCAGTCATGAGGATTGATAAGTATAAGGCTTATATTGCACTTTGATTGTATGCTATGTATTATTGTAACTTCTACTGATACTTGATGCACGTTTTCTTATTTCCTTGGGAAATAAATGAGATTTAATTGACCTTAGACCGTGTGTTGATTTCATAGCCAATGGTGGTAGTATTGCGATATTAACGATAACATGTACTTGGCGTAAATGATAGATTAGCTGAACTATAGGGACTAGACAAAGGAATACATAACTGATAGTAGTAGTACTAGACTGAATTGATCAGTTACTTCACTGTCTTAGGCTGGGGGAGAGAGCCTGCTTGAGAAGTAATAATTTACTCGCAGTGAAGTGTAGGGATGATAAGAATGTTTTCGTTCTGTCTTCCCTTCACGCAGATACGACAGTCCAAATTCCAACAGTGACTGGTGTTATGGAGAAACCCCTATGTGTCCATGAATACAACCTTAATATGGGGGGACCTCAACAACCAGTTGATGGTGCCGTATATAATTGCCCATAAGGCCAGACGCTGGTACAAAAAAAGTGTCTGTATACTTATTCCAATTAGGTCTGCTGAACGCTTATGTGCTATACAAGGCGTGAGGATGAACTGGATCCTTCCTTAAATTCCAGGTGCTTAAATTCCGGTGCTGTGGTCCAACTTCCCAAAGCAAATGTAGTGAGCCAGCTGCATGAGAGTAATTTTCCGTATGTCCTCGCTGGTACCCCTACCCAAAGATCACCCCAAAGAAGATGTCGTGTCTGTAGAAAACACGAATATAGGTGTGACTCCCGCTATTATTGTCCCTCCTGTCCTAACCAACCTGGTCTTTGCATCAGTGAATGTTTTGAACGCTACCACACACTAGTTGAATATTAGCATAGGCTACAGCACTTCATAGACTAGGACACACTTTCACAGGGTCTCCAAAGATGCCATCACATTTTGAGAGACCCGAACCTGGAACCGAACTGTTACAGCTATGCTGTGTACACACGATATGATTGTCAAGCGGACAATCCGCCCATGTGTGGGCTCCGGCTGACTTTTTCTTCCCAAAAGTCCGGCGGACTTAGAAAAAAGTTTTGACTCAAAATTATCCGCCGGACTCGGCAGTCCAGCGGACAATCCGCCCATCTGTTTGCTAGTCCGCCGGACTTTTGAAATGAATGGACTTGCCCACACAAGGAGAAAAGTCAGTTCATTTTGAACGTGGCTCCAGGTAGACGGAACTAGCGAAGGAAGTCAATGTCACCACCTCCATTGGCGAGAGTGACACCTCGCGAGCCCCGTCACCTGGTATGGATTTAAAGGGGAAGCCCTACGCTGAAAAAACAGCGTGGGGGTCCCCCCAAAGTCCATACCAGACCCTTATCCGAACACGTAGCCTGGCCGGTCAGGAAAGGGGGTGGGGACGAGTTAGTGCCCCCCTTCCTGAGACGTACCAGGCTGCGTATGTCCGATCGGAGCACCTTCAGGCTTTCTAAGGGTGTACATTTTTGATTTCACTCCTCACTATCTATCAAAGTTTCGGAGGCCATAAAATGCCCAGATAGCCCAAACCCCTCCAAATTACCCTATTTTGTAAAGTAGACACCCATATCTATTTGCTGAGAGGCATGTTGAGTCCATGGAATATTTTATATTTTGCCACAAGTTTTGGGAAAATAACAATACATTTTTTTCACAAAGTTGTCACTAAATTATATATTACTCAAACATGCCATGGGCATATGTGAAATTACACCCCAAAATAAATTCTGTTGCTCCTCCTGAGTACGAGGATACCCCATGTATGAGACTTTTTGGGAGCCTAGCCGCATACAGTACTCCAAAAACCAATCACTGCCTTCAGGCTTTCTAAGGGTGTAAAATGGTGATTTCACTCCTCACTACCTATCATAGTTTCGGAGGCCCTGAAATGTCAAGATAGCACAAAACTCTCCCAATCGACCCCCAAGGTATTTGCTAAGAGGCATGGTAAGTATTTTGCAGCTCCCATTTGTTTTGGAAATTGAAGAAAGAAAAATATTTTTTTTTTCTTTTTTAAATTTTCAAAACTTTGACAAAAAGTGAGATTGGCAAAATATTCAACGTGCCTCTCAGCAAATAGCTCAGGATGTCTACTTTCCAAAGTCATTTGGGGGGGGGGGGGGGGGGGTTGTGCTACCTAGGCATTTCATGGCCTCCGTAACTGTGATAGGTAGTGAAAAAATTCACGCCCTTAGAAAGCCTGACGGCAGTGCTTGGTTTTCAGGGTCCTGTACGTGGTTAGACTGCCAAAAGGTCCCACACATGTGGTATCCCCATACTCAGGAGAAGCATCAGAATGTATTTTGGGGTGTAATTTCACATATGCC